>NW_021703771.1:87178360-87226741 GCF_005190385.1 Monodon monoceros | reverse complement strand
ATACATACATACATAGATGGATAGATACATACATAGATGGATAGATACGTACATACATACATACACAGATGGATAGATAGAATGATAGATAGTTGGATGAATAGATAATGATAGATAGATGGATAGATAGATATAGATGATAGGTAGATAGATAGACAGGCACATACATACATGGATAGATACATACATCATACATACATACATGGACGATAGATACACATACATACATACATAGATGGATAGATACATACATATATACATACATAGATGGATAGATACATACATCATACATGCATACATGGACGATAGATACACATACATATATACATAGATGGATAGATACATACATAGATGGATAGATACATACATACATACATACACAGATGGATAGATAGAATGATAGATAGTTGGATAAATAGATAATGATAGATAGATGGATAGATAGATAGATATAGATGATAGGTAGATAGATAGATAGACAGGCACATACATACATGGATAGATACATACATCATACATACATACATGGATGATAGATAGACACATATATAGATGGATAGATACATACATACATACATAGATGGATAGATACATACATACATGGATAGATAGAATGATAGTTGGATAAATAGATAATGATAGATAGATAGACACATACATACATATATGCATGGATAGATACATACATCATACATACATACATAGATGATAGACACATACATACATATGTAGATGGATAGATAGACGATAGGGTTGTGAAAGGCTGTACGTTAGAATACATAAAGAAGGTTTAATCCAAAGGGGATGGAGAGATGATATTAAATTTTCTTTACATATCTCTTGAACCTTGTATATTACTTTTGTAACAAAACTCAATAATGTAAAAAAACATTATACCATATGGGGATGATCTAAGAAAAAGATGATATAATTTTTTTTTCTTCTTTATTTTTTTCTGGCCATGCCACAAGGCTTGCAGGATCCTAGTTCCCTGACCAGGGATCAAACCCGGGTCCCTGTAGTGAAAGCACTGAGTCCTAATCACTGGACCACCAGGGAAGTCCCAGACATAATTTTTAAAGCTTTCGTTCAGCTCAATGATGAACAAGTTACCAAGTGTTTATTCAGCAAATGTTATTAGACAGCTACTTGGAGCCAGGCTGGCATCTAAAATACACCAGTTTACTCAGCCATAAAAAGAAACGAAATTGAGCTATTTGTAATGAGGTGGATGGACCTAGCGTCTGTCATACAGAGTGAAGTAAGTCAGAAAGAGAAAGGCAAATACCGTATGCTAACACATATATATGGAATTTAAGGAAAAAAATGTCATGAAGAACCTAGGGGTAAGACAGGAATAAAGACACAGACCTACTAGAGAATGGACTTGAGGATATGGGGAGGGGGAAGGGTAAGCTGTGGCAAAGAGAGTGGCATGGACATATATACACTACCAAACATAAAATAGAGAGCTAGTGGGAAGCAGCCGCATAGCACAGGGAGATCAGCTCGGTGCTTTGTGACCACCTAGAGGGGTGGGATAGGGAGGGTGGGAGGGAGGGAGACACAAGAGGGAGGAGATATGGGAACATATGTATATGTATAACTGATTCACTTTGTTATAAAGCAGAAACTAACGTACCATTGTGAAGCAATTATACTCCAATAAAGATGTAAAAAAAATAAAAATAATAAAATAAAATAAAATACACCAGTTTAAAAGCAAAGATCTCTATTCTCACCGGGTTTACAATCTAGTGGGGGAAACAAACAAAGAACAATGATCATAAGAGACAAGCAAACTATAAAGAATGTGAGAGGATGATGTGCTGAGAGAACTAAAAGTGGACATAGGGCCCCAGGGGTGCAGCAAGGTCAGGGCCGGCTTGACTGGAAACTGATCTGAAAAGAGAGGAGAGGAGGGGAGGGGAGGGGAGGCCATGCAGACGCTGAGGCTGAGCCTTCCGGGTAGAGGGCACAGAACATGCAAAGGCCCTGGGGAGCTGAGAGGCCACAGGCGACTGAGGTGGAGTGGACGGGGTGTTGGCGAGGAAGGGGGTGCCCAGCAGGGGTCAGATGGAGGAGGGCTTGTGAGGGCTCGTCGTCCCACCATCTCCTGCTACAATGGATCACCATTCTTTTTGATCTCTGCCAATCTGATTGGGAAAAAAAGTTTTCTAATAGTATGTAGGGCTGTGTGCATGAGTATGTGCTGTGTGCATGTGTATGTGAATATTGGCTTATTGCACAAATAAACTGATCAACAAGAGAGTAAATTAGCACAGTGGAGAAAGCCACCCACCACCGCAGCAAACTTGCCAATGGCAGTCTTTTTTTTTTTTAAATAGATCTTTATCGGAGTATAACTGCTTCACCATACTGTGTTAGCTTCTGTTGTACAACAAAGTGAATCAGCCATATGCACACACGTGTCTCCATATCCACTCCCTCTTGCGTCTCCCTCCCACCCTCCCTATCCCACCCCTCTAGGTGGTCACAAAGCACCGAGCTGATCTCCCTGTGCTATGGGGCTGCTTCCCACAAGCTATCTATTTTACGTTTGATAGTGTATATATGTCCATGCCCCTCTCACTTCGCCCCAGCTTCCCCCTCCCACCCCGTGTCCTCAAGTCCATTCTCTACGTCTACATCTTTATTCCTGCCCTGCCCCTAGGTTCATCAGTACCATTTTTTCTTAGATTCCATATATACGTGTTAGTATACGGTATTTGTTTTTCTCTTTCTGACTTACTTCACTCTGTATGACAGACTATAGGTCCATCCACCTCACTACAAACAACTCAATTTCATTTCCTTTTATGGCGAGTAATATTCCATAGTATATATGTGCCATATCTTCTTTATCCATTCATCTGTCAATGGACACTTAGGTTGCTTCCATGACCTGTATCCATTCAGCCAGTTTGTATCTTTTGGATGGGGCATTTAATCCATTTATATTCAAGGTTATTATTGATATGTATGTTCCTATTACCATTTTCTTAATTGTTTTGGGTTTGCTTTTATGGGTCTTTTTCTTCTCTTGTGTTTCCCACTTAGAGAAGTTCCTTTAGCATTTGTTGTAAAGCTGGTTTGGTGGTGCTGAATTCTCTTAGATTTTGCTTGTTTGAAAAACTTTTGATTTCTCCATTGAATCTGAATGAGATCCTTGCCGGGTAGAGTAATCTTGGTTGTAGGTTTTTCTCTTTCATAACTTTAAGTATACCCTGCCGCTCCCTTCTGGCCTGCAGAGTTTCTGCTGAAAAATCAGCTGATAACCTTATGGGGATTCCTTTGTATGTGATTTTTTGTTTTTCCCTTTTAATATTTTTAATATTTTTTCTTTGAGTATTTGAATATTTTCTTTTTAATATTTTAATATTTTTAATTAATATTTTTTCCTTTAATATTTTTAATATTTAATATTTTTTCTTTGAATTTAATTTTTGTTAGCTTGATTAATATGCGTCTTGGTGTGTTTCTCCTTGGGTTTATCCTGTATGGGGCTCTCTGTGCTTCCTGGACTTGTGTGACTATTTCCTTTCCCATGTTAGGGAACTTTTCAACTATAATCTCTTCAAATATTTTCTCAGACCCTTTCTTTTTCTGTTCTTCTTCTGGGACCCCTATAATTCGAATGTTGGTGTGGTTAATGCTGTCCCAGAGGCCTCTGAGATTGTCTTCAGTTCTTTTCATTCTTTTCTCTTTATTCTGCTCCTTGGCAGTTATTTCCACTATTCTGTCTTCCAGCTCACTTATTCTTTCTTCTGCCTCAGTTACTCTGTTATTGATTCCTTCTAGTGTATTTTTCCTTTCAGTTATTGTGTTGTTCATCTCTGTTTGTTTGTTCTTTAGTTCTTCTAGATCTTTGTTAAACATTTCTTGTATTTTCTCAATCCATGCTTCCATTCTATCTCCGAGATTCTGGATCATCTTTACTATCATTACTCTGAATTCTTTTTCAGGTAGTTTGCCTATTTCCTCTTCATTTATTTGGTCTTGTAGGTTTTTACCTTGCCCCTTCATCTGTGACATATATTTTTGCTGTCTCACTTTTAAAATTTTTTTTATGAGTGGGATCGTGTTCCTGTCTTACTGGTTTTTGGGCCTGAGGCTTCCAACACTGGAGTTTGTAGGCTGCTGGGCAGAGCTGGGTCTTGGTGCTGAGATGAGGAACTCGGTGAGACCTCACCCTGATGAATATTCCCTGGGGTCTGAGGTTCTCTGTTAGTCCAGGGGTTTGGACTCAGAGCTCCCACCGCAGAAGCTTCACCTGACCTTCGGCTTGTGAACCAAGATCCCGCAAGCCACATGCGGTGGCCAAAAAAAAAAAAAAGAAAAGAAAAAACAGAACAATAACAAAGTAAAAAATAAAATTAGACTAGGAAACTAACAGATATGTCAGAAGGAATATAAAAATAAAAATATAGATGAGTCAACACCCAGAAGGTACATCAGTACCACAAGAGTAAAAAAGAGGAGGAGGGGAAAGAAAAAAAAAAAAAAGAAGAAGAAGAAGAAAGAAAAGAAAAAGGGGGGGAGTAAAGGCCTTGGCTGTGGAGGACGGGGCCTAAGCAAGGGTGAGGTTTGGGGGATGGGTGGGGCCTATGCTCAGGACCCACAGGGCTGGAAAAGGCCCTGGGGGCTTTGGGGGGTGGGGCTTAGGCTCAAGGACCTGGTCTCAGAGGGCAGAGACCTCACCTGGGAGCCCAGCAGGCTTCCTGGGCTCGAGTGGGCGGGGCCAATGCCCTCCTCTCCTCTCCTGCTCCTCTGGTCCCGGAGGGCCCTTCCCGCCCACCTCTCCTGATCTCCCCAGCCTCCCTCCTATGCCCCCAAGGACCCACACAGCCTGGAGGAGGCTTTGGAGGGCAGCGTATCGGCCTGGGAGCTCAGTAGGCTCCCCGAGCCCAAGTGGGCCAGGCGATCGCCCTCCACTCCTCCCGGAGGGTCCCTCCGGCCTGCTTCTCTGATCTCCCTGGCCTCAGGGGCTCCAATCCTGTCTGGCCTCCACTTCTCCTCCCCCTCAGTCCCCCCACGTCCTACCAGTTCCCTTGGGGGTTCCTCCCGTCTCCATACACATCTCCATACACATTGGGCGTCAGGCTCCCCCACCAGCGGCTGGCAGGTGCCCTAGTTGTGGGAAAACACTAACTCAGCGTCTTCCCACACTGCCATCTTTGCCAATGACTGTCTTAATTGTCTTTTGCTCCATAAGCCCTGCTGCTATGCAGGTGCACTTTTCATACACTTACAGTTACAACATTTAATTCAGTTTGTTTTTTCTTGGCATCTTAGAAACATTTGTTTCATTGCTATTTAGTTATAGTTAAATAATAATCTTTTCAGCTACGTGGATGTATAATCATTGAATAAGTCACATACTTTCAGACCCTCCAATACTCACAAAGGAAAGGCCCACCCCTGCGACCTGAATACGCTGTCACCCCAGGGGAGTGTAGGTGACAGCTGACATGCGAGCCTCACAGAAGCCCAGGGCAGGAGCTGCACTCTACACCCAGCATCCTTCCCGCCCCGGGGATGGAGGGGACGGGAATGTGGTAGCCGCTCCCAAGAGCACTAAGGACGCAGAAGCTTCCCCCTCAGCAAGGCTCCCAGCACATTTTGGGGAGTGGAGAGCCCTCAGTCCCCCTCAACGCACCCCTAAATCTCAGAACATTAGAGGTCAGAGTGTAGGGGCAACTGGCCACATAGAGCCCTTCATGCCAATCCCAGGTGTGTCCACCTTCAGAGACAGGAGCACAACTGCCCACAGTTCAGCAGAGGCGGTCCAGCGTTTCTGCCCACCCACTGCCCTAGGCCAACACCAAGGACTCCGGAACCCTCCTCCTGCCGCCTCACATGGAGGATAAAACCCAATAGCACCCTTTGGGCTCTTGCTTCTTTCTTTTCTTCCCCCACTTCCCCTCCCTTCCTATCCTGAACAATTGATCAGCTACAGATAGATAGATAAATGGACTGGTAGATAGATGGATGGATGAAGGAAGGAAGGAAGGAAGGAAGGAGTGGAGAAAAGATAGATGCTGGATAGATCTTACACGGACAGATGACTGGATGGACGGACAGGTGAAAGACAGAGCTATTGATACAGATGAGGTGGTCAGTGTGGGCAGTGTCAGGAATGGTCAAGCTGAAGCTGTGTGCCCCTTGGTGAGATGTACAAGAGTACAGCGTCACTCTTCATATCCCTGCCTCAGAAGCATAACCTGACCCAGGAGGAAACTTCAGCAAGAGGAAATCAAGGAGCATCCTGAAAATGCACAGTCTTCAAAAGTGCTGAGTCATAGGCCAAGGATAGATTGGGCCCCTGCTCCAGGCTGACAGAGACCAGCAGGACAGGACAGCTAAGTCTGGAAGGGGTTGTTCTGATCCAAAGGATGTTAAATGGAATCATTGGTGAAACCTGCACTGGACCTGAAAATTAGATGGTAATTATGTATCAAATCAGTTTCCTGATTTAATGATTGAATTTGGTTAAAATAATACCTTTGTGTAGGAAATACACACTAAGATATTTGGGGCAATAAATATTGCACTGGGACGTGTTTGAGAAAAAGTAAATTGTGATCTCCCTGTCTCATACAATAAACAAAAAGCCATTCTACGTGGATTGTAGATCTAAATAAGAAAGGTAAAATAATAAAGTTTCTAGAAGTAGCTTTAAATAATATCTTCAAGAGCCTGAATTTCCTGAAGCAAAAATTCTTTAAAATGGCACAAACAGGATCAGTGATAAATAAGACTCCATAAAAATGAAGAACCTCTGTTCTCCAAAAGACACCATTAAGAGAGTCATAGATGAGGGGAAGAGAGATAACCAATAAAGGGATCATATCCAGTCTCTCCCTCTCTCTAAATCTCTCTTTGGAACAAAATGTAAGGAGGAATCATAAATTTTTTTGCTTAAAAAAAGCAGCACCAGCAATCTTCAATACACTCATTATATAGTTGAGAAAACTGAAGGCAAAGGAGGTTGGAACTTAGGCCGCTTAAGTCTCAGTCTCATGCTTTTTCTCAATATTAGATAAGACAAGTACAGACAACCAAGGAAAACACAAAAGAAACATAAAATAACCCGAAAAACTCAATGATACAAACACTCAAGAAAGTAGGAATCAAAAGGAACTTCCTCATTCTGATAAAAGGCATCTAAAGAAAAACCTGCAGCTAACATCATACTCAATAGTTAAAGGCTGAATGCTCCTCCCTCCACCCGAAGAACAGGAAAAAGGCAAGGATACCTGTTCTCACCACTTCTATTCAACATGTACTGGAAGTTCTAGGCAGAGCAATAAGGCAAGAAAAAGAATTTAGACGCATCCAAATACAAAAGTAAGAAGTGAAAATATCTATTTCCAGATGACGTGATCTTGAAAATTTTTTAAAATGCAAAGGAATCCACTAAAAATCCATTAGAACTAATAAAAAATTCAACAAGTTTGCTTAGATCAATATACAAAAATCAGTTACTTATTTCTATACACTAGAAATGAATATTCTGAAAATGAAATTGAAAAACATTTCCATTTACAATAATTTGAAAGAGAATAAAATGTTCAGAAATAAATTTAACAAAAGAAGTGCAAGACTTGTACACTGAAAACTACAGAACACTGTTAATTGAAGAAGGCCTAAACAAATGGAAAACATCCCACGTTTATAGTTCAGACATCTCAACCTTAAGGTAGCAATACCTCTCCAATCAATCGACAGATTCCTCTGCAATCTCCATCAAAATCCCAGCTGGCTTCTTTGCAGAAATTGACAAGGTGATCTTTAAATTCATGTGGAAATGCAAGGGAGACTGAATAGCCAAAACAGTCTTGAAAAAGAACAGAGTTGGATGACTCACATTTCCTGACTTTAAAACTTACCACAAAGCTACAGTAACCAAAACGATATGGAATTGGCATAAGGATAGACATATACACCAGTGAAATAGAATTGAGAATCCAGAAATTCTTTTTTCTGAATCAACTGATTTTCAACAAATGTCCTAAGACAATTTAATGGGGAAACAATTGTCTTTGCAACCAATGGTTCTGGGAAAACTGAATACCCACACGTTTAAAAATGAAGTTGGACCCCTACCTCACATCATTACAAAAATTAACTAAAAACAGATCAAAGACTTAAACGTAAGCACTAAAACTATTTTTAAAATCTTAGAAAAAAACACAGAAGTAATCTTTGACCTTGGATTAGGCAATGGTTTCTTAGATATGACACCAAAAGTACAGGCAACAAAAGAAAACTAGATAAATTGGACTTAATCAAAATTAAAAACGTTTTGCTGCAAAGTACATTATCAAGAAAGTGAAAGGATACCCCACAGAGTGAACAAAATATTCGCAAATCATATACCTGATAATGGAATTGTATCTAGAATACATAAAGAATATTTACATCTCAATAATCAAAAGACGACCCAGTTTTAATAAATAGGCAAACGATCTGAACAGACATTTCTCTAAAGAAGACACACAAACAGCCAATAAGTGCATGGAAAGATACCAGCATCACTTGCCATCAGGGAAATGGAAATCAAAATCACAATGGGATACCACTTCCTACATACTGGAATGGCTGAGACCAAAAAGACGAATGCTGGTGACGGTGTGGAGCATTCGGAGCGTTCATGCGGTGCTGGTGGGAACGTACAACGGTGCAGCCACTTTGGGAAGCAGTCTGGCTGTTCCTCAAAAGATTAAACACAGAAGTTACCTATGAGCCAGCAATTCCACTCTTAGGTAAACACCCAAGAGAAATGAAAACATACTTCTACACAAAAACTTGTACATGAACAGCCATAGCAGTAGCACTATTCATAATAGTCAGAAAGTGGAAACAACCCGTTAAGGAATAAATGGATAAATAAAAACTGGTCCTGCCATACAACGGAACATTATTTAGCAATAAAAAGGAGTGAAGTACTGATACTTGCTACAACGTGGATGAACCTTGAAAATATGCTCAGTAAAGGAAGCCGGTCCTAAAAGGCCACCTATTGTGTGATTCTATGTATATAAAACCTCCCAAACAGGTAGCTTAGTGTCAGGTGCAGCGGGGAAATGGAGGGTGACCGCTAAGGGGCACAGAGCTTCTTTGGGGGTTGGTAAAAATGTTATAAAATTGATTGTGGTGATAGTTGCACAACTTGGCGAATAGGCAATGCTAAGGGACCCTTGGATTGTACGTGTTAAATAGGGGAATCAAATGGTATGTGAATTATATCTCAGTAAAGCTACTATTATTAAAAAAAAAAAAAAAGACAAGCTCAGGTTTCCAGGAAAAGTGGAGTTTTTTCAAAGTGCTAGTGAGTTCGTAATGGTAACACAGTCCTTACAATGGGGAGCTATCCAATGATTTACCTTAAAAACATTGCTTCTAACCTGAACAAGACCTTTCTCCGTGTTTGGTCCACTTTCGCCCCTTCACCCGCGCCCACCCGGCTCCTCCTTCCCTCGGGTCCCCTCCAAGGGTCACCGCGCGCCTTCCGGGCGCCCCGGAGCGCGCGGCCCGGGTCCCCAAGGGCGTGGGGCTCCGCCGACGGGGCGGGCCCGGGGGCGGCCGCTGTGACCCCGGGGCGTGTGCAGACACCGCCTCCTCTGCCACCGATAGGTCCCACCCCGCCTCGGCGACCCGCGGGCCGGGGGCGGGGAGAGGCGGCGCGGAGGCCGCGCGCACCGCCCGGCGCCGCTCGGAGGCCGGGGAGGCTCCAGGCAGCCGCGCAGGTCGAACGCGGGATGTGGGCGCCGGGCGGCCCGCCGGGGCCCGCAGGCTGGGACCGCCGCAGGGTGGGCGCCAGGCTGCGCGCGGCCCTCGCGGGGCTGCACGAGCTGCAGGGGCTCCGCGCCAGGCAACAGGCGCGCGTGTGGGGCGCCCTGGCCGTGCAGCCCCCGCCCGGGCCCGCCGCCCCCCGCGGCCCCCGCGCACACGAGCTGCGGCTGGAGGCTGCGCTGGCGGCGCTGCAGGAGCAGCTGGTAAGGAGCGCGTGCGGGGGTCGCGGGGCCGCTCCGGGCGCGCGGGGCCGCGGGGACCCGGTCCACCCGGCAGGCAACAGGCGGACGGGCCGCCCGACCGATCGGGGGGCACCCTCGGCGATTTCGAAGGACGCAGCTCGGTCCCGAATGAGAGGGACGCGGAGGCCCGAGGCGCGAGGCTAGGCATCCGGGCCCTGAAAGCAGCCCGGCCGGGCCGCCCGCGCCGAGCCGCGCATCGGGGCTGCGCCCGGCTCTGCCTACTTCCCGGCGCAGACCGACTTTAGGATGTATTCCTGTTGGTTGGAGTTTTGCTGATAAGAACGCATTGAATCGGTTTCCCCTGCTAGGGGCTACTTGGGATCCTGGTGTCCTGCGCCCGGTGCCAGCCTCTCCCTGCTGGCGTGGGTCTGGGGACAGCAGTGCCAGCGTGCCAAGTGTCCCCCGAATTGTCCCCAGTGATGTGCTCAGGTTGAGCCCTGGGGTCGTGTCACTGTAAAGAAATGTTGGGGAGAGCATGGATCCGATGAGGGCCTCTCCGACTTTAAAATGTAACCTGACCTATGAAAAGAGGTGTGTCCTCTGAACGCAGAGGCGGTGGAACCCCACTGGGCCTTCTGGGCCTGCTTTCCCACCGGCCTTCTCCCCCCTGGGCTCCTCCAAACGCGGGTCCCTTTTGTACCACTGAAGACACTCCTCAGGTGATTGCCTCGGTTATTTATCCAATGTATGGTTTCATCTCATGTATTGGAAAAAACTCAAGAGTTTTTGCAGGGTTGCAGTGTTTTTTAAAGGAAAAATTAGAAGGCTGTATAGAAAGATGTCTATTTGGTAGAGTTGACTGTAGTACTCTAAGGGGAATGTCTTTTAAATGAGAAATTAAATCTGCCCCGTTTAAAGGTTGCTGTCTTTACAAAGTAACCTGGATGAAGCTGCTGCTTTGCTATCAGCTTAGCGCAGTCGTGTCAATGATTTGTTAGCTGCTTCTGGATTAGAGAATCAGGAAGCTCAGCGTCTTAAGATGTGTCCCAGGACTCCTGCGATCTTCCCACATGGCAAGGGGGGGCCCTAACTGTGCAGCCTCTCCTCCTGTGATTCCGCGGCTGCTATGCAAAGGAAGGAGCTAGTTACCGAGTGGAACTTTCATAGGCTTCTCACCCCCCATCTTATCCAGTCATAGCTGCAGGTTTAGCTTACCTGTGTGTGTGTGGGTGTGTGTGTGCGTGCGTGCGTGCGTGCACCCAGACACATCCTACCTTCAACTGGAGCTCGGAGAGGCACACAGAGCCTGCAAAGATGCATGACATGCGTGTGGCAGGAAGGAGCTTTGCGATGCCGCTGTGAATTGTTCTGTCGGGGGAGCTAGAACCCAGTTGATGATTAACTTGGCTTAAGTAATATACAAATCAGACTTGCGAGTACTCAGCCTCTAATTATGGGTAGCCTTTTGGGAGAGAAGATCAAACAGGTTTTTTTTTGTTTTATTTATTTATTTTTTAATGTGGGGACCAGAAGGAACACGCACCCTTTGTCTTGAAACTTTGTTCTTGGCACAGATTATGTGATCAAAAGAGAAGAATAATTGAATGTGTGTGACACCAGCCCAGCGATTAACACGTTCACATTTTTCTTACAGAGAAAAAATTAGGAGTGATCCTAGTTCTATGATGCAAGGTACAATCAAAAGGCCTTCATCTCCAGCCCCAGGTTCACACTTCAGTAACTCCCGGCGGCTAATCGGGGCCCCTCCTACCCACACCCTGGGGTTAACCGGCTCATGGGTCACCATTCAGGTGTGGAGACAGGAAGAACTTTTATCTGACCCAGATAAAAGTTTTGTCCCACAGACATTCCCAAGTGAGAATGAGCTTGAGCATTTTGGGGGGGATTTAAACTGCAATTAGGAGAAGTCATCACGAACGAGCTACACCTTTTTAATTGCTGCGTCTACAGTCACAACAGGAAGCGCGCAGTAGGTACTTAGTATTTGTTGAATAAATAAATGAGCAAGTTTTACTGCTGTAACAAAGCGGGAGATGATTTCAGTATTTACTATCTCCACGTTCTATATTTCTAAGCTAATGTAACCCCCATGACCTCTGACCAAAGCAGCCCTTACTGTTTGGCCGGTCCTGTGCTCACCTGTCTGTGCCTTCCAGGGAGATTGTCATTCCCCGAGAAGAGGCTGCCATTCCCATTTTTATAAGCGTTACGTTCCCAGCAACACTGACTTGGAAAGATTTGGATACCCCAGAGGAGCCTGGAAGCTCCATCTCCCACCAGGAGGCGCCAGCGGTCACCCCAGGTGGGATGTGAGGAAAGGCTCTGGGGACCTGCAGGGAAACTGGTGCTGGAGAATCTCCTGGTGGTTGTTTTGCTGGTCACGACTTGCCCTGACCCTGAGTGGCAGCACCTCCTCCTCCCTGGCAGGTGCCGGCATTAAGCACTGCAGGAAATGAGGGTCTGACTCTGCAGCTGTAATCACGACGTCTGGTGTTTTCCTTGGACCGACCATGCTTGCTCCGTGACCTCTCAGGGGAACGAACTCGCTCAGGGTCACAGAGCGGGGGGGGGGGGGGGGGGCATCCACGGGGCTGGGCAAGGCTTCCTTCTGCGGCACTAGTGCTCGTTATGCCCCAGGCTAATCTGTGACCCTGGCCCTTTGAAGGACCTCTTTTCAAGCTAGGGAGTAACATTTACCCACCCACAGGGCACTTGCAGTGCCGTGGAACTCATGCGGAAAATGTTTCCTGTGCGTGTTCTCAGCTTTCAAGGAAAGAACAGAGGTGTTTTAGATGCCGTCTCTGTATCCTGAACTTTGGGACGTTTTTCATTTTTGTCCTCTCAATCTGCCGTAAAGGTTGAGAAGGCTGGAAAGCCGAATTGTAGATGGCGAGCAAAAGGGCAAAGCAGGTGGAAATCGCATCAGTCTTTCATGGCATGTAAAGTCCGCATCTCGAAGAAAGGGCTAAGCCAGATATTTGTTTTGAATGGCATTCCCTGGGTAGAATTTCTCAAACTTTTGTGGTCATAAAAAATTGGTCCCAGGGAAGCTTGTCAAAATGCAGATTCCCAGGAGTGCCCTGGAGTCTGAGTTAACGGGTGTGGCAGGGAGCCCTGGGGTCTGCACAGATGCCCCGGGGCTCCCAGCTCCTGGGAACCGGGCTGTGCTCTCCCTTACACCGGACCCCCTGCCCCTCGCCCAGGTTCAGGGGATTCAGACGGGATGTGCTGCCCTGCCCCTGAGCCTGGAGGCCTGCGGTGAGTAGGGAGGGCTGGTGGCCACACAGACTGGCTCGCTGCTCTGGAGGGAACCCATGTGACGTCTCTGTAACACATTTTCCCTGCAGAAATACATGGAAGTCGATGCTGTGTGCCTGGCTCCGCAGTGGGTTATGCTCAGTCCTGGTGCCATAAGGAACCTTTGACTTAGCACAGAGTTAGAGACCGAGGAGTTAATGAAAAGCAGAGACATAAAAACCCCCAGCGAGGGACGGGGGAAGGGTTACGGAGGACAGTGCCAATCCTGGGTGACAAAGCCCTGTCGCCATGCAGCGGGGTCCTGGGGACGCAGCAATCATCGGAGGGCACCTGGGGGCCTGCGTGGCTGTGCCCCTCAACCCTAATCAGGAGCCACCAGCTGCAGGCCGGGCTGGGCAAACATTAATCACAGAGCAATTATTCCAGCACAGACGCGCCAGGGTCAGTTTTTCGGGGGGAGGGGGATTGGAGAGGGAGGAGAGAAGCCAACTATGGAATCCAGAGAGGTCCCCCTTCAGAAGAAAGAGGACATCGTGATTTGGAAGAGAAGGGGTCAAAATCCATGTTTTTAAACGTCGAAGTGTGGTCAAACAGAGGAACTGAACTCGGCCAGTACCATGGTCTCATTTTACGACATTAGAAGAAAAGTCATTTGCAGTAAAAATTCCCTTCGTTTGTCTAAGTGTTTTTTACTTGGGTAGTGATGGGCCGGGAGCCCACCTTTGCTGCCCCCGCCGCTCCGGCTGTCAGGTAGTGCCGTCCACCTGGGGAGCGTTTCCCTTTGTGAAAACATGCCAGGATGTTGAGGCTACTCTGGGTGGTCCTGGGTGTGTATGTTTTGATTAAATTCTGGTTTTTTGCAGTGTTATGTTTATAGATACTATTACCTGAGGCTGGGAGACTCTCTTGCTACAAGACTTGGAGGTTGTTCTGCGACCCTTGCACTGGGTCCAGAGGAAAGTGGATTTGGGTGTGGTGGTCTGCCACTCACCAGGTGCTGGGCCCTCGGCCCCTACCCCTGGTGGTATGGGAACAGTCTGCGCCAACGTAGTTCTCCCATAAGAATCAAATTACCGCCACCTGCTTCCCCCTTGGACTGACTTCTCAGATTATTGAAGCTACTGAAGTAATTCCTCATTTCCTATATAAGAATTTGAAACACAATTGATCATTTTCTCAAACAGGGTGACTGGCATAATCGCATTCATTAATTATTTGCCTTAAACTTAATTGCTAATCAAAACAAGAAATTTAGGTAGTGGACCTTGAAAACAAGGTGAAGTTTTATCACTGAAGGCGGGAAGTCAGCATTTATGAAACAGTGTTGTTTTACAGACATATGATTCACGTGTGTGTGTGTGTGTGTGTGTGTGTGTGTGTGTGAATGTATATTGTGAGCGTTAACCACATGCATGTGCTATATGTATATTACATGATATACACACACAGTTATGTGTGGTTGACACTCACAGTAACCCGTTTTACAGCCAGGGAAGCTGAGGCCTGGAGAAGCTAGAGCCTCGGAGAACAGAGTTGAGATGTGGACCCTAAGACCAGAAAGACCCTGCCTCCCGGGGCAGGTGTTCAGGCTGCGCTGATCCCAGGCGCTGGGCTCTCTCCTCCTGCAGCATCCCTCCCTCTTCCCTGAAAGCCCTACAGAACCGTAACCGGTCAAAATGCCACCTGTGATATGGGAGCTAAGACGCTGCAGAGGCAGGGCCTTTTTCTCTCCTGGGGACTTTCCTGTCCCCCTGAAGAGCCGAAAGCTCAGCCCTCCCCAGGTGCCGTGGACGGGCTGCGGTGAAGGAATGTGGTGATACAGGCACCAAACGCAAGGTCCACGAGGCGTGAGCCTGGGAAAGTAGATTCTTACGTAGAAAAAGACATTGAAAATATTATCGGTGGCTCCTGCCAGAGGGGGTGTCCTTGGCTGTTTTTGGTCCTCATTCCACTCTCATAAGCTGTATTACTCCATATTCTTATAAAGAAATGTCTAATTGAAAATTCCTGGCAAAGAAAAGTCTGCACTTGGGAAGACATGCTAGAGGCGGGAGGGGTCCTAGAGACAGTGTTCGGCCTGAGGAAGGGGGAGCTGTCAGGTGGGAGCTGGCCTGTGGGTTTGCAGAGTTAAGTTGTATGTGTGATGTAGCTTCACGTGGAGCCTCCAGTTTCCATTTCTGTACACAGAGCAGTTTTATGTCTCCCTGTTTTCCTTCTGAGAACCGTTTAAGACTTCAGGACGTCGGCCTGAAAACCCACTTGGACCAACTGGACCAGCAGATCAGCGAGCTACAGCTGGACGTGCGCAGAACCTCCAGTGAGGTCCCGGACAGCGACAGCAGGCCCAGCTCGGGTATGGCGCCCACTCGGGCCCTGGACCATCTGTCCCTCACCCCAGGGTGCGGCACTGCCCGGCAGGGCTGACATGGTGAACCCGCCTCTGTGCTCAGGCCACCGGAGGGTCAGGAGCTGTATGCGAGCCTGAAAGAGCATGTTATTGGAGAATACTGAAGATGAAATACTTTTAGTTAAATGCGCTTGGGAAAACGGGGAGAGAGAGGGAGAGAGTGGGTGCGTACATACTCGTTGTTTAATTGGAAAAATATTGCTTTTGATGGAAAAACCCCATGACCTTCTCACCTGTCTCTGGCTGAGACAGATTCTGTTTATGTTGAACCAGCATGGAGATTGTAAATAATAACTTTTATGTGACAGCAAAAGTATTTTTTGAAGTCTACAGTCTAAAATCAGTACAGTTTCCTCTCCTGCGGCCCTGTGCGCCCTCCTTTCAAGGTCACGTAGCGATGGTTAGGGTCGTTCTGACCTTCATGGTCCTGGGCACATGGGCTTTCTCTCCAGATTCCAGGCTCAGACAGCAGCTCAGACGGCAAACCCAGGAGACCAGCGTCTTCCCAAGTACAGTGCTCTCTGCCGTGTCTTTCTCTTTTTTTCAGTTTGCAAAATCCTGTGACAGTCTGGGTTGTCAATCATGTAGCAGGGCCGGGCCGGGGGACCTCCCCAAACGCTGCCCCTTCTCTGGTGGCTGCCTCAGATGAGCTTGGCGGGCACGAGGAGGGGCGGGGGAGGATGCCAGGCTCCCTCTTCCGGGGCTGGAAGCCGGAGGTCACACGGGGGGACGTGAGCCACTCGCCCAGGAGAGGGATGAGCAGGTGGTGGGCAACAGGAGACACTGGTGGGGAGGCGTCCTCGGCATTCTGGCCCCGGGCACCTCCCCGGCCCGGGCCCCTCCCCGCCCCCGGGCCCGCTTCCCTGAGACCCCCAGCCCCTCAGCACGGGACCCCCAGACCACACTGACAGCCTCTGCGCCCCTGTGCAGGCTTCTACGAGCTGAGCGACGGCGGGTCCTGCTCCCTGTCCACCTCCTGCACGTCTGTGTGCAGCGACTGCGTGTCCTCCTCTCTGGGCGCCGTGCTGCCTGCCACCCCGAAGGCCAGGCCCGGCGCGGGGCACTGCCGGCCCCGCTCAGCAGATGAGGCCACGGTGTGTGGGGTCCCCCTGACTGCGTGGGAGCCCCAGGCCAGTGAGGGGGGCGCCAGCCAGCTGCTGCAAGGCGAGTCCCGGCCCCGCCCAGTGTCCACAGGTAAGGGGAGGCGGGAGCGGGGTCGGCGCCAAGCCCCATACAAGGAGGGGGATAGTCCCCGAGCCCCATACAAGGAGGGGGGCGGTCCCCGAGCCCCATACACGGGGGGGCGGTCCCCGAGCCCCATACAAGGAAGGGGGCGGTTCCCGAGTCCCATATTTTCTGTGGGCTTTTTTTGGGTTTTGGATGGAGGTAGGCATCAAACGCCCACCTGTGTTCCTTGTAGCAGGGCTGTTGCAATAAAAGGCTTCTTGTCTTATTTAAAATGAACATCCGTTCACACCCTTCCACGGCCCTCGTGGCCACTGCCGGGGACTCGGGTGGGAGCAGCGCTGCAAGTGGGCGTTGAGAGAGTTACTTCACATGCGGTTCCCCCCACTGGCCAGGGAAGAGCCTTTCTTTTTCTTCAGAGTGTCCCAAAAGGAAAAGATGCATCGTATTCCTTCCGCTAGACCTGGGCCGTTAGGATCCATGGGTTTTCTTTCTTGCACATCTGTGAGTGCCTCAGGGAAGGTCTGTTCTGAGACCTTGTCCCGATGGCCGTGTGGTCGCCGGCGCCCCATCTCCCTCGGCGTCCTACGCACCTTCGGTGAACAAGGGCAGGGACTGAACGCTAGGGTCTAGGACTCGCCTTCCCGGCTGTGGCTGGAAGGAACGTGATGGGAGCCGGGTGCTGGGACGTGCACAGCAGACAGCAGCGTGTCCAGGCGTGGAACGTGCAAGGCCGGGGCCTCGTCCTGCCCGGGGGAGGGCCTCGTGCCCCAGGGTTGTGCTTGCTTCTTCCCTTGTTTATGTTTTGTTCTTTTTCTCCTTCCCAGGTGACCTTGAAAGAGTCCTGCCGGCTGAAGTGGGGCTCCAGAAAGCCAGGGCACACCCCAAGGCCACTTCCTTCCTCTGCCGTGGCATGGACCCCAAGTACCAGTGTGACCTGGTGTCCAAGGGGGGCAGGGAGGTGTACCCGTACCCCAGCCCCCTGCACGCCGTGGCTTTGCAGAGCCCCCTCTTTACTCTGACCAAGGAGACAGCGCCGAGCGATGGCCACTCGCCCCCCAGTCAGCCCCTCCCTGGCGCCACAGGTCCGAGCTCCATTCGGACTGGACTGGTCCTCGAGGCTGGTCCAGCCAGCGCCTACATAGAGAGGCTGCTGCGACTGCAGGGCCGAGGGCCCCCTGCGAGGGGCAGTGTGGTTGAGCGTGGACCCCCAGGACGGGAGGCGTCCCTATCCCCGCGGGGGCTCGGTGTCCGGGGGGCGGACAGTGAAGGTGGCCTGGAGAAGCCGGTGTGCGCCCGGGGGAGAGCGGAGGTGGGAGGGGAGGCCCAGAGCGGGGCTGCCCGTGGGGACAGCCTCGAGCAGCCGGGGCCTGTGCCCCTTGTACGCACCCTGCACCCCAGCAGCCGTCCAGAGGAGGGCCCCAGACCCTCGCGCGGCTGCGTGCACCGGGAGGCCCGTCCAGGCTCCCCATGGCTGGGCTGTGGCCAGGCCCCTGCTCCCTGCTTGCGGGGTCAGCAGCCAGCTCTCCACGGCTGGACGGGCAGAGGCAGGTCGCCGGGCGGCGGGGCGGGTGCGGAGGGCCCCCCTCGGGCCCCTGGACACTGTGTCCGCCCGCACTTTGCTGCCACAGGAGCTCTCCCTGTGGGGCCCCCCAAGGCCAAGCCTGTGAAGATCAAGAGGGGGGCCAGCGACAAGGCGCTGAGGCTTGGGGGGCTGCAGCTTCAGTGGGGCGCCATCGGGGGCCCCCGGCCGCCCCCTGAGTCGGGAGGTGGTCTCAGGAGGCCCACCCTGGCCAGGGCGGCGCCCGGCCGGTCCTGCTCTGAGTCCGGCCTCTACCCCGTGTCTGTCTTCGTCCCCCTGCTGGTGGCCCGAACAGAGGGTCACCAGGTGTCAGCTCAGGCCTTGTTCCCCTTGGAAGCAGCCCCACTGGTGGCAACCAGGGGGGAGGCCCGGAGGAAGCAGCGCAGGTGGCAGTCCTCCGTAGAGATCTCAGCCCGGGCCCGCCCGGACCCCAGCCTGGGGCCCCATAGGCCAGCGGCCCGGAGAGGGGGTGGCCCGCGGCCCGTGTGCGCCAGACCCAGGCCCAGGCTGCCCCGCCAGGATGCCCGAGCCAGGAGCGGGTCGGACAGCTCGGAGCGCTCGGCCGAGTGCGTGTCCCTCTTCCGCTCCACCGTCGCGGAGAGCAGCGGGGACGAGGCCAGCGACCACACGGCCAACCGATTCGGGGACGGGGAGTCCAGTGGCAGCACCTCGGAGGGCAGCGGCCAGGGCAGGGGAAGCTCCAGCCAGCGGGCCCCGGCCAGTTCCAGGCCCCCTCTGCCGCCGGTGCCCAGGCTGTGCCGCGTCAAGGCCTCCAAGGCCCTGAAGAAGAGGATCCGCAGGTTCCAGCCGGCCGCTCTGAAGGTCATGACCATGGTGTGAGGTCGCTGGGCGACAGCAGGGCCTGTCCGGGCCCGGGAGCCAGGGAGCCACAGACACAAATGGACCTTTCGTGGCTGAGGACAGATCCAGCCTCGCACGGTGTTAGACGTGCAGGTCTGTGTCATCTGGACACTTTGCTTTCTCCCCGAAGCTGCCCTTCAAAAGGAGTCCCCTCAGAGGAGATGATGGGCCCGTCCCTGGTGCACCGCCCCACAGGTTAGGCTGTGACTCTGGGCACGTCACCCCACCTTGGCCCCAGTGGAGACCTTCACCCAGAACTCTGGGACTGCAGATTCGTCGGGGCGCTGGCCTCCCAGCTGCCTGTGCCGTGAGCCCCGTGCTTGCTTCCCTCCATCCTGTTCCACTTGGGCTGGGCGCTCGGTGTACCCCAGCCTGTTGAACAGTTTCCCCCCAAAAGCGTTCCCTTTAAGAAATGGTTGCAGGACTGTGCTGTGGAAAGTGGGTTGGACTATGAATCCAGGTCAAACCCTCAACATGAATAAACAGCCGATTATGCCTTTGTCTTTGCAAATCAATCTTTCCCTTTTAGCCTCCCTGCCCTCAGGAATGTAGTAGGTGCTCAGCAAACCCTAATCCTTCCCCATCATGTGGACACTCTTTCACCCGAGGTGGGAAAATGCATTTCACGTGAGTACACTCCACACTCTTCCCAACACTCCTGAATTGAGCATAAAAATGCTGTGGAAAAGAAACCCTTTTATGGTGTTTATTTTTCAAAGGGAATTTCCCTCAACTTTTCAGGAAGGTAGGATTTTCAGGGAAGCTGCCTGCGGAGAGCAGCATGTTCAGTTCATGAAGTTTTATCCTGAATTATTCAAAGCTGGTTCTGAGGGCCTCGAGGTAGAAAGAAGGCATGGGGGTGGTGGGGAACGTCTTCCCCAGTGACCACCACAGCCCCGTCCTGGGGCTAAATGCACAGTTGGTAGGAACTTTTGAAGGAAAATGGTAAGAAAACAAGCTAAAATGGTAGTAGATCTTGTAGTAGACATTAGATATTCATGTAACGAACAGCTAGTTTCAGGACGCACTTCAGAGACTCACATTTTAAAAAGATTAACATTTTAGAACAAAGAAGTCCACCTGTTTGACCTGGGCAGAGGTTTCCAAAAGTGAAGGAGAGTGGCTGCTTTCTGTCACTCTCTTTCTTTCTGTCTCAAAAGTGCAACCATTTCAAAGGGCCCAGAGCAGACTTTTGAGTCTATCTGGATAGAATTCCCACGTGGGCTTCACAGAATCCGCTTACTAACAGAGGTGAAAGGGTCTTCCTGAGCTTTCTATAAAACTGCCCAGATATTTGGAGGAAAACGTCAAACCCACCCATGGTGGAGGTTTTTGATAAAAGATAGTACACAGGGTATTTTCTTTAATGGTCTAAATCTCAACCGTGCGGCACAAGAGGCGATGGGAACCCAGTATTTGCCAGGGCCGCTGAGCAGGTGAGGGTCCTGGGAGAGGATCCAGAGCCAGGGTTCTGGCCCCGCCTCAGTCCCAGCAGTGTCCACAGCCTGTGTCCCTTGCCGGCCACCCCGGAGAAATGGCCTTGAAGCTCCCTTTACAGAGTGTGTCCTGCTCTGTTTGACATTATCTCTTGCGTCTGTTGGAGTTTTTCTCAATTCGGGGGCTTTGAATGCCGTATTTGGAAACTGCAGACTTCCTTCGTCCTCAGCAGGGCCCCCCTCCTTGTGTCACAGGAGAGGACCCTCAGGCTGTGTCTCTGGCCAAGATCATGTGAGATCAGTGCTGAAGGGGATGCAGTGGGTTCGGGCGCCTGGGGATTTCTGACAGTGTTTATCTTTCTCAGAAGCCAGGCTCCATTTCCTCATGATTCAGGTTCCAAAGCCCAACCAGACAGGAATGCGTCCCCGCCCAGAAGATGCCGGGCCTGTCTGTGCAACCAGCAGACTAACGGAGCAAACTAACCATAAAACCCATGCAGACTCCATGCAAAATGCAACCGTGGCATCTGCGGACAGAGAGCCCTCAGTGATAAGATGTCAAATCAGTCATCAGTCAGTGTGCCGCCCTCCCTCCCTCTCTCTCTCTCTCTCTGCCTCCTTCTCTTTGATCCTCTCTCTGTCTGTCTGTCTCTCTCCATCTGTCTTTGTCTCTCCCCAGCCTTGCAGACCCACACACACACACGCACACACACACACACACACACACAACACACACGCACACGCACACGCACACACACACACACACACAACACGCACACACACACACACCTGTCTGCCCAAGGCCCGAAGCTACTTCCTCTCCGGTGCTCTTGCATTTACTCTCGGGCAGGTTTACAGTAAATAAATATGACTCTAGGTGCCATGTCTTCCCATCTGCCTGGGACACAGCAGAAGGACACAGCCCAGGGTTCAGGCCCCGCTGGGCTACAGTTAGCTATTATGAGGCCCCAGGCGTCTCCGTAACCTCCCTGGGTTTGCTTCCTCTTATAGAGTGAGGTTGTTTATGCCTCAGGGTTTGCCGGGAGGAGTACACGAAAGGTGTTGAAAACGGGCCCCGGTTCTGCCCGCTGACCACCACGTCGGGCTCCTAACAGGAGCCCAGGGAGGGGACCCCGCAGGCCGCAGAGCCGAGGGACTAGACAGGCCAGGAGGTCACGGGCGCAGAGGAGGCTGTGGGCAGGGAAAGAGCACACAGAGGGTCAGTCAGCGAGGGTCTCTGACCCACCCCGAGCATCACCCCGGCTCCGCGAGGCAGGCGGCATCTTCCGTGGCAAGAACCACGGGGGGGGGGGCTCTTTGGGGAAATACTTCAAAGCACAGAGTTAAAGTCGAGATCATCGGTGATAAGGAGGCAGAGCCAGTCCCCAACCCAGTCCTGAAATTACAAAACAGAGTCTGAGGGGCTGTAAATTCAGGGAAGAAAAATATTTAAGGGAGGCAGAAGGTCCAGGGCAGAATGTGCAGAAGAAAAGCTTAACTGAGACACTCCATTCATCTGCCTGAGTATTTTATATTTTTCACATATGTTTCTTCTGAACAGATATGGTCGTAACTGCTCAGAGTGAAGGGAGAATAAAGCAGGAAGCTCCCCTGCGCAGAAGACAGCTGTGACATGGGGGAGGGGCGATTATTAGGCGATGGGTGACCCTTCATGTGCGTTTGAAGACAGATGAGCTATTTCCTCATCCCTAAAGCCTTTAAAAAAAAGAGACAATTGACTGTTTGACTTTGGGGATCATTAGAAAGCATTTGTAACTTCCAGCATGATTGAAATACAAATATTTTAGCAAAAAAGTAAATATATAAAAGGAGAAGCTAGTTCTTTCTAAGTATCAACGTCAAGCTAAGGTAGAAATTAAATATATAAGAATTGCTAATTCATAAGAATGAGAAAAAAAGGATAATTATGTCAGAGAAGATACCCCAATTATTGTATCAAATCATACTGTAAAATTTGAGGAAACAGAATCTTTATCTTTTATGACCGACTGAATGTACTTGTCCCCCAAATTCGTATGTTGAAGCCCTAGCCCCCAGTGGGATGGCATTTAGAGGCGGGGCCTTGGGGGACAGTTAGGGCAAGATGAGGGCAGGGCCCCCAGCGGGATTGGGAAGAGGTCATGTGGGCACACGTGGCTGTACTTACAGGCCAAAAATAACACCAACCCCACTGGCACCGCCATCTGTAGATTCCTGTGAACTAAACCACCCAGTCCATGGTGTTCTGTTACAGCTGCCCCCTTTGTGCGCACAGAAGAGAAAGTGGGAAGAGCTGAGAGAGCACTTAGGACCGGAGGAAAGAGAAACTTACTTCCTGCATCTTCTTCTTATGACCAGGAGGGTAGCTGGGCGACTAACCCGAGGCTGTCTTCATCCATCTGGTCAGGCACATTCACTGAGCACCCACTGTCTCAGGAGCCGTGCCGCCTGCTGTGGGGTGACAGGAAAACACGGGGCGCCCGCGCTGGGGAAGCTTTGTGTCTCGCTGGAGAAAATAAGCAAACAGTAAGGGCGACCAAGCAGCCCCTGAAGAGGCCAGTGCCCATGCAGTGGGGCCCGAAGAAGCAGAGTTTGGACTCCGTGTGGACAGCGCAGTTAGAGGTTTAACTGGGAGAAGGCTGGGCTGGGCTGGGCTGGGCTGGGCTGGGGGGCTGAGGAGGGAAGAGGAGGGGGACGGGGGAGCGGAGGGGAGGGGAACGCAGGGCTGAGCAGGTGCCTGGAGCTGGGGTGGGAGGGACGCTGAGTGGTCCCGGTGGGGTGGACCCAGTGGGTCCAGATCCCAGCCCATATGCGAGAGGGGGTGGGCCACCATCAGTAAGCAGTGTCACTAGCGCCCGCAGAGTTGGGGCAGGTGGGGGATGGGAGAGCTTCCGGGGGAAAGGGGGCGCAGGTGTGATGGAGGCCAGGGGGCAGGGGAAGCTGGCAGGGTTACCGCAAGTAACCTGATGAGATGGGTGAGGGCGCACTTGGGGGTCCTCAGCTGGTCCTGAGCTGGAAGCAGGGACAGAAAGTGGGGCAGCTGTCGGTCGTAGGGCAGGAGTGCCGATCGCTACAGCTGTTCCTATGCAGCTTCCTCGTAGACGGCCTATGCAGACTGCAAGCCGGCTTCCTGTGGGTCTGACTCACGGGATGTTTACTGCAGACGAGGGGAGGGCTGGCTTCCTGGGCAGGTGGCCGAGGCTGAGGCTCCAGCCCCGTGTTCACAGGAGGTCTGGCCGTTGATCGGTGTGTGCTTGGTCTCTCGGAAGCCAGGAGAACCTGCTAGACTTGTGTTTGGAGAGGCCTGTGACCCAGCTGTGCTGAGATGGGTCTGAGGAGAGACAGGAGGTCTGGACCCGGCCAGGGACCCGGGCAGGGGCGTGGCGGGGACCGGCGCCACGGTGAGAGGTGCTGCGGAGGGATGCACACGTGGCAAGACACGCAGCTCGTGGCCATTCTGTGGTCAGGGAGCCCGCGGTCTCTTGCAGAAGCCACCGAGGCAACGGTGGCATAGAATCCAAGGACAGCTCAGGAGTTCTCCCAGTGTCGTTCATTTGCCCCAGTAAGGAATGAGAATTCTCACTGAAACAAGAACATATTCGTATCTCTGAGAGGAACATCCCTGTAGAAACAAGAATTTCTAATCAGAATCTTTTTCCATCTTTAAAATTTGACTCTCTTTTTAGTTTTTTATTCCCTTTTATTCCGTTTTATTTCCCTTTTTATGTTTCCTTCAGCCATGGTCTCCTAACCAAGGATAAAATCCACAGCAAATCCACACTTAACAAATCATTAACCCTATTGTACTTGCACTTCATTTTCCTTAATTATTTTCCTCCATCTCCGTGCCCTCGTCCCATCTGGGGACACATGCTGGATTTTCAAATTCGGTCTCTGTGACACACTTCACCTCCTGGGTGACAGGCGACGGCGGCAGCATCTCCGGTTGGTGACAGTAGTGGTGTCAGTCCCTGCTAACATGGCGGCATCCCCATCGCCAGTCTTGTCGCGGCTGCACATCCCAGGTTGGCATCCTTGCTGACAGAGAAGGAGGAGGAGAAAGCACACCTGGAGCCTGGAGGACCAGAGGCCAGTGCAGGGGACTCACGTGGACCACAGCGCATCCACACGCGTGCACAGCGGAAGCCCCTTCCGCTCCGGTCCCCCCAACCAAGGGAGCCCCTAGGCTGTCTGTGATGAATAAAGTCACTTCTAATCCCTAGCGAGGCAAAGCAGTGCACAGCGAAGGGGCTTATTAAAGTACTAAGTACTCAGGCCGATCCCCAGAGCCTAAGCGAGGATTTCCACCCTGGCCTGAATAGGTCTGGTGCCCACCAAGGCCCGGGCACTCCTGCTGTGTAACTTTGCAAAACACTTCTGGTAGCAGCTCTCTGAGCCACGTCTGGAGGACAGCCGGTCCTCACCCCGTCATCTAATCAGCATCTGTATGATCCAGATGGTCCTGGAAGAGACCACAGCCTTCCCCATCCTTCACAACACCCGACGTTCCTGTTGCTTTTACACTGCTTTCCTGGGTCTCCGAGATCAAGTCTTGAAGTAGCTCAGCACTACAGGAACTTCCTTCAGGGAAGGTTTGTGTCTGATGCACAAACGAGTCACTGAAAAACCGTCAAAACACAGAGTCTTCCTCTGGGACATCTACAAGGATGGCATCAGAGCACGCAGACAGCGGAATGCCTCCCTGTGGCGACCACGTCCGTCCGTGTGCTGACAAATCCTGGACTCAGTTCACTAAGGCTGCAAAGCAAACACATCTGTGTTTGGGGTGATCAGCCTTCATGATTTGCTCGACGCTGTAAACCAACACTTGTTTTGTCCGACCCCCGCAGGGATCATGAAACTGGCGGAGGGATTTCACCTCACTCCAAGTTGCAAAATTCAGGTGATGATAATAATAGTCCCTGGAGTCGAATTTCATTTAAATTTCATTTCTATTTATTTATTTGCTGTCAAGTATCTTTTTATTTTTCCACAGTTCAAACTGTTGGAAACATCGGAATTGTTAGGATCTGGAGTTGAGCGGATCCACAGAGTTTGCTTGTATTTAAGCCTGTTAGGAGCTCTTGTATCTTCCCCCGAAAAAGATCATGCACAGCTAGGAAAGGCAACAAAAACACATTAAAGAAACTTCCTTGTGTGTACACCTCCGTCACACATCTTCAGGAGGCTGTAGAAATCCAAACCGACCACTTGATTGGCTGGGGAAACTAGGACGATATTAGAAGCCCGTTTAATATGAAGATGGTCCTTTTACATATAATTAAGGAGAAAGAGTTTATCATAGAATGCGTAGGAGCCATTGGCTGAGAGGGTGTCAGCTGTTGGGTTAGGAGACATATTAACTCAGATTTATGGCGTAGTTGGCCGTGGCTGAGGTGTGGCACCTGCTCTTTATTGTTAACAAGTGTCTACGATTAACAGTTAATGTTCACACATTGCTTCCCCAGGGTTTCCCTTTGACTGTCAGGACAACTCTGTGAGGTCGACAAGGTGGGCTCTTACACCGACACCATCTTTGAAAGCTGAAGGATCTAAAGCAAACGGGTGAGTGGAGAGCCAGGTCACCCCCGGCCGTCTTGTCCGAGGTCAGGCCCGTGGCTGCCCGCTAGACACCTGCCAGGCCCATCAGGCTCACCGGTAGCCTCCACCGGGCACCACACTGGACTCGGAGAGAATGGAAGCTTCTCGGGTCACATCCGGCGGCTGAGGCACAGGGCCCAGGCCTTCACGTGCTGCTCGGGGGCTCCCCACGCTGGCCAGGCCCGAACTGACCCGCCCACTCCTCTGACGGCGGGCGTTAGGTTGGACCACAGCGGTGCCCCGGGGAGTACCTTTCTGTGTTCTGTCCACGGGAGCAGAAGGGCTCCCCGCAGACAGGGCCACAGCTTTTGCAGGAGCCTCTGTGGCTTCTGTAACCTTTTCCCTCAAACTCGGTGGCTTCAAACAGCACAGATTGACGTCTTAAGGTCCTGGAGGTTTGAGTCCTGAATAGATCTCACAGGGCTCAACCCAGGGGTCAGCAGGGCTGGCTCCTTCCAGAGAGTCCAGGGCAGAGTCAGTCCCTTTCCAGCTTCCAGAGGGGCCCGCGTTCCCCAGCTCAAGGCCGCTCCAGCATCCACAAAGCCAACACCTTCAGGCTGAGTCCCCTCACACCACCGTCCCTGGTTTCCTCTCTCTCTGCCCCCTTGTCCACTTGTAAGGACACCTGTGACTACATAGGGCCCATCTCGAGGATCCAGAATCATCTCCCATCTCAGGTCTGCAGACCAGCGCACTTCATTCCCCCTTTGCCCTGAGAGGTGATGTATTTGCAGGCTCCGGGCACGAGGACGTGGACATCTTTGGGGCCGTTATTGTGCCGACAGCAGGGGTTAGATTTCACTCCCCCAGCAGAGCGTGTGACTCCCTATTTTCTCACTCCTTGCCAAGATTTTGTGTCACTGGACTCTGTGATATTCCCCATCTGATGGCTATGAAATGGTGCTTGGTTATGGTTTTAATTCTTGTTTCTCTGTTTACAAGTGAGCTTGAACATCTTTTTGTATTTTTATTGGCCTTTCACCTTCCTTTTGTGAATTACCTGTACATATCCTTTTGTCCCGTTTTCCTAATTTTTTTTCACGGATACGTAGGAGTCTTTATAATTTAGAGACTAATTCTTGGTCACCAATAAGACATAGGTGTTGCAAATATCACTTCCCAGCTGAGGATGGTCTTTAACTTTGCTCGTAGATTTTTTTTTGCAGAACACAAGGTTTTACGTCAGTGTAGACAAATGTGTGAATCTTTTCACTTATGGTTTGTGGATTTTTAAAAATCTTATTCATAGAATTCTTCTTTTGTATGATATTGCAAAGATCTTTTTATATTTATTAAAAGTTTAAAATTTTTGCCTTACCACATAGATCTCTAGTCCACTGGTGTGTGTGTGTGTGTGTGTGTGTGTGTGTGTGTGTGTAAAGTTCTCCTAGTTTTGCATGTCCATCTTCCATGACGACTTCACCCCATCATGGACAAACCCAGTCTTCTCCCCCCGTCCTCAGCTCTGCTCCCTGAGTACCCTCGCAGCACACATGAGAGTATCTTTCTGGAGGGGTATCTGTTCTGTTCCCTGTTCATCCTTCCAACCTCCCAGGACCACAGATAAATTCTACAGCTGTTAATAAGTGCTGATTTCTACTATTTGGCCAATATCCCAACTTTTCTTCTTCAAAGTTGTCTTGGTCATTTGGGCTCTTCATTCTTGCATGTGAATCACAGGGTTACCTTGTCAAGTTCTGTGAGAATCCTCTTTGGAATTTCAATGGAATTGCATTTAAGTGTGTAGATTAATTGGGGGGTACTACCATCTTTATGACAGAGTCTTACTGTCACTTACCGTTTTTGTCTATTTTATGTATCTCAGTAAATTTTAAAATTTCCTCCTTAAGGTTTTGCCCATTTTTGTTACATTTATCACTACATACCTCTTTTAATATTATAAATGAAATTGGAATTTTAATTTATGTTTTATAATTATTGAATGCTATGTGTGCTTGTGTGTGTGTGTGTACGTGTATCTGTCTTTTATTCAGCAATCTTCTTGAACTCTCTTACTAGTTTTAAGAGTTTTCCTGTGGCTTCTCTGGGATTTGCCCTGGATTATATACAGACAAAACCAGCCGTGTTTGTTTGGGCCCAATAAATAACACTCTGCTTTCCTACCCAGGTTCTGAAGCGGCTAAACAATAAGTCAAAATCCAAGCAGCCAGAAGTAGTAGCATCAGCTCTACTTGAGAAAAAGCTATTAGAGAATATATAACATCCTCAGACAAGTGGGCTTCCCAATAACGAACCCCCAAGCAGCAGATGTGCCCCCTGGTTATCAGACCGCTGGCCCTTCCCTGGGATTAGGGCCTAACCACTTAGCTGATCACATGTCTTTGGAAGGTGAGGGGCCCACATTCCCTGGGACAGATGGCTTCCCAGGGGCCCGGGAAGGTGACAGCCAGGCCTCATGCAAAATAAAACTTCGGAGCCCTGTTCAATTCCACGGGCCCCTCCAACTTGTCAGGGTGTTTATTTGCCATTTACCGTCATTCCATGTACGGAAAAATTAAAAAGTTATCTTACTAGCATGAATGTGGCCGCTCATGTTTATATTGTACAACCGGTTTCTAAGGTAAACACAAGAATACTAACTGTGCAGGCCCTTACTGCATTTACACAATCTATACTTTGCAGTTCACCCTGCTGTGTGCACAGCTCCCAGCCCCTCCCAGGCGCACTGGTGAGTGAGGACAGACCCAAGGGAAAGGCATCCGTGGGCGCCCACACTCCCCTCCTTCCCTGGCATCATTTTCAGTATTAACAGAGGGAAGTTCTTAGGACACATGGCCTTTGTTCCACAAAAGCGCAGGTTGGAGAGGAAAGCGTGGGCTCTCGGGCCATCAGTGCCCAGGTACTGGGTCGTTACCTTGAACCCCCACCATCGAAGGACCCCAAGTCGTGTGCTCACAGGCATTGTGGCTACTCTGTGCCAACCGGGCAGCGAGGACCATAGCAGACACCTTCAGGCTCCATGTCCCCCGGATGCAACACAGGCCAAGACAAGATGGTTAACAAAGGAGCGTTTGTCAATGGAGTCATCTCTGCCTGGAAGGAAGGGTTTGGGGAGGAGAAAGGTGCAAGAGAGAGAAGGGTTTCTCCCTAACAAACACTGACTGTAAATCTAACCCTGCATTTTCGATTTGCTTTTCTAGTATCACTCTGCCCACTGGGACCTCCAGGGCCATGTAAACAGCACCCAGAAAGCAATAGAAAAAAGGCTAATGGGCATTCTTTTACCATTTTAAAGAAAGTTCTTCTAATATCTCACAATTTTTTTGTGATTTTTGGTAAATACGTTATTTATTTTTAGGTTAAGGAAAACTTCTCTTCTGATTTGAATACACAAATATTATTGAAAAATGGTGTGAAATTTTAATATTTTTTAGATTATCGTGTTTTTTTCTCCTGTCATCTCTTAATAAAACGAGTTGCATTAATAAAATGTTAACCCAGTCGTGCACGCATGGAATGAACAATATTGGCTGTGAAGATTTTGTTTACATTGTAAATCATTTTATTATGGAAAGTTTTAAACACATACAAAAGGAGAGAGAATAGGACTTCCAGAATGCCCACAGTATGGTTTCAACACGTGTCTTTTCATCTGTACCCCACCTGCGTTCCCACCACCACTCAGACTTCTACCAAGTCCAGACGTGAAATTATTACACGGGGTTTTTTTTTTTTAGTGCCTTGCTGGAATCAGTTTGCTGATACTCTGTTCAGGGTTCTGTCTTGTGTTCATAAATGAGATTGGCCTATAAAATCCTTTTCTTGAGCTCTGCCTGTCTGGCTGTCACACCGATGCTCTTCCAGCCCCCGGGATGCTCTGTGAAGGATTCCATCTTGTTGGATGTCAGGAAGCAGTGTATGAAAGGCAGGAATCCCTTGTTCACTGAAGGGCTGGTAGACCTGACCTGTATCACCACCTGGGTATTGTACGGGGGGTGGATTTTTCAGAGCTGGTTCACTGTCTTTATGCTTGTAAGTCTTGTCATGTTTTCTATCGCCTTTTGAGTCAGCTTGCAAATGTATACTTTACTAGGAAATTTTCCATTTCATCTAAGTGTTTAGATTTACTAACATAGATCTGTTCATGATTTTTCCCTTAAGATTTTTAAACGTAATTATTGTGTACGGGGCCACACTAGCTTTATTTGTGTTGTTATTTATTTCTGCTTACCCTGGTTTCTGTCCCTGTTCAGTCCTACCAGAGGTGTAGCGACATTAATCATTTTGTCAAAAAGAAATTGTTTTTGTCTTTTAAAATTGTTTTGTCTGTTGGACGTTGCCAGAGGTGGATCAATATAACCCAGGTTTCCAAAGAACCCGTTTAATTGGTTCTGGTGCCCTGCACTCTCCCTTCCTGTCCCATTTCATTAATCTCTGCTCTCACTTTTCTCCTTCCCTCCTTTGTGTTTTCCCTGGGCTTGTGCTGTGGCCCCCAGGTTCTGTGCTCAGCTAAGGCTCAGTCTCACACCACGTTAGCTAAATGTTGCCACTTTGAGATGCAGTGTGCTCCTGGTGCCAATGGGCAAGTGTTTTTAGTTTCCATTATTCCTTCTTCTCTGACCTGTGAATTACTCAGAAGGCCTTTAAAAACTTCCAGGCAGAAGGGGTCTTGTGTGTTGTCTGTTTGTTACTCATTTCTAATGCATCGTGAAGTCCAAGAAGCAGACTTGACTTTGAGGATTCTTTGGTTTTGTTGCTTTCGGTTCCCGTTTGTTGAGACCTCTCTGTGGCAGCCTTGGGCCAGTTTTCGGAGACCCTCCATGTGCAGCTGTCTGGGGCAGGGTTTCGCCTGCATCCATGAAGAAGTGAGTTCTTTGAATCGCCTGAGTCTCTGGAGGAGGTGCGGTGACACGTGCCCTGTGCCTGTGGACTTGCTGGTCTCCCCTTCTGCTGTGCACAGTTGAAGGCTGTCAATAAAGTGTCCCCAGAGCACTTTATTCTCCTGGTGAATGGTTCCTTTCATCACTACACACTGACGGCTCACTTCCCTAATAATGCTTCTTTCTTTAAAATCTGTTCATACTGTCACATTGTCACACCCCCGTTTCTCTGTGCTCTGTATTTCCTGACAGATCTATTTACATCTGTCTACTTTCAACCCTTCTGTGATGCTATATTTTACACACGTTCTGTCCCTCATGTATTAATGGCTAATTAGGTCCATTTACAGTTAGTGAGTTTATTGAATCTGTTTCTAATGTTTTATGTTTTCAAATTACAATACTTTTTTCTTTGCTTTATGATAGTTTGATACTTTATTTTTTCATTCTGCCTACGAGTTGGGAAAGGTGTATACATTAAAATATAACCTCTCTTATTTCAGTGGTTACCCTTCATATTCTGACATACACTCTTGCTTAAGAAAATTTAAATTTAACAACGATTTCTTTTTTCCTCTCATATGATACAAATACCACAGACTGCTTTAAACCCGGTCCCTTCTTGTCCAGTCCTCGATGCTGTCAGTCACTGCATTTCAGCTGCATCTTGTTTACATCTCCCCCATCAGACGTTACGGTTGCTTCTGCGTGGTCCAGTCTTGTCCGGAATCACCGCATTTACCATGTATTTGACCAACATCGCTTCCTGCGCGCACTGTTTCCTTTCGGTTTCATTGTCTTTTTTCCTCCAGATGAACACATCTTTCAGAAGTTTTTCCACTGAGGGTTCATGACCTCACTCTTGGTTTGGCTGAAGTTGTCTTTATTTCACTCTCAGTCTTAAACAATCACTGACCTGGATGTAGACTTGTAGACGGACAGCGACATTCCCTCACCGAGTTCATGCCGTCACGTCACGGCCTCCTGGTCTCTACAGTCACAGTTTCGTCATTTTGAGATATATGTGACTATATCTTATAATCAAAAGCATCTTATAATTGTATAAAGTAATAATACTGCTTGTAAATGAGGATGCCTTAGAGCTCATGAAATACGGCTTCACCAATAAACAGTCTGTGGCTTCTCTATTTTCCTTTGTAGGGAATCTCTCTCTCTCTCTCTCTCTCTCTCTCTCTCTCTCTCTCTCTCTCTCTCTTTCTCTCTCTCTCTCTCTCTCTCTCTCCTCTTTTTGGTAAAGATTTCTTTCCTTTCCTTCTGTTCTTTCTTCTCTCCTTTCACTTTTTTCTTTAATTTTCCCATGCATTCACATTTTCTTAGGATCTCTGCCATATATTTAATTTTTTTTCTTTTTTTTTTGCGGTACACGGGCCTCTCACTGCTGTGGCTTCTCCCATTGCAGAGCACAGGCTCCGGCCGCACAGGCTCAGCGGCCATGGCTCACGGGCCCAGCCGCTCCGCGGCATGTGGGATCCTCCCGGACCGGGGCACGAACCCGTGTCCCCTGCATCGGCAGGCGGACTCTCAACCACTGCGCCACCAGGGAAGCCCATATATATTTAAATTTTAAAAATACTTTCTCCCAAGGAATTCTTTGTCTTTGCAGCAGAAGCTCCTTCAGCTCATTCCGCCTTTTTGTGAGGATGTTACTATGTTTAATTAGCCCATTTTTCCACCTTGGCACTGCTGACGTTTGGGGCTGTATGATCCTGTGCACTGTAGTGTTTAGCAGCATCCCTGGCCTCTACCTGCTAGAGGCCACTAACCCCGCCCAATAGTCATGACTCTGAATATGTCTCCAGACATTTCCCAGGGACACATACTCACCCCTGGCGAGAACCACGGCACTAAAACCACAGCAGAGGCCATGGCCCTCTGCACAGACAAGGGATCCACTTCACGTGCAGTGACTCTTGGGCACACATGTTGTCCCGTCCTAGGTGCTTAGTACATGTCTAGCACACGTTTTCCAGTGACTGGCGCAGAGAGTTGACCCTTGTGTGTGATCATCCATTCTCAGGACGGAACCTTTTCCCCAGAGAGGTTTTCCTTCAGCTTTTGACAGACTCCCTTCTGCTTATGACCAGAGGTTTCATATTTCTGAAAACAGGGAGATGAAAGCAAAGAGCATTTCCAAATGTCTTCTTCTAACCTAATTCCTAGGACCAAATTCTTCCACTTGTAAGGAGAACTCTTCTGAGTGACCGTCTTGGTTGTGCTATGACCTCCTTCTGCTTCGTCCACTGCTGTGCTGACTGGGGTCACGTCTGGGGATCCAGGGCCTCAGAGAGCATCAGTCCAACCCCTGACTCCGCAGAAGAGATCTGTGGGCCGGAGAGGTGATGGGACTTGCCCATGGCCACAGAGAGGAGCAGAGCCACTGGCCCACCCTCCCCGACCCCAGGCTGGGCTGTCCTCTCACCACGCCGGGGCATGAAGCCAAGCTAGGTTTTGGATGGGTTGGTTTTTCATAGGTTTGCTTCCCCAGTGCGTGGGCTGACATTTTAAATCTGCAAACAGGACTAGGGCAGGGCAGACATTTGTTGATGTACCAGATGCGCCAAAGCCAAGGATGTGATAAGCAGAAATCAGCTCCAGGTGAATAAACATGTTATAACTAAAATCAGAAGGAAGTACACTCGAGTAAAGGAAAAAAAGGAAAACTTTGAAGCAAATTATCACCTCTGCCTATGTATCTATGCATCTACCTATGTATCACCCTGTGTAACTACCTATGTGTCTACCTATGTATATCACCCTATGTATCGCCCTATGTAACCACCTATGTGTCTACCTATACATCTATCTGTGTGTCTCCGGACTTTGATTAGAAAGGGAAGAATGGTGGCACTTCACTTGAGGCCGTCCTCGAGGTCAGGCAGCCCCAGCCCCTCGGTTCAAACGTTATAAAATCAGGAGCTGCCCAATGCCCACCACCATGCCGTTTCCAGGGAGGCTGCATTTAAGGCAAACAACGAAGGACTGGAACAGAGTGTCTGCAGTGCTGATCAGAGTCCCAGCAGCAGGCGGGATGACAGATGTGCGCACACGCGCCCACAGATTCGGTCTCGCCCCTGCTGGGTGGAGGTCACAGCTGCGAAAGGGGTTGTGTAAGTTCGCTCCCCGGGGTGACCTTTCCTGGCCCCTTCCCACCCACACCAGGTCACCTCTTGGCGCCATTAGTCCTGGAACCTCAGGGCCGTGCTGTCGGGGGCCCAGAATTCTGGACACATCTATGCTCAGGTGGGAATGGCCTCTCTGGGCCTCAGGTTACAGGAAAGGGGTGTCCTTCTGTCGGTAGCCGACGTGGGGCCGGAGGTAAAGCAGCACCAAGTCTCCGTCTTCAAGCATAAAAGTCTCTGCAGCAGGGAGGGCAACACGGGACGGGAGGCAGGTGATGGACAGGGCTCCCGGGTCCCGGTGGCGACTGAGCACGTGGCCTGGCCAGTGATGGCTCGGAGCTCCCTGCCCCCCACGTCCTGGCTGGTCCTCAGCCTGCTGCAGGGACCCACCCACAGCAGCTACAAGAGCAAGTTACACCAAACAGGTGACGTTGGCTGTGGTTGTCTGTGCAGTAAGACTAGAGCTGCTCTTGTTTCCGTGGTTCTTTCTTTTTCAAATGTATTAATTTGTTTTCCTCTCTCAAACTTCCTTTAGCACCAGCTTCGCCCTCAGCCAGAGGCACTACTTGTAACTCCCAAAGCAGGATTTGAAAACCCACAGTGGAACCTTGGTATTGAAAGTCAGGTTCTATTAAGAAGCAAACCTGATCCCTAACTTCCAGAAGCCTCAGTGTGTCCCACAGGACACACACGGGGCCCCACCCGCTAGAGGGGGCAGGGGTTCTAGCTGCTGAGAGATCTTTTGAGTCATCGCCAACCTGGTTGTTATGGTTGAAAAGCAGTTTTCTAGAAGTGGAAACAGAAAGAGAGGGAAGTCAATCCAACACAAGGCCAAAGAGAAGCTGGACATCGGAGGTGGACGCTGCCCCTGGAGCTGTGTGACTTTGGGAAAGTCGCTTAACCTCTCAGAGGCTCATTTTCTTAGTTCATAAATTGAGGATGCTGGTAGTTTTTATATAACTTTCAAAAGCAGTCTTAGATCCCGTGCTGTACCTGCCCCCCAGGAAATGGTGAGGGCTGTCGCCAGGCTTGGTCTTCTTGGAACCCCCTGCAAGATTCTGGGTCTGAATATAGGTTCATCTGACATTTACCATTTGTACACCAAAATAATGAAATACTTGCAAGTTGGTTCACCGTGCAAAAGAAATAGGGTTTCCATACTGAGTCAATGATATTGATGAGGTTTTAAAAATCCACATTGGCCGTCTACATCAGATAACCCTAAGGGGCTTCTTTTGAAGTGAAAAGGCCGCTCTGTGTGTGTTTCTTACTGGGCTGGGTGTTGATTGCCTGTGGCCCAGCAGGCGTCTGTCCTGCTTTTACGATCAGCGCCAGGCAGCTTTTGAAGCGGCAGAGATGCCTCTAGGGTTTATCTGTGAGGCCCGGTTGTATCCCACCTGGTTATTTTTAGAGCTGGCTGGAAAAGAGATCCGTCCAGATTCAGTGCCCAGTAATCAGGGTGCACGCATGGCGTCCACTTTCTAATGGATTCCACATGATCCCGAGCAAAGTTTCCTCCCTGGGCAAATCACTGAGTGAGAAGGACTTTAGACTTTTCACGCTGGCCCCAACCTTCCACAAACGTGCACAGCCTCTCATGCCCCGGGCTCTGCTGGGCGCTGATGAGCTGGGGATCCGACATAGTCCTTGAGGGGACCGGAGGGGCGGCAGCAGGACAACACCTGCCTGGGGGACCCAGGACTCTGAAGCGAAGCACTGGGGAGAGGGGCTGCAGCCTGGGGTGGTTGGAGCGGGGCTCCGCATCTGGCTCAGTGGTTCCCTGACAACCACCCCCCGCCCTGGGGACCCAGTTGACGCACCCCCCGGTGGGTTTGCTCTCTCTCTGCATTTGAGGACGACTGTAGTCTAGCTCTCGGCCTTCTCTCTCCCCAGAGTAGAAAAAGGGGCCAAGTATGGACTGACGGCAGGAGATGGAGGACAGACTGAGCCTGAAGGGAGCTGAACTCTCCCCCGTCACAGCCTCTGTCCGAGCGCGACAGCCCCTTGGCTGGGCAGGGAGCAGACGTCCATCGCTGACTGGCATCCCTCACCACAGTCCCCAGCCCCCCCCACTCAGGGGGACCGGCTCCCTCCACCCCCCGGGGGCACTGGGCATGTTCTCCAGCAGTGCGTGGGCACCCCTGGTCCTCTGACTGGTCTCAGGTGGACACTGGAGGCTCTCAGGACCAGAGGCAGCCCCTTTCCCACCCGAAGAACGTTCTGGAGGGGAAGCCCATGGCTGGTGTGGCCCGTTGCTCTTCCACAGCAGCCTCTGCTCCCCGGGGGCTGGATGCCAGGTGCCTCCACACAGATGCGTGTCCGACATGTTATGAGTCTGCCCCTTGGGACGTTTTTCCATCCACGGGAACAGAGTCCCAGGGTTAGCATCTCTACACAAGACCCAAGAGTTCGGCACGTGTAGGAGCTTCTTTGTCCACCCGTTGGCTGAGGTCTCTGCTCCCTGCGGGGGAGCCCCCACTTGCCAGGGCTGGATGGGCAGTGGGGTCGTTGGCAGTAGCTTCGCCTTTCTGGGTATCCACCATCTTCTGCCTTTGAGCTCCAGGGAGCCTGCCACGGGGGTGGTCTTGACGGGTGGTGCCGGTCTGCCTGCCACCAGGAGAACAGAGGGACTGGACACGTGGCCCGGGCGTGACTAATGAGACCGTGGCCCTGAGCAAGAGACCCAGCCCCAGACACGACAGGACACAGGTTTTCTGCTGGGTCGTCTTTCAGTAGTGGGGCCTGAAAAAGAGGAAGAAACTTATCAAAATGAAAATCAGCAAACATTTTAGCCAAAGGTATGAGATATCAGGAACGTCAATCAATGAAATGGGAGCCAATGAAACGTGTGCAGGTGCCACGTGGTGGCCTCCGCTCGACATGGGGCTCAGACGGGGTAGACGTCACAGAGCTGATTCATCAGGACGGCAAAGGGGACCAACGAAATGGAATAAATGCATAAGACAGAGATTTGCTTTCTAACCTTGAGCTGTGGGTAGAAACGCAATGTCGTGGCTTATGTGTTGAAAACTTTCTTTCTTTACTTGCCGCAGGGCAATGCCAACCATGGGTCCTACTCATCTTTTAGAAGCAAAGTTAATCATTATTTTTAAAGCTTTTATAGGACATAGTAAGAGACAAATCTTTGGTAATAGTCCTGGTACTCAAAAGTGGAGAATAATTGGAGTGAATAGCTCAATTCCTTCAGAAAGTCAGGACTTATTTTCTTGTAATCCATCAGATGCAGATGAACCCGAACCACATAACCTTTCAAAGCTGGGATTTCATGATATCATGACAGAAGGAGGGCTTTGATATGTCTCTAAATTTCTGTAGTGTGGACACAGGACGGCCAGTGCCAACCTTGACCACGTCACCCCTCACGTCCCCTCGTCCATCCGCCCAACCCTGGAGGCCCTTTGAGCTGAAGGAAAATGTTCAGCTGTCCCTCCCTGGGGTCACCTCTCAGGCCTGACCACAATCACAGAGAACAAGAGGGCACCTGGGGCTCTGGGTGACACGGGGACTATAGTGACCCTGGGACTACAGGGGACCCCATGGCTGCAGAGGCCCCAGGACAAGGTGAGCCGTGAAAGCCCCTTGTCCTTGGAGTCTCCACAGCCCCACACAGAGCCCTCCTGCCCAGGCGTCTGGGCCAGGCCCGGGCCAGTCCCCAGGCCTACGGGCCACCAGAGTTGTCACCCTGCAGCCAGGAGGTCAAGGGCGCTCTGAAACCATGAGGGCCTGTTCCAGCAGAAGGTGAGAGAGGACACAGTAGGAAGTGGGCTAAATGAAAGACGCTCCCCCCTCCCTGGAAAGGACCCAGACGCTTCCAGAGCTGTCAGGCGGAGCTGCCAATCATAGGGATCCTCCCTCCCCAGCCCAACACCCTGCGCTTCCTGCAGTGTCACCTGGAGAAGATCCTGTCTCTCAGCCTCAGTTTCCACTGCTGTGCAGTGGAGATCGCGTTGCCCTACTGGGGTGAGTCTGGGGGGTGGTGCCGGGCCTGCTTCTCTCCTACTCAGGGCCGGGGAGGCTTGGCGGCCAGGAGACCTGGGGCCCGCGGCACAGTCCTGCCCAGGGACCGCCCTCAGCAGTCAGCGCTGTGATTCTGAGCCAGGAGGCCGGCTCCTGGTTCGGCTCCCACTGGGCTCTGTGTCCTGCAGGAAGCATCACCTTCTCCACAGGTTCTGCTCCACTCAGCTGGCCCTCCCAGGAGCACCCAGCCATGCAGCTCAGGCTCAGGGCGCATCTGTGCAAAGAAGAAGGCAAGCTTTTCTCACCAGGTAGCCGACCACACTGTACAGAGAGGAAGGTTTGTTAGTGAAACAGCCACTGCCCCTCCGCAGACCATCAGCCCGTCCTCTTTCCATCCAGTCCCACTGCTCCTCTGTCGCCGGCCGTGGTGCCATCGGGGTTACCGAGATGGGCCCTCCTGTATTTCAGCAACTCCTGGAGCCCGTGGTGTAAACACTGTCCAGCGGGTCTGGGTCCCGATGGCAGTGAAGCCCCACAAGCAGGGCAACGTAACGGAGAGTCCGCTGGTGCAAAGCGACCCACGCAGGGCGGCTCAGCGTTCAGCCACCTGCTCGCAGACCCTGCCCTGCGGAGACTCCCTGTGGAGATTGACTTCTAAGTTAAACAGTCGATTAAACAGGATTTGGTTTGGACCATCGTACACGTTAAAGATTAAACCATTCCAAGGAGGAAAAACAATCCACAATGATTCCCGGGCGGGGGTGGCCGTCCTGTGCACCCCGAGGACATTGGGGAGGGCAGCGGTGCCCCCTCAGGAGACCCATTGTTGGCGTGAGAACTGTTGCCGCCCGCGTGGCATCAGCGACCAGAGCTGGGAGGGCATGGGGTGGACAGGGCCCCCTGCTCCAGGCCGGGGCGTTCTTGGGGGCATCGCAGACTCTGGAACAGGCAGGAGATAAGAAGGTTCCCGGGAGCCTTGTGCTGGAAGGGAACCCATCCCCACAAGTGCTGGCCGTGTCTGCAGGGCCCTCTCCCGGTGCCCGGGGTCAGGGGGCTCAGCCAACACAGCCAATGGCATGGCGTGGGCACATCCCAGGCTCCCGAGAACAGTTTCTTCTCCCTTTGGACTCACAGAGGCAGCTGGATTAAAAACAAAGTGCTGGAGCGTGGGTTCCGTGCAGAAGGACACCCAGAAAAGGCGGGACGCAGCAGCGGAGGCCAGGGCCAGGATCTTCACAGGGTCGTGACCACAGCTGCACCCTGTTACCCCATCCAACCGGGGCCGAGGCCTGGGGACACAGACAGCGCAAAGGAGCCGCCCGAGTCGGGACACCTTCCGCAGTCCCCCCTGCCCCTCTCTCGGTGCATCAAAAAGAAAACACTTGTATTTTTCTGCATGTGAGAAGAGAAGCAACCTAAATTATAAAAATGCAGCAGTGGGACTTCCTTATTCCAGTAACCGAGAGAGGGGACCCCAAAGGCCCCATAGGCACACAGTCTCCAGGCTCCGCCCCGTGGGGCCTCACAAAGCCGTCCCAGCTATAACATCTGTTCGCACAAAGCAGCGGGGGAGCAGGCTAAAGCGTTTGGGTGGAAAAGGGGAACAAACGGAGAAAGTGTCGTGCAAATAACACGGGGCCAGTTCGTTAGTTACACTCAAGTCCCCGAAGGAAAAAGACAAGATTGCAGCCATGTCTAAATTGTTGTCATATCAATAAGGGATTTAGCAGAAATATCTTTTTCCTCTTCAGCCGCTGCTCAGACTTGCTAATCTGACAGAAAAGCCTACTATGGAGACTTACTGGAGGCTGTTTAATAGGTCACACAGGTTTTATGGAAATTCAACACAAAAGTTCTCCTTACTGTATATTCCACTTGGCGTGAAATGCCACTTAAATCTCGTGTAATGCTTTCAGATAAGTTACGCTTTGTGCATAGGGAGGGTTTCACACACCTCCTTTCTTTTTAAAAAATAAGTATGATAAAATGTGAAATTTTGGTACGAAAAAGAAATCCGAACACACTGCACCTCAAGCGTTCCCAAGCTGGGACCTGGCTCTGCCCCAGCAGCCAAGCCGTTAACTCGTTCTGTGAGAAAGAGACTGTCTTTCAGCCTAAGTGCAGTGGTTCTTTGTAGTTTGATCTCTTATCAGCCGCCAGCAGGTGGAATAGAGATTGAACTATAGCTGGTTTCTGTGCTTTTAAGCTGAGACGACCATGAAAATTCTCCAGAATGGCAAAGGAGAGGTGTAGCAGGTGATTGGCTGAACTTCCAGGGAAAGAGGCTTTCCAGCTCCTAAAAGGGAGCGGAGGACAGTTTCGGCATTTAGAACAGTGCCTTTGTAAGGTGACTCAAACGTCCAGATTGGAATCGTGTGTCCCTGCCGCTGTCCCTGCATCGGGGACCGCCTCCAGCAGGGGCCAGGAGCCTTGCCCACAGGACACCCCTCCACAGCTTCTCTGGGGTTTTACTGTGGCTTGTTTTGTTTCGTTTTAGTAAAGAGGCATTTACATTTTTTGAGGATGCTTGGGGAGCGGAGTGCACAGAAGAGAGTCAGCATTATGCCCTGATAGGAAAGAACACACGAACTCCAGCACCGTTCTGGGCTGTCAGAGTGTTCTCTCTATGCAACAGAAATCAAGAAGATTACCGTGCAGGTTGAAAACCAAGCTATTTCATGCTTGGGGGGTCCAGCATTTTATTCTGTTCTGCACACAGTGAAGTCGGAGCATCTGCCGTGCCTCCTGGACCCAGCGCTGGTCCCCACGTGGAGGACGTCGACGTCGGGCAGCATCCGCATCGGGGTACTTTTTACTTGAATTTAACTGTCCAGACTCTTCGGGTTGAAGTGCCCTCTGGGCTGTGAATGTGGGGGCCTCAAGTAATTCCCAACAGGAAATCTTTATTTAAAACACTGGGGAGGGCTTCCCTGGTGGCGCAGTGGTTGAGAGTCCACCTGCCGATGCAGGGGACATGGGTTCGTGCCCCGGTCCGGGAGGATCCCACATGCTGCGGAGCGGCTGGGCCCGTGAGCCATGGTCGCTGAGCCTGTGCATCCGGAGCCTGTGCTCCGCAACGGGAGAGGCCACAACAGTGAGAGGGCCGCGTACCGCAAAAAAAAACAAAAACAAACAAAAACACTGGGGAGTGGGAGAGAGAAAGCCAAGGGTGGGGTTGGTCAGATGCTAGAGGTCCCCATCCCTGCAGGAGCTTTAGGAGAACTGTCACCGCACTAACCCAGAGAGGCTGGATGATTGAATTCGAGTAAAAAGAATGTTGGAGGGTATGTTTTTATTTAAAATGCTTGTTTTTTCACTTTGGCAGTTTTAGAGAGCCCTACGTCTTTTCTATCAAAGTGATTTTGGCTTCTCTATAGTAATACTTAATATCCCTTATTGGATAAAGAGTCAAGGAAGTATGTTCATCAACGTAATGGAATATTTCACAACTTTATATTTGCAAATCTAAGGAACTTACAGAAACACACAGACACCTGGACAGGGAAAGTGAGGCCCACCACAAATTTACACTTAACTGTGATCATATCTAAAGAGAAATTTTGGACAGGAACAGGCAGAGATGCAAATAGTTGCAGAAGTGATGGGCGTGTGGACAAGGGAAAACGGGTTTCAAGATTCATTTTGTTATTTGAAAAAAAGATACATTTTTAAATTATGCCACTCGTTCTCAAAGTGTGAATCAGCGGATCCATCCTCCTGGTCCCAGATTATGTGAGACCGTTCAGATCCCGCAGATTCTGTCCACAGAGAAGAGAACAATGTTCCCACAAGGGAGAAGGGAAAAGGGAGGACGTTTACTGTCCCGAAGCGAAACAAACATTCGTTTTGGAATTAGACGTGCAGAAAAATGAGAGTTTATATATTAGGCTTTCTTTTTAATGATGGCAGTGACTTATTTTGGTTTTCAGCTAGGATAATCCCCTAGGATGGCATAAGGCCTCAGATAAACTTGAAATTTAGGTAGGTACAGGCACCATATGCCCCAAACACTGAAGCATACACTTCACGTCCATGTGTGAGGTTCAGGCCTCTTAAAATATTGACAACGCTTTGTACTTATTATGAAAAGTCTCTTGGTAGAAAATAATAAGGTTGTATTTGCAAATATAGGGAAAATGTCACGAAGGGCTGTAAGACGTTAGTAAGTCTTAGAAGGTGACCTGGGAAGGCGGATTTGCCCCAATCCAGTGATTCCAGACACCGTGATGGTGCCGGGCTCTGCAGAACGCGCGCTGCTGGTCGGGGTCCTGGTTAATTTTTAAAACTTCTGTGACCGCGTGGAGACTCCTGAAGAATAAATAAAAGCCTCTCCGGTTTTAATCATCCCCGAGGGAGAAAGCAAGCTCCCCTGGGAGGGGGTCACTGGGGGTCAAGAGGAATCAGGGAGCGGCCTTTTCATGGGCCTGCAAATGTTTGTGTTAAATAAATATTTTAAAAGTCAAGATCCACATGCCTCCATCTGGGGGCCAGTTAGTCTTTTTCATGTGCAGTTTATTCAGCGGGACATTGTCCCCCAGACTCTACAAGACCCCAAGACAGCGGCTAAAGCACCGTCTTAACATCTCCTCTCAGCAACTGTCCAAGTGTGGCCAGAATGGAATGCTTTTTTCCAGAGTGGGTTTCTTTGAAGAATATAGAAAAGGAGAATTTTTAAAAGCAAAGTCAGATTTTTTTTTAAAGTTGAGATGTTTGGGAGCTCAAGAAAAGACTCACAATTGTAGGATAATCTACTTAAACCCAGCCTTACCTTTTTATATGATAATAAATTAATTTCATGTTTGAAAATGCTTTGTGTCTTGAGAGCTCGTAGTTTTTAAAAGGTCTCAGCGTAGCGTATTCATTCAAATCTTGTTCCGCTCATTCTTCCCAGAGGCTCTCTGTAAGTCCGCTGCATTAGCTCAGTCCACTTGATCACCCTTGGCTCCAAGCAGGGAAAAGGCTAACCTTTCCTCCTACCCGGCTCCTCTGTGGACATCCTCGTCAGGTGAGGGGGGTGAGGGGATATGAAAAGAGCTCCGTGTTACTCACGAAATACAAACCTATAAATAACCGTGTGTTAGGGCTTTAAGAACAGGCTGGCAACTGGTATATTACAATGCAATGATTATATAAAACTTTAGAAAGTGCACTTAGCCCATATTGCTTCTGTTGCTGTTTTAATCTCTGGGTCCGTAGCAAAGTCGGGTATTCTTCCCGACAGAAAAGCAGCTGTAGGGTTCACCCCCTGCAACATCACTCTCTTCTGAAAAGACCGCACCCCGGGCACCGGCAGCCGGCCTGTTAAGAGTGACTCGGGGTGTCACTCAGACTGTGAGTGTGGAACAGCGGAAGGGGTCACAGCCAGCGCTGTTCCAAGGAGGACGTTCCCACAGCCTGCAGCGCTGTGCCATTCAAGGTCACGTGTGCAGCGGTGTAACTGGAAATGGTGATCCTGGCTCCCAGCTCTGGAGGGCACATCCCACGCTGTACACAAGAGTGACTCTGATCAAATCCAGACTCTGAGAGCTTGATGGTTGCCCAAGGTCTCCCCGCCGGTGAGCGTCGAGCTACCGTTCAAACCCAGCTCCTCCAAACGTCAAACCTCAAAACTGTGACAATCACTACCTCGTAAGGCCTCTAAGGTCTGGGTCAGGAAATGACAGTATACAAGTCATTTGCTTCCTTTTTACAATTTCAGGCTTTTCACTAAAAGAAGGAAGTTGTAGGTCCTGGGGAATCGATTTTCATGTTAAGATGCTAACTCGCAGTCTTCAGGCTCTCGCTGGAGCACAGCGTGGCCCAGCAGCCAGCACCCCTGGGGGCCACCCCAGGCCTACCTGCCTTTTAACCAGGAGCTGCCTGACTCCCACGTACCTTAATGTTTGGGAAGTGCCTCCTGGGGTCATAAAGGGTAAAACTTCAGCGGCATTCCCGAGCATGTTTGAGGATCGTCTGTGATAAGGTGGTTGATAAAAGGCGATGAAACTGAACGCTGGCTGTCTACTTTAACTTCCTCTCTCAATGTTGTCAACCACAAATGGAAAGACAAGTCACGGAACTCAAGTCATGCTTTGCTCCAAAGAGGATTAAGGTGACTTGGAGTTTAGTCTAGTTTGTTAAGTTTGGTTTGGGATTGAAAATTTATAAACATTTATAACTATAAAATGTTAAGATGATCAATAGAAATGATGAAAGAAGGTACATGATTTTTAAAAACTGCCTCTCATTCAAAGGCAGACTTTGTTCTATATTTTGATTTTCATTTATTTTCTTTCAATTCAGAGTAAATGTTTTTTGCTTTAATTTTTTTATCATTACAAAATAATCATAACCATTCTAAAAAGTTTAGAAAGTACAGTTAAACAAAGAAGAGAGGAAAGGGAAGCGGGAGGAGTCTAGAGTCTCACAATCCAGAGACGACACACAGCTGACATTTTTGTGAACCTAATTCTCAAATAGTGAAGCATGTATTTACAGATGAGACACTGGGTAATGAAAGTGTTTTAAAAGAAGTTTTTCACTTAATAAATATATCAGGAACTCCTTCCCATAGAGCTTTGACTTTTGATCTAAAAATGTTAAAATAGAGTTATTGGTATACTAGGAATAAATCTGTAACAATTTTTAAGAGAATAAGAGGAGAGGAGTAAATGTCAGAAAAGGTAAAGATTTTGAGGCGACACTTCTCCGGTCTGAGAAGCTATGTTCAAAAGTATTTATTGGCAGCAGTTAAAGTCCTTTAAGATGGCTTAGCACAATCCTGTACCCTGGAAAGCTAAAAGAGACAGACTTCCCTTTCTAAGGGTAGGCTTGCTCTTTGAGGATGACTTTACTAGCTGCTGAGGTCAGGAACTCCTGAACGGGGCCCTGTGTGCTGGCAGGAGCTGGTAGTCAGAGCTCAGGGGTCAGCAGGAGGCTGACCCCATGAAGATGGATCCAGGTGGGGTGAAGGCTGCCGTGTTTGATGTGGGGACTCTGCATCTGTGCCCACGGGATTCAGGGCGTGGACGGGGAGATCCCCCCCTTTCTGATGTGTCTGCGGTCTCCGTGCTGTATCAGAGATGACCCATTCCTTTGATCCTTGTCATTTCACTGCATCGGGCAGGCAGATGGACTGTTTTATTGCCCCTTCCTTTCTAAATTTGAAAATCCCCAAGGACCTCTGTGTCATCATGTTCTGCCCATAAAACTTAAAGGTATTTGTTTCTAGACTTGTCTTTTGCCTCTAAAATGGAGTCAAAGGGCCCAAGGGAACTCTTATGCTCTCCTCTGTGCTGAGGTCTTATCATCCTGCCGGTCGGCTGTTTACTCTCTACCTCCCCAGGCTGGGGGCGGGGGGGTGGGGGCAGAAGGTGCTCAGAAGTGTTTGGAGAATGAAACACTCAACTCCATGAAATGAGGTTTCAAAAGCAGCCCAGCCCCTCTGTGCCTCAACCTCCGGGACTGTGTGAGCCCAGGAATCCTTCCTAATCTCTGTCCCGGAACTCTGCTCGTCCCGAGGGCCGTCCTGAGCTGAACAGAGGGCATCACAGAACATTAGCGGGGAGGGCAGGCTCTGCTGGGGATGGCACGGGGTCCAGGCCTCACCCCGCAGGCGCCCCCAGCCCCGCTGCTCCTGGGCCGGAGCCCCTCTGGGCACATGTCTTTGCCAGACGGGAGGAGGCGTTGGCTTTCTCTGCCTGGAGCCGTGGCTTCTGCCCTCGTGGGTGAGCTTCACAGAGGAACTCACTTGAGGAATGCTGGCATCATGGTCACCGTTTCCATGCCGACGCCCCATGATTATTAAGGGAACCAACTTCCTAACCCGTCTGCTTGCTTGTTCTTTTTGGATTCGTCTTTTGTTCCCAATAAATATACCTTACATGCAGATACATCTTTGCACCCATATGTCATTTAACTCATGCATTGATTCGTTAAGTCATGTACCAGGTGCCAAGCACCTCGTGCTGTGCTGGCCTAATACACAGTCCCGCCGGGTCAGTGGGGAGCTGGACGCCTGCACCTACAGGGAGGAAGAGGGAGGGTGTGAAGGGATGGGCGCCCCCCCCCGTGAAGGGAGACCCCTGCCAGGGGACCCCGAAGGTGGTCCTTGCCACCATCAACCGCATCAGTTTCCCGAGAATGCAAACTGCTTTGGGGTAGAGTCACCTCCTCAGCAGAAAACCTGCCCTGCGCTGCACACACCTGGCCTGTGCAGGTGTTCAGGTGGCGTTTATGGAACAGATGCATTAATGAAACAGTGAATTATGTCCAGACATTTGTAGTAATCCAATAAAGAATCAGACTGATAGGTTCAGGCCCTGAGGCGTAATGAGGCAGCTTCGTTCTACAAAGCCACGTCTGTGTCTTCTTTTCTTGACACAGGTTTAGCCTCAGGAGAGCAATAATTTAAAAATCCTTCTCCAAGGAGGCAATAACCATCCCTCCAAAAGCTGCCTCTTATCAAAGAAACTGTTTCGAAATCAATACGCTTTGAAGGGAAGAGGGAGGCACAGCGTTCCTTAGCCCCTGACCAGGAGACAAAGTCAACAAGTCTGGAGTCGGCCGCAGAAAGACCCCAGGCCAAGAGACAGCCTCTGGGCCAGGAGGCCACAGCGTCTCAGGAGCCAACTTAGCTCCGGGCTGGCCGACTGGCCGACTTCTAAGTAGCTTTGTTTGTTCTTTTAAGTGAAAAAGGTAACAATTATTCCTACCCCCAAATGCTGGACCATGTGAGCTTTGCTTATAACAAATAACCGTTTGAAGTTCCCGGCCTGTAAATTGTGATTTAGAGATTTATGACCCATGCCCTGCACATAAATTTCCGTTTCTATTTGCTTTGTCAATTTATTTTCCAAATAGCATAACATTTTTCAAACTTTACCTTTTTAACAAAAGATACCCAAGGAAATTTATTTGTGATGTTTGTTTGCGTGACAGTGGACATACTAGGTGCATGTCGACATCTGAGGGCACACGGGCGGTATGTCTCTACTGGGTCCTCACGGGATCACAGGTTCCTGGAGCTGCAGCTCTGCACCAAACTAGAGTGGCCAGAGCTCCGGAGCATGTGCACAGGGCAAGCCCGACGTGCATTTTCAGATGTCAGGGGGGCCCTGCAGTGAGTCCCAGCTGTTCACTCATTACTAGCAGTTATAATCATAACCGTCCCAGCTCATCCTCGGTTTTATCAAATGCGCTGTGATTTCTCTTTGAAATGTAAGTCCAGCAGGCGGGCAGTCACCCCGGCGCTGATGTGGGTCACAGACAGAGCCCAGCCCCAGACTTAATCTCCCGACCTTGACAAGAAAGGTGCCAGCAGGGAGCCGCTTAACCTCCTGTCCCGGGGGACCAGGGTCTCTGCCTTCTTCCAGAAACTGTTAAGGTGGATGAAACTCTTTGCAGAGCTCGTCTGGAATCCAGCATGTGATGGAAACAGTGCGGCAAACCCCCCGTTCAGCAAATGAGACCCTGAGAGTTTCCAGGAGCCAGTAATGGTAGGACGCAGAGACCAAGTTTTCTGGCCTGCGGCCTCCCCTTGGGCAAAGTTACAGCTCTGCCCACGCTAGTAAAAGTTACTGTTTCACTCATTTCTGCTGCCTTAATAAATGAAGGAGTAGAAAACTGATAGTTCAAAAATTAAAAATTAAAAATTTAGAAAAAAAGAAAACTGACACTATTTGGTATATGTAACTGGAACTCGGCTTTTCAGACCAGCACCAGTGTCCCACAGAGGAATAACTTTCCCAGGAAGTCTTCCAAAATGCTATTTGGACCCTTAAGTGACATTTCTTTCCCAAAAATGAATTTTAAAATCTTAATATCTATTAACAGAGCTATTTACATGGAATGCCTGACACTCACCAAAACACTTTACAGGACCCATTACACCCCCCACACCCTGCTCAGGGCTCCTGACACCACTGCAGGCAAATTCCCATGTGTACCTTCTACACACGCCAAGAAGCATCAAGTCCTACCCAGGAGCAGCCACCATGCAGACACCAGGGATGGGGTCAGGAGACTATGATGTTTTCAGGAGAATGATTGACTCCTGGAAGTAAAGTGTGTGTGTGTGTGTGTGTGTGTGTGTGTGTGTGTGTGTGTGTGTG
>NW_021703771.1:87122548-87178350 GCF_005190385.1 Monodon monoceros | reverse complement strand
GTGTGTGTGTGTGTGTGTGTGTGTGTGTGTGTGTGTGTGTGTGTGTGTGTGTGTGAAACAGCACCGGCTTTGCAGAGGTCCAGCTGTGGACTCGGGCCTCTGTCAGGGGGACTCTCTGAACCTCAGTTTTCTCCTCTGTGAAGCAGGGCTCGTCCTCAACCCTCATGTGGCTGCACCTTTGCTTCCGTGGCCCACACGTGACGACAGAACAGTGACTGTGTTCCTGGGGTTGGTTTGCTTTTCGCATCACACTGGCCACACGAACGAATGCCAGGTGAAGTGTCCCCGGGATCCTGTGCGGGGAGCTGACGTTCAGGGTCCTCGGTGCTCACAGCTTCCCCGGCCCTTGGCCTTCTCGGCCTGACTCTGCCCTGATTGTAGGAAAACCACTCACTGGTCATTCAAGGCTGCGTTCAGCTGCTCAGAACGTATTGGATTGCACCTTCGATAAACTGTTTTCCCTACCCCTTGAATCCAGTGTGCTTTAAGTAGAAGAATCGTGTGTAGCAGATCAGACTCGATCCATGGAAGGCTAATAAAAATACGGCTCACTCCCAACTGCGTGTTAGAACCCTGCCAGCCGGGGGTTCATTTCTCCCAACTGCGTGTTGGAACCCTGCCAGCCGGGGGTTCATTTCTCCCAACTGCGTGTTAGAACCCTGCCAGCTGGGGGTTCATTTCTCCCAACTGCGTGTTAGAACCCTGCCAGCCGGGGGTTCATCTTTGATGACTGCAAACCCCTGAGCGTGGTCCTCACGTCCCAGAGAAAGCTGCCCCATCAAGGGGGTGCTGAAGCCATGGAGGCTGACAGCCTACAGGAACGGGCCTGTGTCCCACCAAGTGATCCACCCTGTCCTGGGTGCGGCGAGGAGGGAGGGAATGAACGGGGATGGGGACTTACTCACTGAGAAGACACCCAGACGCATCAGTAGGCCGGCACTGAGTCTTCATGGCTCAGAGATTGTTCTGGTGAAGCAAGAGGCCTGGCACCGTGAGCCCCTATGGACCCCTGGAGACCAGGTGCTTTGGGCCTCTGAGCTGGAAGTTGCCTTCCCGAGGAGCTTTGCCAAGTTATAAAGGGACAAGTGGATTTACGTTTGGAGTGGCTGGAGGGGCGTGTGTATAAAGTTATAGCATTTCAACCTCTCCAACGTCAAAAATACAAGCTATTCCTTTAAGAACAAGTGTTTCCTCCAAAATCAGAAATATGGCAGCAAGGGACATCGTGGGCTTTCTCCCGAAAGCAGCCTTTGCGAAACAGAAACACAATCCCAATAAAGAGCCTGCAGGCGTTTGTGGTGGGAATGGAACCGGTCATGTGTAAACACGGGCGAAGTAGTGACGCAGCCCCGTAAGACAGGAAGAAGGAGGAGGCATGCCAGAGGGAGGGGCAGGTGTCCCACTTCCAGCCAGAGTAAACCCAGGGGCCCTGCTTTCAGAGACAGGAAAGAGGACTGTTTCGGAGATGAAGCGGTTAAACTTCCAGCTTCAGCTCCCGGGGGCTCAGCCAAGCCCTCCAGTTCAGGTTAAATATCTACCCAAACACCCTCTTTACCGTCGAACCTGTGGGGAGGGGGGGGGGAGCGTGGTATTCAACGGTTTTTATCCTTTTTTTAGTGTCGCTGTTTTTTGTTGTTTGGCTTTTACTTTTCAGTTTGGATGGAGAGTGAGGTGGGCAAAGCGGGGCAGAAGAAACCCACCGCCCCGGGGATGCCGGGCAGGCTCATGGCAAGGCAGGAGTGTGGACGGACAGCAAAGGACTTCTTCCCCTTCTCCCTGCCTCTCTCACCCAAACTTGCTCTTTCCTTTCTGTTTTTATTTTCTGTGTCTGTTTCCGGTGACTTCTGTCTTCTCAGCGATTCTCTGTCTCCTGGGGTGTCGTTGGGGGTGCTGGGCCCGCCGTGGCCCTGGGGCAGGACGCCACCTCCTCTGAGTTGCCCCCCGGGTTGTCGGGCGACTTGCCCCCGGCGGGAGCAGCAGCTCCAGCAGCCGGTCGGCTGTGACCGGGGGAGGCGGTTACCCAGCCGGGCGTGGTTCCTACTCACCGCTCTCTCCGGGCTCTCCTTGCAGGAGCTGAGGACCCCGCACCCTCCGTACCAGCCTTGTCCCTAGTGGTCCCGAGCCAAGCACACTGCTCCGGATGCGCGGGCGGGTCTGCGGCGCGGAGGCCGGGACAGGGCAGGGAGAACAAGGCCCCGAGGGAGGCTGGCCCGCCAGGAACAGAGCCGCAGCGAGGGACGTCCACCCAGCACTGTCAGGATGACTTCTCCAAGGACGGACGAGGGAACTAGGCCTGAGAGGTTTTCAAAGCGCGTCCATGAAATTTTATCATCAGGCTGTGATTCTCGAGGGAAAATATTTTGGACATCTTTGTTGAATAAACGTGGAACCAGAGAAATTTAAAGTTGGCCTTAGGGTCACCTAGCATATGGCTTTCTGTGGGTTGGTTGGCCTTTGTCTCTGTCAGGCTGCCCGCAGGCCCGCAGGCCCTGGACTGGCCCAGCTTCAACAGGCCGGAGTCAGCCATGGAGAGGCCGCGGCTGAATGGACGGGGCTGGAGTCAGCCACAGAGACATGGCGGCTGAACGGATGGGGGAGCGCCCACGTCTGAAGCAAGGTCCTGGAGCAACAACCCACCCTGTGCTTCAGACAGCAGGCGGGACATGGAGGGCGACATTCCCAGTGACGGGGGCTTTGACCACAGGCTGGCTCATCAGTCACCAGGGAATCCAGCAGGAGGCAGGCCCCTCCTGGCCCCTTCACAAGCTAACGGGTGGAGACGGTTCTCACCTGAAGAGAGAACAGTGGCTAGCTGGGACATGGGGCAAGGGTGCAGGCAGTGATGCTTCAGACGGAGGTGGTCAGGTGAGGAGGGTGCGGGTGAGCCGGGGCTGCTGAGATGGACGCACAGAGAGCAGGGAACAGCCACCTCGAGAGGCTGGTCGTCGTCCCCACACGGTCTCGGCGGTCCCCCCAGGAGTTGCCTCAGGAATCAACGGCGCAGCTTGGAGGCTAATCAGGCTTCAACCAAACTCCCCCAGTTTGGGAGCATTTCATGCACTGAGGGTCCACGGATGGTTCCCTAGGCAGAAGCCGCCCCCCACCTCCAGCAGCCCTGTGTCACCAAGGGCTGGAAAGCCAGCACCTTGTAGCAGGAGGGCCTTGGGGACATCACAGGACCAGCAGCGGCTGAGGCCCCTGCCCCAGGCCTCCTCCAACTACCCCTTCCCTTGGCAGCCTGGGACGGACCCCTGGACCCCTGCCCACCCTCTAGGCCGGGCTCCGGCTCCCAGGAACTGGGAATTCCTGCTCACATGGCCCAGGGATGCCAGGGTTCGGACCAGCCTCCCTGTCAGCCCGCCCAGGCCCACCCCGCTGCTGGTGCACACACCCCCAGTTCAAGGGGGCCACAGGGGGGCGGTTTGGGTGCTGGAAAGGGAAGGCTCTGGTTTCAACACACGCGCATTCAGGATTCCAGCGATGAAGGTCAGCGGCGACAGGAGACCAAACATGCGTAATGAATGTCCAGACCATCTATAAAACCAGAGCCATGACCCGCAGCAGCCATGCCAGGATGCCAGACAGCATCCCTGCTCCCACTGGCCAGGATGAGCAATCACTTCCTAACTGCTGACCCTGTTTCCAACTCAGAACCAAGCAGAGAAATGCAGACATGCAGTTTCACCCACCACGTGGAGCGCCGGCTTCTAGTAACCCCACCCCTGGGACACGCCGAGGTCGCACCTGCACCAGGACCCGCTCCATCCCCTGCCTGCCGGGCTCTGCCCAGCTGAGCCACAACCAAGCAACGGTGGCCAACCCCTCCTCCAGCAGCTCTGAAATGTCCATTTCCCGGGTGGGTGGTCTTCGTTCATTTCCCCAGGAAGAAAGGGTCAGGCCCCAAACGGAAGAGCTTCTACTTCTAACCTGAGCCCACAAACGTCGGGGGACATCCCGAGAGGGTCCTGGAGCTAAAGCCGAGGTCTGACCCCAGCCCTGAGTGCCGCAGCCCCCCAGAGGGCAACGACTGTGGTCGAGACACACCATAGACCATCCAAGGCCAAGGAGGAAGCTGGCGGAGAGTTTCTTTGGGACACCAGGGCACTGAAAAGCATGTGTACACTGGGGATTCAGTGCCCGGAGAGGACATGCACAGAAAAGGCCTGGGAAACCCTGGCTCTCTCCTCAGCACGAAGTTCAGGGTTTAGAAATTCCGCCTCACTGTGGCTCAGGAAGAAAACACAAACCAACCCAGCAGTGCACTCCGGGACTTAATCGTCTCCAAGTCTCTGTGGAAGGCCTGGGAATTGTGGGCTGTGAGGGGTCGCAGGAGCTGAGCAGGAAAGGTGCCCGTGTGAGCATGTGCGTGCATGTGTGTGTGAGCGTGTGAGTGTGTCTGTGTGTCTGTATATGTCTGGGTATGTGTGAGTGTCTGCATGGGTGTGTCTGTGTGGTGAGTGTAGGTATCTATCCACATGTGTCTGTGTGAGCGTGTGTATGTATGTGTATGTGTGTGTGCCTGTATGTGTGAGTGTGTGTATGTGTGTGTCTGTATGTGTGAGTGTGTGGCTCTGTGGTGAGTGTAGGTGTCTATCCGCATGTGTCTATGTGAGCGTGTGTATGTATGTGTCTGTGTGAGTGTGTGTATGTATGTGTATATGTGTGTGTCTGTATGTGTGAGTGTGTGTCTGTGTGTGTCTGTGTGTGAGTGTGTGTCTGTGTGTGTGTGTGTGTGTGTCTGTGTGTGTGAGTGTAGGTATCTATCCATATGTGTCTGTGTGAGTGTGTGTATGTGTATATGTGAGTGTGTGTATGTGAGCGTGTATGTGCTTATATGTATATGTACCTGTGTGTGTGAGTGTGTGTACGTGTGTGTCTGTGCGTGTGAGTGTATCTATCTGTATGTGTCTGTGTGTGTGTCTGTATGTGAGCGTGTGTATGTGTTTCTATGTATATGTGTCTATGTGAGCGTGTGTATGTATGTGTCTGTGTGAGTGTGTGTATGTATGTGTATATGTGTGTGTCTGTATGTGTGAGTGTGTGTCTGTGTGTGAGTGTGTGTCTGTGTGTGAGTGTGTGTGTCTGTGTGTGTGAGTGTAGGTATCTATCCATATGTGTCTGTGTGAGTGTGTGTATGTGTATGTGAGTGTGTGTCTGTATGTGAGCGTGTATGTGCTTATATGTATATGTACCTGTGTGTGTGACTGTGTGTACGTGTGTGTCTGTGAGTGTGAGTGTATCTATCTGTATGTGTCTCTGTGTGTGTCTGTATGTGAGCGTGTGTATGTGTTTCTATGTATATGTGTCTGTATGTGTGAGAGTGTGTGTGTTTGCACACGCCTTTCCGGCTGGCACCCCTCACGTGGGTCTGTGACACTGGCAGGTGGGGGTGAGCAGGGCTGACAGGACGAGGGAAGGGAGGGAAGGGGCCGGAGGACTCCCGGCCCCAGTGTCTGCATGTCCTAGCCTGTGTTAGGGGGTCAGCTCGGTGGCACAGGGGTGAGCCCAGAGCCCATGGTGATGTGGACATCCCCGCTGCCACCTCCCTTGCACTCCCTGTCCCACCCTCACACACCTCCTCCCCACACCAAGCAGGTGTGAGACAGTGGATGACCTCCCCAGCGTCTCTTCCAGGTGGGTCACCTGTAGGTGGACATGTCTTCAGCGCAAGCCTAATGGGAGGAGCTCCCGTTACAGGTCTGATCTGGGTCCCCACGTCCCCTGACATGTGCCCCCTGCTTGACTGAAGGAATCATCCACCATCCCTGTCCCCGGACCACATGTGCCAGCGCCTGGTTTACAGCCCCTGCTGTCCCTGAAACGCAGGCTCCAGGGGGACACGGAGTGGCCTGAAGAGGCTGCCCTGGCAGCTTCCCCTTGAGGGTGGTGTGGCAGGAGTGGGCGTTGGGAGACAGCCGAGACGGCCAGTGGGTAAAGTGTCACCCGTTACAGCCGAGCACCTAATTTAACTTGGAAACCAAGGGATCTGTATCAAAATTTCAAGAGCATTTTCTGGCTTTACTCTCCTTTATTCTTTTGGGTTTCCGTGCATAATAAATGATTGATCCAAGCAGTATTATATACACGCGAGGTCCATGCTGAATTTTAAACACTAGTAGCTAAGATTAAAAACTCTGGCTACAGGGCTTCCCTGGTGGCGCAGTGGTTGAGAGTCCGCCTGCCGATGCAGGGGACACGGGTTCGTGCCCCGGTCCAGGAAGATCCCACATGCCGCGGAGCGGCTGGGCCCGTGAGCCATGGCCGCTGAGTCTGCGCGTCTGGAGCCTGTGCTCCGCGACGGGAGAGGCCGCAACAGTGAGAGACCCGTGTACCGCAAAAAAAAACCAAACAAACAAAAAAAAAAAAACACTCTGGCTACAAACTTAGTGGCTCATAAGACCAATGAAGTAGGCAGTTGTGTATAGACTGCTGTCACTTGTTAAAGAAAAAAATAGTATGCTAGATAAGAAGACAAGCTTATGGGATTGGAACCCATTATTATCTTTGGAAGAAAAATATTTCCAGTTTCCTTTAAATATCACTCAAATACTGCCAGTGTTCCTAATATAAGTTCATCTGTGTGGTTAAGGGTTTAAAGTCTAATTCAGCCTAAAGACTTTATAAAAGTGGTATCGTTCATATGACTCAGGCCCTCAAACATTAAATGATTCTTCGCTGGTGAGAGTTCACCACAATTCCCATACAAAAATTACACTCGTTGGTATGCCAAGTTATTGGAAATTGATGGTAGGTTCTAAGACAGAATATTATTAACCACAGGATGTAAAGTTTTGATTTGTCCTAGTAAAGACACTCAGCATTTCAAAAGTTCTGCTCTTCTGGATTTTAGTCAAGTCAACATGCCTGTGAAATTGATTATTCTTCCAAGGATGACTAAGTATGCCTGACCCTCACGTCAAGGGAGAAAAATGAGACTTAACCCCTCTCTACAGAAGCCAGTTTCTAGAATATTCAGTTACATAAACTCACTTGTTTTCTCAACAATCCTGACACTTGAAACCAATATAAATTGGGGGGAAAAGGCATTTGGAAAAATAAATGTTCCCCCCGGACGCTATTTGTAAAATCTGCAATCTCTGGACCCATTTGCGCCTTCCTTGGCTGCCATATTGAAAGATGTTAGAAAGCTGAGCCCTGGCCTCGGGCATGTGTGTCACTTGCTCTCATGGGGAAAGGAGAGGAACTAATTATTTTTCCTCATGTGGTTCCAGTCACTAACCACGTGGGCATCCACCGGCCGTGCCGGGTCTCACCAGGGGGGCCCACCTGAGCACACGTCCTGCCCTACGATAAGCAATCCCGGGCAGGGGACGGGGGCGACTCGGAAGATGCCAGCAGCCTGGGAAGAAGCCTTTAATTGGCACTGAGGACCGAACAGATTTCTCCTGCTGAGCTTATGTGGATGTTTCCTCACGTCTTAACAAGTGCTGTTTTGTTGGGCCCAGAAGCTCCGTGGGGAGAAACAGCACTGGGGAGTGGGCACGCATTCATGGAAACAAGGCTTTCTGCTTGAATTCACCGTCTTGAAAGGCAGGTGCTCATCACCTTACGACAATCTGCCTTATAGAGAGGCTTCGAAAGCGTGGATTTCCACAAGGACGTGCTAGTAAAATTACTTTTATTCCAGGTATTGAACCACGAGGAAATTCATAGGGATCGTTGTGACTGCATTTGTGTCTGCGTTACAGGGACACCCCCTCCCCAAATGTGCATTTGCCACCCGAAGTGAAAATGAGGGCCACGGGCACGTGGGCAATGACCGTCCCGGAGAGGGGGGCTCGTTATACCGACTGAGCCGTGCGCCGTAGCTGAGCTGGGGAAGCAGACAGCCCTCTACTCCGCCTGGGGAGATTCCTGGGGAAAAGGCGTGTGCAGTATTGTTCTTTGTGTTATGATACAATAGGTTTTCTAAACAACCTAAAAACGAACGTTGTAAAATTGTAAGTTGATCCCTTGGTTCCAGTGTGGCTTTGATTTGGGAAGACTTCTGAGGGAGTAATAGGCAGGCTTTGATTCTTTGTGCTGGGTCAACTCAGGGTTGTTTTCGTTGGCACCCAGCGACCTCACCAGTCCCAACTCCCAAGAAAGCAAAAGCCCTCTGGGTCTTCTGAGCAGATGAGCCTTTGAGCTGAAATTCTACATGTAACGTGTCCTGTCTCAGCGGAAAGAAAACCTTTGAAAAGCTGAATCCACAGGCACACGTTAAGTAAACTTGGAGGTGGTCTTCCGCTGTGAGTCGCCGGAAGGCAGGTGCCGTGCCGTGACGTCAAGAGCACAACCCGTGTCACACTCAGGTTGAAGAGTTTAAGAAAATAAATCACATTTTCTGAACGAAAGAATTAGGAAGAAAGCCTTTATGAGAATGTTTCTATCACATCTCTGTGCTTTTATACCCGGCACTGATTTCGTGTTTGTGACAGAACGAGGAAAGCAATGAACATAGTAGAAGACGTGGATTCAGGTCTCGGCTATACCGCTTTGCTGAGCGTCTGGCCTGGACTCCTGGCCTCTGCAAGGCGGTAAGAGTGCCCACCCCCGGTGGCAGCGGGGACTTGGTGCCCGGACGTAGGCGGCTCAGAATCTAGAAGGTTCTCGGCATGTGTCTCGTATCTGAGGTCTCAGCAGTGCTGTCCTGGCCGGGGATGCAGTAAGGCCACCGGACGCGGCTCTGTCCTGCGGGCTGGAGCTCTGCAGCGGAGACGGATGTGAAACCCACAACACGTAGCTGTTTATTAAGTAATTTTTAAACAGACGGTTCGTCTTAGTGACGAGTGACAGCAAAGTGAAGTACGGGAACTGTGAGGGTCTAACGGGAGGCCTGACTCGGGGGAGGGTCTGGGACTGGACCGCGTGCCCTGTGTTCACCAGGTCCTTGGGGCCCCTGGGGCCAGGGGGCCACTCCTCAGGAGGGGGCGGAGGTGCCCAGAGGCAGGGCACAGGGAGAGGCCACGTGAACCTATGAAGGGGCCACAGTCCTGTGGAAGCCACAGACAGTCACACGGACAATTAGCAAAGGGCTCAGGCAAGCGCAATACTGGCAGGGAGGGCACCAGGGGTGCACAGAACCCAGTGGGGATTCGGGCACCAATGGGACAAAGGGCCTTCAGGACGCGTGGTCTGGGGTCCTGGTGAGATGACCCGCAGGAGGGAAGGCAGGGAACCTCCCCACTCGGCCCCCTGCCCGCCCTGTCTGCTCAGGGCCCAGATGCTGGAGAAAGTCACGTGGACCCAGACGAGGTCGCTGAAAACGGACACTTTCCCCCCGCTAGCCGGTCCCCAGCCTTCCGGGCCTTCTCCGCTCTCGGGGGATTTGCCTCAAATTCTACACAGAGAAAACGGAGGGCACGGTTGGGACCCTGCCCTCGAGTCGGCATTGCCCTCCAAGCAGGACAGACCCCGAGGTCCGAGACAGCCACCTCAGGAGGCACCATGACCGCACACGGGGGGCAGTTCACCTGCCCCTCAAGGCCTCAGTCCCTCACCTTCAGGTCGTACCATCCTCACGTGGGGTTGAAAGACGAGACGAAGGGAAGCCCCAAGGCCACGGCCACGGCAGATGCACAGAGACGCCGTCAGCTGCCCCTCCCTCCCTCCCGGCCCCTGGCTCCAGCCTGTGCGGTCTGGGCCCTCCTCCAGCTCTGCACCCAAGCTGGCACCCTCCGTGTGCCCTCCCCACCCCAGCTCTGCCTCGATTTCTCCAGCAGCCTCTCTCATCCCCCCTGCTCTTCTCCCCCCAACCCCGCTGGGAAACTCCCTGCACTGTCTCTGCCACCGAGTCCTCAGCCCTGTCCCAGCCGGGCCTTCCGTCTGGGCGCCAGTCTTGTACCCAAGGGGCACCTCCATCCCAGTGCCTGCCATTCCCAGGGGCGGTCTTGACCCACGCCTCCGAATCAGCTCTGCTGGGGTGGGGTCGCCCTCCGTTCTCCCTCACATAAGGAGCACCAGGTGCTACTTTATTGCTGAACCCCCGTGAGGTCAATGGCCCCCCACCTCCCCCAGGGACGCCTCGGTCCTGTCCTCACCGCCTCCCACCCAGACTCCTCCCGGCCTCCTGTTGCCACACTGCTTTCCCCAAGGCCAGGGCTGCTGGTGTGATTTCCTTACTTGTAGACCTTCAGAGGTTCCCGTTTTCCTACTGAATGAAGCCTGCGTCCACAGACGGGGATCTCAAGGATTCTGTAATCTGGGATCATCTTCATCCCCTGCCCTCCAATCCCGCTGACGGTCCCTTACAAACCACTTCCCGCTCCCCAGGCCCGCGATGCCCTGCAGGCCTCACCCCCAGGCAGCCCTCCCCCCCTCCCCCTTGGCCTGCTTTCTCTGCCCTGGGTCCAACCCCAGCATAGATACCCCCCGCCGGGAAGTGCCTACCACCCACTCCAGGGCCCCCCAGAATCTTCGCGTTCTCTCTGTAACTCTCACAACCCTGGAGTGTTCGTCCCACGGTCTGTTTCCCCAGCAACTCACACACCTGGCATCAAGGTGTCATGTGCCAGAGTCATAATGTCTGTTAATTTGCACCTTCTGTGATTTTTCATTTAATAACATTTTCCCATGACATTAACTTGAGCTTTAAGTAGGTAAATGTGTAGGACGTCTGACTTTTTAAATTAATGCCAAGTCCGAAATGAACTGAGAGAGGTGCTAGCTTGCTGTCCAGGCTCCCTTCTCTTCCGGGGACAAGAAAGGTCAGAAGACGATGACATCAGCTCCAGGGCCCCTAGGACACCCAGCCGCTGCGGCACTGTGACAAAATGCCCAACTCTTTTCCATGCCCACATTTCAAGTACTAATCTGAAAAAATTAAGTTTGATCTTGTGACAAGAAAAGAATACTGTAGGGGTGCTGGTGTTTCTTCACGCGTCTATAATCAAAGACGTCCTGGGATGACGCAGCAGTTAGAGGGAAAGCGATGTTTACAGACTTACGTGCTTAAAAACAAATTTCCGGTGGGACGATCATCTGAGCGCATCTGGTTCTTGGTGGGATCCAGTGGGGATGAGAAAACTGTAATTATGCTGCACCCTGGTGAGGACTGAATCCAGTGAGGGCATCTCCCTGCTGTTACAGAGTTCTCTGACACAGTGCAGAGCATGACGGGGAAACTCCAGAAAATTAAATACATGCTTCCATGTTTTAAAGAGAGAGAATTGGGGGAAAAAGTTGGTGTTGCCACTCCCAGAAGCCCTCCCAGGATGACACAGTTTTCTTTGGGGCAGACGTGGTTCTGTGGCACTGACCCCCGGGGATGCTGGGGGGCTGAGGGCCGGAGCTTCACCCAGCGTCGGTGCTCACATGCCCATCCTGGAGACCTAGCCTGCTCCAAATGTACTTCTAAACTGAGGGAGCGGGGTGCTGCGAGTGGGAAAGGAAAAGCTCGTGTGTATTATCCTCAGAAAACAAGCAGCAGGGAGGCAGCTTTCTCTACAGTGAATGAGACGCCACGCCTAGGAGAGGCCAAAGGGCAGATTCCTCCCATGTGAACAGTGGCTTTGGGGCTGTGGCTGTGCTGGCTGCCCAGAATGCACACCCCACCAGGGCCCCCGAAGTTCAGGGATGCACCTGCCCATCCAGCCTTCTCTCCAAGACCATTGGGGGTTGGAATTCCACAGGCTCTCCTGGGGCATCTCCGAGCACTGATCGCATTCATTACACAGATGCCTCGTTCCATTTATCCTCACATCCCTTGAAGCCCCCCTTCCCCAGCTTTGGCTTCTGCAGGGAAGAGAAGGGGGGACAGGACCCCTCAGGACTCTCCAAACAGGAAGAGTAGGCCACACTGCTCACTTTCTGTCCGCAGGCCCGTGGTTTAAGCCACAAAGCATTTCCAGGGCTCCTGGTGCTGCTTTGTCTCTGAGCCCTGGCTACAGAGCCAATGCCTGTTTCTTGAGCCGTAGGGTCCACCTCCAGGCCACGGGGCAGGTCCAGGCATGAAGTCTACACGGGACAATGTTTGCATGACTTCACGGGGTTTAAACCAGAGCTTTAAACAAACCACCTACAACACATCCCGCATTTACCTTCATCGTGAAGGCAAGGTTCAACCTCAGGGAGTCTGTACTCAGGCAGGTGTGGCTCAGGTCTGACCCCACCACCTGCAAGCTGAGGGCTAGGAGCCCCCACTCACCCTTCTACGCTCCTCCAGCCAGAGTATTATAATAATAACACTATCTCACGGAGCCAGCAAGAGAAAGCATTTAAGACAGTGCAGGGAAAATACCAAGCACTCAGCGCGGGGTAGTAGGTTTATTCCTAGCGTTTATCGAGCACCGACTGCTGAGAAAACACCAAATGCCCCAGGCCGGGCTCAAATACCACCTACTCAGTGAAGCCTTTTATGAGGTGACCTCCCAGAGTGCCAGGAGCCTGGCTCTATCTCCCCAAGCCCACCGCCACAAGCCCCCTTCTTCACGGCCAGTGTCATCGCCAACCTCCGTGATGCCTTCAACTTTGAACCTCCGTGTCTGCACCCACCCACCTCCTGTGTCCCTGAACTCACGTTTACTGAGCGCACACCCCGCGCTCACACCGCACTGGGTGCTGATTATCCAGAAAGGATGAAGCCCGGTCCCAGCCCTCAGGTAGGAAGTGAGGTGAACGGGCATCAGGCAAACCGATCTCAGTGTCAGGGAAAGCACAGCCGCAGACGCTTCAGAGTCTGCAGGCCAACGGCAAACAACAGAGGTGGGACAGAGGAGAGGCAGGCTGAGCAAGGCCACCCAGAGTGGGCAGGTGGCAGTGCCACCAGGAACGTGGCACCAGTGTGCAAAGTCTAGAGAGGGTCTTCTTTTCCTGAACCTTGGAGATTCCAGCCCCCCAAGCCACAGTCCCCCCCAAAGATCCTACACTAGTCCACAGGTCCATAGGTGCCGCCTGGGTCCATGGCCAGTGTTCAACTCCATCCTAGGACATCCAGAGAACTTTTCCCGCCCAGGGTCTGGTCCCGGCCCCCATGTACCCGACAGCTGGCCAGACCCCCTCCTAATCGAGACAAACAGCAAAGCGCCCACCTCCTGACACGGAGTCCTCCCCCGCCAACAAACTCCCAGCTGCACCATCATACCCTCACCATGGCAACGCTGCCAGGTTGAAAGCAAGGAAATCTCCTGAACTGGGAGAGTTTTACCAGCCCAGTGGTATAAGTAGTTGGAACTTTTTAACATTCCTGGACTGACTAAATCACTGACTCCTTCAAGCCTTGGGCATCCTCACACCCAGGAAAATTCCCAACACTTTTCCTGTTGAAAACATGTTATTGGTTAGAACTTCGTCTTCTGATTTATCACCACCTTGACTAAACTAAGGCAGCCTTGGGAGATTATTTTGTGCTTCTTTCCGGTTCACTCTGAGCCTGTCACTGTCACTTTCTACAGAGCCTTAAAACGTCATTCCGCCTGCACGTTTCTGCCAACAAAGTCACGATGGGGCTGGAAGCACATAGAGGAAAGGGCCCTCAACTCGCAGAGGTTGTGTCCTGAAACATTGCAGCTACACACAGCTCTTTAGGATGTTCCCATGCAGGTCTCCCCTGCACCCACAATGGCATCCCCGTTTCCCAGAACTTGCTCATACCACAAAGCCCACCTGGTCCGAATCGTAACCCTAACCCTAACGTGACCCTAACCCTAACCCTAACCCTTACCCTAACATTAACCCTAACCCTAACCCTACCCTAACCCTAACCCTAACGTTAAGGTAACACTTACCTAACCCTACCCCTAACCTGACCCTAACGCTAACCCTAACCCGACATTTACCTAAACCTAACTCTAACCCTAACCATAACCCTAACCCTAACCCTAACCCTAACCCTACCCTAACCCTACCCTAACCCTAACCCTAACCCTACCCTAACCCTAACCCTAACCTGACCCTAACGCTAACATTAACCTAACACTTACCTAACCCTAACCCTAACCTAACCCTTACCTAACCTTAAACTAACCCTAACCCTAACCTGACCCTAACCTAACCTTAACCTTAACCTGACCCTAATCCTAACCATAACCCAAAACTAACCCTAACCCTAATCCTAACCTAACCCTAACCCGAACCCTAACCTGACCCTAACCTGACGCTGACCCTAAGCTAACCCACCAAACTGCACACATTCTTCAGACCAGTCAGACGCCGCTCCTGACCCAGCACCCGGCCAGGCTGGCTCCTCGGGGTTCCCAAAGCTACCTGTGCTCCCCTGGCTGCCTTCCAGTCATGGATGGGGGGAAGCCGCTGCTCAGAGCCCCTTCGGCTACGCAATGGCCAGGCAGCACACCTGGCTCACAGCCGGCAAGAAACGAGCGTTGTTGAGAAAATTAATTTCGAAATTTGTAAGTCTAATCGGAGACTCCATAAACCTTGAAAATAGATCCTTCAAAACAGCCAATAACGTAATCAGCAATAGCTATTATATTTGCAGGTTACTTTGGAAGCTTCATTCTCATAAATGTATTTTACATAGTTCTTATCTTTTCCTACAGAAAAGGTAGTGATCCATAGATCTTTACAGGGAGTTGGACAAAAGAGAGATTTCTTCCAAGCATTTTCCATCGAAGAATAAGGCGTGAAATAGTAAGGCGCCCACAGAAAGCGGAACAGCCAATATCCTTGCCAAAAAGAAAAAACACACACAAGTACTGTTCCATGAAATAATCTATTACCTAGTTCATTGCTGGTTTTGTGGACAACATATAAAGAGCCCTTCTGCAGTCTGACTTGGAAATCCTATCTGGTCCTAAATAGAAAATGCATGACTGACTTCTAGAAAATTCATCCCGGGGGGAAGTCACACATCCCCACCAGGAACATGGAGGGCGGCCACACAGGCAGCGGCTCTGTAGCTCCGCAGGGAGACCCAGGGCAGGATTGCCCATTAATTGGCTCTGCATGAGCCCACCGCCTTGAACCAGAGACCTGCAGGGTGGCTAACTGGGGAGCTGCTCCGTTTAATTGAGTGTTAACATTAAAACCAGACACACGTGCCCAGGGAGCTGAGTCCTCACTTGCAGGCTGGTGGCGGGGGAGGGCATGGAAGCAGCCCTGAGGCGAGGTTGGAAACACCTCCTCAACAGCATCCTTTAGAGAGTCACTTCTTTATCCATGAGTCTGTGCACAGTGGCCTTCGATCGCTTCAGTCAAGAGAGATGAAACCAGAAAATTCCATCACACTTTTAAGGGATGTTGAAAGAAACTCCCAATGTGATGTTTCCTGCCCTGGTGAAGCCCCTGCCCAGGGGCTGACTCTCTCCTTTGGGGAATAAGTTTGGGTGGGTTCCCTCCAAAGGCAGGTGCATGTTAGCCTAGTGCTTGAGGCTGAAGGGAAAACACAACCCCAAAGGACCCCCTCACTTGGTGAGAAATGGAACAGCTGTTACCTTGACGGTAAGCTGTGGGCACCACACTGAGACCAGGACACTGCTCAGAGCTGGGTGAAAAGTTACGTGATTTAAATATTTAGAAATATGAAGAAAAGGCTCCAGACCCAAGCACAAAGGGTGAGGAGAGAACTGGGAAGTAGACAGGTTTCTACAAGAAAGTCCCAGCAACTCCTGATGGCCCAAGGGGATGACCCAGCTGTCACCCCCAACAACCCTAGTGACCGTGGCCCAGAAGTTCTTTTCTTATGGTTATTTCACATTATCCAGGAGGACCTTGCCTTCCAGGTCACACGCTTTCTCTGGATTCCCTAGTTTGCTCGGTCAGATGCCTACCCGACACGCACACCCGCTTCCCGAGGCTGAGGGGTGTGACTGCGACCAGGGCTGTGACTCTCCAAGGGTGTCATTCCCGCCCGGCCGTGCCCCACTCTGCACTATATTGCTCCTCATTGACAGGGTGGAGATGTGGTCAGAGAGGTTCTTGTGCTGGGATCAGGCATCTGGGTGCAGGATCCGTGGCTGCCTGGCCCAGGAAGTTCAGGCAGGGCGCTCAGGGCTTGGGGGGCAGGGAGACCCACCGTCAGCGTCCAGCCGCTGTACGTGGGGCCCCTGCACGGGCACTGCTGGGCTGCCCAGGCTCCTTGTTTGCGTGTCGGGACAGCGCTGAGCCTTGGTCTTTATTTCCCCATCTGCCCAAGGTCCTCTCCTTGGACTTCTCAGAGCATCTTGACCCACACTGCTCACCCTAACCTCCTCTCCCTGGAGGCTGAGCTGAGCGCTCGTGTGGAGGACGTGTGACTTGATGCCTGGATGCGGCACCACACAGAGGAGACACCTGGACACCTCGCTGAACGTCTCCGTTCACCTGGAATGCCATGTGGACAGCCTCCCGCAGCAGAAATCTCTGACCCCAGCCGGCCTCGGCCATCCTGAGGGTGACTGAGCACAGAGAAGCTCGTGGGAGGAGGAGCGTGCGCTGGTTCTGAGAAGAATTCCCCAAGGAGCACAGCCCCCCCCCCCAGCCTCTCCCCGCACAAACATGCACACTTCCGCTCACAGACCCTCTCACCAGACCCCTTCCTTCACGGGACCTGTGTGGCGTGAGGGCGTCTGAAGGGGTGAGAAGGTGGACCCACTGCAGGACCCTGTGTGGTCTGGACCACCCAAGGAAGCAGGGCTTCAGTTACACGTCTCTGAGGAGCTTAGGAAGCAGGGCTGGAGTTACATCTTAGTAGGGGGTCCCTGTTGGGGTGAGTGTGAGATCCCCCTCATGCTAATCATGGGGACACATTTCCCCGCAGATGCCCAAGGGGTGGGTGGCCTTTGAGAGCGAGTCCACTGGACCTGCCTTGGTCAGGCGAGAGCTCCTCTGGGTGGTGGCCTGGCCTCAGGGTAGCCCCGGCCGGCCTAGTCCAATGCAGAGGCCGTGGACGTGGCTTCACAGGAACACGTCTGTGGTGGAGAAACAGATGATGGGCCGTCTGGAAGGTATATTCTCCAAAAGAAACAGATCCAGCCAGATGGCTGTCTCTGTGACTCTAAGGGCTATACCCCTGGATCACAGATACTGAAAGCAACCAGTATCTTGGAGCAAAAAGAGTGATCAGAACAGTGTTTGGAACAGAACCAGATGTGACCCAAGATGGATGCACCTTTCCAACAGTCGAGATATTCCAGGATATTACCCAAAAGGGTGTGATGATGCCCCCACTGGGCACTCTTGACGGTGGTGAACACTCTCAGAATGAGAAAGTGACAGGTGGGACCACCTAAAGCACGTAAGCTGTTGCTGGTGGCAGCCAGGCTGCATCAACAAGGACAGACCTTCCAGCTCATATCCGCCCTCTGCCGGAGTCCCTTCCTCACGGCCCTGTCAGGGACGCAGTCCAAATGCCCAGAGAATGTCAGCCCAGTAAAGTAGGTTTTCCATTTAAAATAAATGTCCTCGGGACATTGGGGCCAATAACAAAATCTTTTAAAGAAAAAAGGCTCTGCTGGGAAAGATCTTTAAACTGGTACTTTATTACTAATGAAAACATGAAGGCTGTGTTCAGAGAGCCCCCTGCCTTGGAGCAGGCCGTGGCTGAGACACCTCTGAAGGCCTCTTGAGGGTCCTCTGATGGAAAGAACTCCTTTGTGCGTGGACGTCACCTGTCACCGTCCGACCCTGGCGTCAAGCAGCCAGGCCCCACGTCCACGGCCGTTTCCAAACTCACTCCCGTGTCTCTGACTTTGCACAGCTTGTCACAGACCCTGTTCTGTCCTCAGAGAAGTTACCCGACTGCCGAGAGGTGCTGACTGGATTAAGAGGGGAAATCTGGGGCGCGTGGAATGATTCAGCGGGAAACACTAAGATAAAACGCTCAGCAAGGTGTGTTCTGCCACGTCTGACCAACAGCCCGGAGGAGGCCAGGTGGCCGGGAGCTCTGAGCTCTGCCTCAGAAGCTGGCACTGAGCAAGATGGGCCCCTGGGGCGGGTGCACGGGGGCTGGCGAGGGGGGAAGGGGGCCCCGCGGGGAAGGCCTGGTGGCCTCTGCTCTCGGGAGACAGGAAGGCGATCCCCCCGTGTTTTAGGGGCATCCGACTGACCAGGGGTGTCTTCCCCCCTCCGATTCCATCCCCGACCGCCTGACGCTCAGTCCGATGGTGGTGACATGAGCACACCTGTGGCTGCTCTGAGGTCTCCCCGAGGCGTGAAAGGCAGCTTCCAACTGGAGCAGCAGGACTAGAGGCAGGTGTTGTGTGCCCTTTGCGAGCGTCCTACCGTGCTCCGGCCCGGCCGCAGCCTCAGCCTGGCCGGCCTGGGGCTCTGCCGCTGCTGCTTCCGTTGCTTGCTGCTGGCGTCTCCCGCGGGCCTCACAGGGCACGGCCACACCCAGGATGGGAACAAAAACAATAACCCAGGTGCTGATTGAGCAAGGATGCAGGGCAAATTCCCAGCTGGCTGCCGAGGGAAGAGAAGCTCTAGGGGACTTGTGCCCCGAGGATGGGTAATGTGGCCCTGAGCCGGCAGTCTCCCGCCCTGCCTCCCCACCCCCCACCCCCCCACCCCCGTCTCCCACCCTGCCCCCCCACCCCCGTCTCCCACCCTGCCCTCCCCATCCCCCCACCCCTCCACCCCCATCTCCTGCCCTGCCCCGCCCGGGGTCCCGCGGCCGCAGCCCCTCTATGCCAGCTCAGGAGGGTCAGTCTGTGCCCTCCACTTCTCCATAGCATCTGGCGGTGCCGACCATATGCTCCTGGCCATTCTAGGGGGTCAGCCGTCCACAGTCCCCTCCCTTTTCCACCCCTTACGAGCTGTGTGGCCTGGGCACTGGTCTGTTTCCTCATCCGCAGAAGGGGTCTGACGGTGGGCGGCCCCGGTGAGGGTCACACGAGGTGATGCCTGTACAGCACTCGGCACGGTGTCCCACGAGCGAAGTGTCCTCGTCAGCGTCGCCACCCTTGTGACCCACGGAGCAGTACCCGCTGGTCTACTCTTGCGTGTCCAGTGCAGCGCAGGGTGTGCAGGAAATATTTGTTCACAGATTTACAATCCATTCCTGAGCCCCAGGCCCTTATAGCCCACTGCTTCCTGGGCACCTTTACCTGGGTGATCCGTGAGCCGGTCCAACCACAGTGCCTATATTGGATGCTAATGTCTCCTGGCCTCCCTGTTTCTCTTCTATAGTTTACACTTTGGGAACAGACACAAGTCCCTCCCCCACCTGCCCAAAGTTGAAAATTAGCCCGGACCCTCCCCTCCTTCACTTCATGTCCAATTAGTCTCCAGGCGACTTGGGACCTGCCTGCGATGTTTTCCTGCCCCATTTCCGCTTCCCTCCAAAAGACAGCCCAGCAGACATCATAAAAGATTAGACACAAAGTGTCTCATGACACCTCGCTTCCCCGCCTTGGCCCAGCGCTGGTGGGTTTCCTGAGCTGCCTTCTACTCCCTGCAAGTGACGACAAAGGTCCTCGGCAGTGACACCAGCTTCTAAGACGCCCTCAGTCTGCACTCAGAGGCCACCCCAGGTGCCCACGGTCACCCACCAGGGTCAGCGCCCACGTCCAAACTGGCTCTGGGACCGTGCTCTGCCGTGAGTCCCTACCCGCGATGCTTCAACTGGAATCGAATCAAAATGAAAGGAAATTTTTGAGGGACCATCAAACAATTTTCAGTGGACTTTTAGTTGCTGATTTATTTTTAACTAATTATTGTTATGGGGACAGATCAAAGGACACATTTATCAGAAACAGTCAACATTAGGGACAAGACAAAATCCAGGCAAAATGATTAAAATTTAATAATAGAGCATGACGCTTCGTACACAGACTTTATCTCGTTTGATCTTTACTGGCACCAGATGAGCTCAAAAACGTATTATTAGTCACAGAGGAGTACAGAGTGCAGGATTCCACTTACATGAAATCTCCAGACAGGGCAAATCCACAGAGACGCAAAGTAGACTTGTGGTTGCCCAGGAGTGGGGGAGGGAAAGGAGGGTGACAGCCAGTGGGGCAGGGTTTCTTTTGGGTGATGAAAATGTCCTAAAATTGATTGTGGGGACGGTAGCACGACGCTGTGAATACACTAAAAGCCACTGGATGACACGAGGTATACGGATGGGTTGTGTGGTGTGTGAGTCATACCTCAACGGAACTGTTTCTTAAGGAAAGCGATTTGTACCCGTAGCACCCACCCTAGCCCACACTCAACATTGACTGAGAACGTTCTGGGTGCCAGGGCCTCAGCCACAGCGTGTTACCTGCTCGACTCACAGCATCCTGCCCGCAGGTATTAACCCAAACTTTCAGAAGGGGAGCCCCGGGAGACAGAAGAGTTTGGGAATTTGCCCTGAGTCACAGAACCAAGGAGCGCCCAGTCCCCCCGGGGCCATTGCTGGTCCGGCCGCACCCCGCCTGCCCGGCCTCCCCTGCCGCTGCCCCTTCCTCTCGCCAGTGAGAGAAAACTTGGTGGGGTTTCGGAAACCTCTTGGTTTGATGCTTTCTCGTAGGAGTCGGCCATGTAAGCAGTGATGGGAGAGATTTCTGGATTCTTTTCCAGGAGATTTTCCATATTGGGCTTGTTTTAGTATGAGGGACTTACCTTTCAAACACAGCAGCCTAGTCTTCAAAATAAAATGCAATTTGGGGAAATGTTCTCTTTTTGGTGAAAATAGAGAATGGAATATGCCCTGCCAGGTAACCGTGAAATTTTTTCACTTCATTTTATTTTTTACAGCCCTGTGTTGGGGTACGATTGACATATAAAAATCTGTACGGATTTGGTGATACAACCTGACGGATCTGGGGAAGAGTGGGCACCGTGACCTTCCCCACGATCCACAGCAGCCCCCCCACCCCCCATGGAGGAGGGTCCGGAGCGTGTCTGTGCCTGGGGATCGTGGCACTGCTCCGGCCTCTCCTAGGCCACGTCCGCCCCCTGGGGACCCGGGAGGAGAGCTGAGTGACTGCCCGTGGCCTCGGGCAGCCGTGGTGCTGGCCGGCTCGGTCTGGCGTCCTCTCTCCACACTCGCGCCCAGGCCACCGCCTCCAGCACCAGGGCTCACCTCCTGTCTCTGTGCAGAGACTGCACAGCTCCAGCGGCGACTCTCCTGGAGCCCCGGCTCCAGCCCCTCCCACGTCTTCTCGGAGGTGTGATGGGCACCTGGGTCTCAGCACGTCGGTGCCCCAAGAACCCCCGCCTCCCTCCCCTCCCCGGGCTCCCTCCCTGCTGCTCTGGCCGCCCATCTGGTCCCTCAGCCCCTCTCGCTGGCCCTGAGCTTGAACTCTGCCTGCACGGCACCCTGGTCCGAGCCCCTGCCTCGCCCCTGGACGCCTCCAGCATCACACCTGGCCTTCCTGCTTTCCCCTCACATGACCGTCAAGTCCAGCACAGCAGCCCAAGTGGACCCTTAGGCCCACGTCACGGCCTCCCTCCTCGCCCTGCCGTGGCCCCTGGCTCCTTCTGAGAAAGAACCAGAGGCTCCCGTGACTGCCTCTTCCCCCTGCCGACTCCACTCCAGTCGTCCTGACCTGCCGCTGCAAGCTCATCCCTGCTTCAGGCCTGTGGCTGGTGCCTCGCCTGGGGCGCCCTTCGCACCCGTCCTGCACGGCTCACTCCATACCGCCTCCGGCCTCTGCTCACAGGTCCCTCATCCATAGGCCCTTCCTTTCTGCACCTCTCTCCCCCTCACCTATTTGATTTTTCTCCATCACTTAGCACCTGCCGTATTCTGTAACTACTTGTCTTCCTCCATGAGCATAACATCCCATGAGGGCAACGCCTTGGCTTCTCCTCTTCTCTCCCGGGTCTCCAGCCCCCAGAGCAGCTCCTGGCAGAGCGTAGGCAGCCGAGAAATACTTCTTCACTGCGTCTTCGCAGGCTGAAGGCACAGCTGGGCAGCTGGACTCGGGGGTGCGGTCCCGAGCCGGCCTCAGTTTCCCCTCTGGACCCTCGAGCACTCCTTCCTGCCTCTGGAGCACATCTCAGGGGATCCTCTGCTGTTCCCACCACTTGCAGGTATTGGATGCGGCCGTCTCAGGCACTAACAGTCTAGTTCGCTCTGGGCAGGACTCTCCGCAGGCATCCGACCTGAGGCCCACCCTCCAGCCCTGCTCTTACCGCCCCACCCTGCTTGGGGCTGACTTGGGCGTGGTGCCCACAGAGTGGAGCCTGGGGTCTCCCCGCAACGTCCGTGCTCCCCTGGGGGGCAGCCCGCAGGCACCCAGGAGGGACGGTGGGACAGGATGGCAACCTCCCCTCCTGGCGGACGCCCCACTCCCCCTCCCTCTCCCCGCACAAGGACAGACTGGGAACATTCCAGCTCCTTTTATGAGAAGGACTACGCCCTTCAGAGGGGCCCTCGCTGGCTCCAGGGACCCACTTGCTCTGCTGCAGGCAGGAGGCGAGTGTCCAGTTAAAGGGTCCAGGGCCGGCTCCGACGACCCTCAGGAGGGCTCGCTCAGACGGTCACACGTCCCTCACGATGTAGGGCCCTTGTCAACTGTCACTTCTGCCGTGCCTTGGAGCCAGCAGGAAAACGTCCTCCTTCCCATCTGCTTAGAGACCCTCTCCTCCAAGGCCTCAAAGCCATGGTCACTGAGAGTCCCGGCTTTTCTCAGGGGGGTCATCCTGATTCTGCCTGGGGGCACACTCAACCCCACCCTATGTCAGTTGTAAACAAGGATAAAACAGGGGAACTTGGACTAGAGACCCTCCTCAACAACATGGCTGATGGCCACACCACCCCCATTCCCAGGGAGCCACTTCCTGCCACAGGTATTAAGCCTCCAGGTGAGACCCCCTCCCCACCATGGCCACCGCGGGGGTCACTGCCCAGCCTGATTTTACATGGATGTGGAGAAAGCATCCCTCTCACTCCTGGCCTAGAGCTCTGGGTGTAAGTGTTTTTGAGTGATCTTATCTGTTCCAAGGTTGTCTCCCTTTGACGTCTCACCCTTGCTGCGTGGAAATACGTATCACTATATTTATTCAATACATATTTATTCTATAATATAAATACAGCCACACTGGGGAGACAGAGAGACCAGTGGAATAAATACATAAATCAAATTAATTTCAACCAACGTCAGCAAACCGGTGCTGATCAAGAATTGAGTCAAATTTCAACCGACATCAAGCTGAAGTGATACGTGTGTCTGTGAACGCTGTCACATGGTCACTAGACACAGGCCAGCTGCTCTCAGGGGTCCTGGGGGACACAAGGGAAGCCTCACCCGACGTGCCTCTCCCACCCACCACCCACCCCCAGGAGGAAACGCCAGCACTGTTAGCCTCAAAGCCCCCCCCAAAAGAATCCTTCCTTTGGCCCCAAACATGCTCACGATACCCAATCAATATTCACATTTTAGGTGCCCAGAAATAGACATTTTGTCCTTGCATTTTCTGACAGAGACAAACAAAATCTTTTGTTTATAAAGATAGCCTAGACCCTGACTCTGTTGATGCAAAAGAAAACTGTTCATAATAATTTAACATTTTAAGAAGTTCTGAAAGATGCAAGGAGGAGCCGGGTAGCCTGAAAAGTCAGGCAAAATCCCACCGGGCAGCCACGCCAGTCACTTTGCTAATCTTCCAGAGCTACACCCTAGAATGCTACCCCACAGCGCGGCACTAATCCCTCAACCATTTTGTTGAAAAACAAACACATCTGGAGCCAGTGAGGGTAATTTAAGTGTGATGCTGGAAAGCTCTCACGGTGTCTTACACAACAGTCAAGGGGTCACCAGCCCATGGCTTGCTCTCTCTCCACTGCCCTGTCTCTTCACAGAGAGAATTAAACCAAAAAGACCAGTTTTTACTTGAGTAGTTTCCATTGATTTTAGAATCATGTCCTAGACCTTTCCGAAAAGTCGTAGAAAAATAACCAAATTCCTTCCATTCCACAATTTAAATGTCTCAGTGCATCTCGCACATCCCTAATCATGCAGGGAACTGGAGAGAGGGACTTTGTAGACGCCAGGAAAGTCTTTCCTTGGTGAGTCGTGTACCTTCTGAACACAATTCCAGTCAATCTGGAAGGAGCAACGAAGGGATCAGTGAGGAGACAGAACCTCCCTGACCTGCTGAGTCAGCTTCGTGGCTGAGAGGAAGTGGGGGTGTTCTGAGTGTGGTCACGTCCTCAGTGTGTTTAAACTCCCACCGCCTTCACCTTCCCATCACTAGTCCTTTGACAGGTGAAAGTACCACCTAGAGGAAGCATCACTTTATCCAATTCTTACAAAGGCGTCCTGCGGTCTGACAGGAGCAGCAAATGTTCATCTGATGGGGACCCTCCACCTTGCCAGCCTCCCCTCAACTCCCCAGTACTGTGACTGGGGAGAAGACAAGGACCAGAGAGGCCAGATGGCAGAGCTACCAACGGGAAAGTGAGGGGAAAAATAAATGCCCCGACTCTTGTTTCCGCACACAATGGGGGAAGATGTGGATTGCCATTGGCTGAGTTTTGAGGACAGAAAGAACGTATTTGGGCCACATAATCACTGCATCACGTAGTTAAATAACGCTAGCTAAGCTCGAGTCGCTTTTATTCAGGCACCTAAAATATTTCTTAATGCCTAAGTTTTCTCTTTCTGGAAACCAGCACAGCATGTTCAGAACATTCCAGCATCCTGGGAATGTAAAATGCTGCAGTTCTCTCAACAAGCAAAACCCCTGAGAGCACGAGTCTTGTATGCATCACATGATATGTTGTGGGTCCTCCCAGCGCTGAGAATCATTCTTCAAGATTTTCCTTCCAAAAATGACGTGTCAAGGAGGCATGTGCCCTCCACCCAGGCCGGAGGAGACGGCGTCGAAGCGAGGTCATTCCAGAGGCAAGATGAGGTCCAGGTCAGGCCGTCCCGGACGGGGTGGCAAGAGGCGCTTAGTCACGTGACGACAGAGGGAAAACATCCTGCATGAAGTAAAAGTGATGTCATGCAATGATGTGGTCCTGGCGGCTTCGGGGAAGTAAACGCTTTCCAAACGCTCTTCAATACTCACGGGGAATCATTAGCCAAACCCTCGGATCTCTCGCAATCCACCTTTTAATTAAGCGTCGCTGTGCTGATGGCCTTGTTAGCAAATACGACAGTAGGTTAAAAGTGGAAAAATAATTAGTAGAAAGTCAATACTATCAGCAATGAGCAAGTGGAATTTGAAAATAAAAGCACAAAGCCACTCATATTAGCATTCAAAAAAAGGGAATAGGGCTTCCCTGGTGGCGCAGCGGTTGAGAGTCTACCTGCCGATGCAGGGGACACGGGTTCGTGCCCGGTCCGGGAAGATCCCGCATGCCGCGGAGTGGCTGGACGCGTGAGCCGTGGCCGCTGAGCCTGTGCGTCCGGAGCCTGTGCTCCACAACGGGAGAGGCCACAGCAGCGAGAGGCCCACGTACCACAAAAACAAAATCAAAAAAAGAGAATACGTAGGTAAAATGTTAACAAAATAGGTACAAGATCTATGTGAGGAAAACAAAACTCCAATGAGACAAATCAGATAATATCCAAGTAAATGTCCATGGGTGGCCAGGCTCCGTATTGTCCAAACTTCCCTTCTTCCCAGCTTCACCGACAGATTCACTGCAACCCCCAACAACATCCCGGCAGGTGATTCTGCAGAAATTGACAAACTGACTCTAAAGTTTATCTGGAGACAAAAAACCCCAGAAGTCAAAACTTTCACATTAACCCAAAGAAGAGCTTCTATCCACCCAGAACCTTCCATACCGTCAAGAGACAAGGAGATGAAGCCACTGACCGCGGGGAGAGAAAGACAAGAACAGAGTTACCCTCCCTTAGGTCCGAGAAAATGAGGCCAAATCCTCCAAATGCCAAATCCTATTTATCATCCAGAGAACAAAGGTCCTTAACTGCTGCCTCAGCTATCAGAACACACTCTTCTATCCAGTTTCCAAATCATATTTTTACACACATCATTCTAGACTCTGTAGAACCTGGACGGTTTGTGCCGGGTGATCTGTCCCTCCTCCAGCTAAGTCACTGCTCCTTCAGCTGACATTCTGGGTGTGATTTATGTGCCAGGCACTTGCCACACCCCAGAAACCTGACCCTGAGAAGATGGACATGGTCCCAGGTACAGGGTGTGCTGGATTGCAGATTCCTCGTCTTAAAGGTAGTGGATGGGAGTGGACATGGACGGCTCACTGCTCACTTCCACCCCAGCGCTGGATTCATCCTCTGTGCCTCAGTCTCCTCATCTGTAAAGTGGGCCTAAGAATAGTACCCGCGTCACAGAGTTATTGCGGAAATGTGTGAGCTGATACTTAGAACGATGCTTGATACTTGGTCACTACTCAACAAGTATTACTGTTATTTATCAACACCGTGGTTGCTTGTTTGCCAGTACTGTGACCCAGGTCATAATGGCCGATCGAGTTATGACAATCAGCGAAGGAGATATAGAAAGAAAAGTTGTACAAATATGGCTGAACAAACATAATTCAAATACCTTATTTTAAAAAGCTAAATGCTTTCATTAAAATGCATCCATTTTTATTTATCAAATGATCCGTAATTTAATTTTAATTGCTCTTTTTTCCTATGAATAAGATTAACAATGCTTACTTTAGCAAAGTTTAGTTAAAAATCTAAATGTTGCAACTTCCCTGGTGGCGCAGTGGTTAAGAATCCGCCTGCCAATGCAGGGGACACGGGTTCGATTCCTGGTCCGGGAAGATCCCACATGCTGCAGAGCAACTAGACCCGTGTGCCACAACTACTGAGCCCACATGCCACAACTACTGAAGTCCGCGCACCTAGAGCCCACGCTCCAACAAGAGAAGCCACCACAATGAGAAGACCGGGCACCGCAACAAGGAGTAGCCCCGCTCGTCGCAACTAGAGAAAGCCTGTGCACAGCAACAAAGACCCAATGCAGCCAAAAATAAATTAATTAATTTTAAAAAATCTAAACGTTACCAATAATCCAGGAAGTAATCCTCAAAATAGGAAGAAATGAATTTTTCATTTTTCATCATCCTCCAAGATCTAAAGAAAGGACCGTCTCAATCCCCCATTTACGTGTAAGTGATGAGTAACTGGCTAATAACAGAGGAGGAGTGATGCTTTTCCTGCTTCTGTATAAAAGCCGGTGAAGGTGCTCTCTGAACAAACCTAGAATCAGGACACTTGGAATCACGGATCCTAGAGTGAGGGGCTCCCCGACCCCAAAGCTGACATCTAGGATTTCAGGCTCACAGCCACGGGGCCACCTGCCCAAGGTCATTGTCGGCAGCCAACAGTCATGCTAGGTGGTCCCATGGGCCTCGCGAAAGCCTCAGATTATCCCAAATTCCTTAGTAGGCAGAGGACGGAGCCCGGCCACATTCTCCAAGATCCGCTGTTTGCATCACTTTTCTAATGTTTACGTGGGATTAACAGGAAAGTGACTGGAAAATAATCCACACAGATTGGGTTTCCAAGACACTGTCACAGACACGACTGCATTTCCGTGAACAAGTCTCTCAACGTTGGAAGAAGTTCCCGCTTCCCCAAAGCTCCTGCTGCCCAAACCTCTCCCCACTCGCCGGTCCCGAGCTGCTCAGTGGCTCTGTTGCTGCTGTTGCCCCAAAACATGTTTGTGCGGCCAAGACACCACCCTCTGTCTGGGGGCGGCCGGCCCCGGACACCGGGAACGCACACATGCGGATCCACAGGCCAGACAGCTCAGGAGCAACATTAGAGTTCTGTGCTCTAAGCAAAGGAAAAGCCTCCCCTGTCCCACCACAGCCCCCCAGCCTCCTCTTGGCCCCGACACAGAGATTCTGCCCGTGAGCCTGGTTTCCATGCAGAACTTCCGCCCACCTCAGTGAGTCCCGGAGCACGGAAGCCGTGCTTCACTCGTGCTTCTGCCCTTTTCTGGGTCCAGTACCAGACCTCGGGTCAATAAGTGCTGGCTGACTTAAACTGTAGCAACAAGAAAAAGAGGAGCCCACCAGGCCAATGCTTGGCTGAGCCAAGGGCAACCCACGTCACTCTGACCCCCGACATCTCACTCTCGACTCTTCCGGAAAACAGAGACGCAAAAGAAACCAACCACAAGAGTAAACAGATGTGCATCTGAGCTGGGAGTTCTGACAAAAAGAAGTCACAAAAACATACACTATATCTGAATTGAAAAAAGAATCACTCTTTTTCTTTCTGTGTGTTGGAAAAGCAAACACCGGGATATAGGCTGGAGTTCATTCTGCTTTTTGTTGGACAATACAAGCCTGTGGAACCTATTTGAGTCTGGAGATGGGATTGGAAACCTTGAGCAATACTCTGGGAGGGTTTTTTTTTCTTGTTTTACTTTTTTTTTTGGCTGTGTTGGGTCTTCATTGCTGCGCACAGGCTTTCTCTAGCTGTGGTGAGCAGGGACTACTCCTCATTGCGGTGCGCGGGCTTCTCATTGTGGTGGCTTCTCTTGTTGCGGAGCACAGGCTCTAGGCGTGCGGGCTCCAGTAGTTGTGGCTCGCGGGCTCAGTAGTTGTGGGGCATGGGCTTAGCTGCTCTGCTGCATGTGGGATCTTCACAGACCAGGATTGAACCCATGTCCCCTGCATTGGCAGGCGGATTCCTAACCACTGCACCACCGGAGAAGTCCCTCTTGCTTTACTTTTTAAACAAATGTGAATTACAGTAGGCAAATATCTTCTGTCATAGCACAAAGGATGTTGTCTTAGAAAAAAATGAATGTTGTAAGGCGCCATCATCACATCCAAATCTTTAACTGAGTTGGTAGAATTGTGAGAATGAAGGTAGTGTCCCTCTGTCCACAGAGGAGCTCCAGCCACAGCTCACGTTGCAGAGAAGACAGGGGCGGCTTCTCTGCACTGTCGATGGATGGACGGAGCCACGTCATCATCTTGAGAGCCCTGTGTCAGCAGCACTGGGGGAAGCAGTTTCCCTCTTTTCCAACCACTGCCCCTCACTCCTCACTCTGACAAGGTGAAGGGTCCACCGTTTCCATACGTGACAGCGAGATGCCTTCAGATAGCATCCTGCATCCAAACACGTATTCTACTGAGCTTCCTGGGGACAGGGACATGTGAACATTTGGGGTCCCCCCCACTGTAGAATGCTTGCTGTCTGAGCATTGGGCTGCCGTAACAGAACACCCCATGCTGGGCGGCTTATAAACAACAGACATTGATTTCTCCCAGTTCTGGAGGCTGGACGTCCAAGATCAAGGCCCCCGCAGATTCCATGTCTGGTGAGGACCCACTTCCTGGTTCACGGACTGCCGTCTTCTCCCTGTGTCCTCACGTGGAGGAAGGGGGAGCTCTCTGAGGTCCCATATATAAGGCACTGATCCCCTTCATGGGGGCTCCACCCTCCTGACCTCATCACCTCCCAAAGGCCCCACCTCCTGCACTATCAGATTGGGGGTTAGGGTTTTAACATATGAATTCTGGGGGGACACAAACATTCAGTGCACAGCGTTCAGCATCCATCATCTATACATTACAGGACTACAGTGACCTGCAAACAGTGCAACAACCAGAAGTGAGCCTACCCCCAATCAGCCTCTGAGCCAGGGGGCAGTGCCCCTGACCGAGAGGACCGATAGCAGGAATGGTCAGGCTAGCTGGTGGCCGTGGCCACAGGCGCAGCATCGTAGGCTGTGCAAACATTCCCGCCACACAGATCGGTGGCTGCTGCTGAGGAAGCTCCTGATCAGGTGGACCCAGAGCCTCCACTCGCCAATCGTGGTGATGGAGGGCCCGCTCCTCGAGGCAGAGCCCTGGGCTCCCGCACTGTCTTTGCCTGGATCTGAGCACAGGAGATGCTCCAAAGGTACTTTAGAACCTGGTGTGTTCAGTTACTTAGTCACTTTCTTTTATTCTCATTTGAAGGGAGCTTTTAAATAGAGCAATTAACATATTTCCCATAGGCGTTCAAAGTTTAAGTATTGATTGATGGACTTAGGTGTTAAAAAAAAAACCTCTAACAGGTGGAAATGCATAGAGATCACAGCAGAAATTACCACTTCCACCTGGAAAGGTCTACTGCTTTTAATTTGTAAACCAGCAGTCTTCACCCCAAGGTAAGGGGGGTGTATCCTCAGAAGAAGACGAGCAGAAGCCGTGATTAAGAGCAGTGCGTGTGTGTGTGTGTGTGTGTGTCTCCGTGGGATACCATGGTCTCGGGCTCAACATTGCCTGAAAAACAAGTGCCTCGTCATTCATATTTTGGTCACATTGAGGGAAAACCTGAAGTGAAGTCACCAGGGTGTGGAGGAGTTGAGGGAACAGTATTCAAATATCTTGAAAATTAAAATGATTCATCACAATTATTCAGTTCACTGACATGCCCTTCGCTTCAGCCGTCAAAATGGGAAAGTAACAAATGCAGAAGGCGGTCCGGAAGGAAACACACTGAAGCCACTTTTCAGAAGATTAAGCTGTGAGCACAATTTCTCAGCCCAAAGGGAGAAGCAGAGCTGACGCCAGGCACAGGGCCACTAACAAGCTGTCACCACAGCCCAGGGAGGGGGCCATGGGAGCGTCCCAGGTAGAAAGGGAGGCAGAACAAGGTGTGGAGAGCCTGAAGTGATTGCAACCAGGAACCCTAAAAGGGAAGAACAACTCGGACTCCATACTGGATCTGTTTCTTTCACCTTTGTTTTCTGATGCTTTTGCTACAAGTTAGTCACTAAAGGGATGCTGCTTGTAGCTTAAAGTGTGCCTAATGGCCCGTCTCTGGGAACCCTGCCCCCAGGCCTGAGTCATAAGCTAAAATACTTTGTTTCGCTCCCAGGAAACATCCTGAGCTGTGAATGGCTGCAGGAAGGAGGAGTTTGGCACATCCCCTGCGTCCGGCGGGAGCCAGGAACTTACGGCCACTTTCACTTTACCTCCTCACCTACACCTCTCTATTCTATAAAGGAAATGAGCATCCAAACTCAGACAAGACGGGTCTTTGGGACACGAGTCCACCCTCTCCTCCGTCTGCTGCTTTCCAAATGAAGTTGCTCTTTCTGCCCCGACGCCTCGTGTCCGGATGGATTGGCCTGTCGTGCGGCAAGCAGGATGAGGCTGGACTCGGTAACACAACGAGATCTGAGGCAGGGCGTGAGGGGACAGGACGGGGACGGGAGAAGAGTGACACGGAGGGAAGACCAGGACTGTGTAGGAGCCTGGCCGGGCCCCTCACCCTTGCCAGCAGCACAGGGAGCCTGCTCAAGGGGGAGGTCCCAGCACGTCGCTCATGGCTGACTGAGCACCGTGTCTTTTCTACGTGGCGTCTTGTCTGGAGCCAGGCTGCTTCTTATTCTCAGTGTGGTGCTCACGCCCTGGACCCTTGGCCTCCTCAGGAGGGAACCTGGTGACGAGCCGTCACTCCCAGTGAGGGGTGCTGGGCCCGAGGGGGGCCTTAGCAAAGCCCCTCAGATGAGGAGGCCGAGGCCCAGGCAGTAAGCAGTTCTCACGGTCACATTTACAGGGTGGTTGAGACCGGCCTCCCATGCAGGCTGTGCCTCCTGGGGGCCATGGCACCTGCCCCCCAGCCCAGGAGCAGACAGGCTTCCCAGGGCCCAGAGCTGCTCTCCAGGGGCCCCTTCCCATTACCAGAGTCTCCAGTCAGTCCAGTTCCAGTGTTCGGTAGATCCTCCGTCCTCGCTGCATGGGGACAGGACTGTCCACCTGCTGGAGCCAAATGCTTTTGCCGACTTCCCATTGAGCTCCCTCAGCCCCCTGGAAAGCAGAGACATTGTTCCTTCTTTGTGCATAAACAGGCTGAGACTCAGAGTTGAGACGCCCGAGTTCACAGATGTGCTGAGCGCTGCAGCTGGAATTTAAACTCCATCCCTCTGTCTGTCTCTGCAAAGCTCGGGATCTTTTCAGCACATCAGGGTCCTCAGTCAGGGTCGCAAACAGAAAGCTCAGAGCTGAGAGGGGAAAGGTAATGGCGGCCAGGCTGAGTGTGTGTGAGTGTAAGTGTGTGTTTTCATCTCTCTGGCCGCACGGCATGCGGGCTCTTAGTTCCCCAACCAGAGATTGAACCCGGGCCCTCGGCAGTGAAAGCGCTGAGTCCCAACCACTGGACCACCAGGGAAGTCCCTCACTGGTAATTTTTTGCATTACAGGTTGTTGAGCTGAAACTCCTTTTTTGATGAGAATGTTTCCCGTTGAAAGAGGTTTTATAGCAGAAGGCGTTGGCTTTTCAGCCAGCATTGCCCAAAAGGGGGCCCGTTTACAGGGGTTTCTCCCACGGCTCAGCTTTGAGAACCCGCACTGCCCTGCTCCGTCCCAGATGAGCCGAGGTGCGTTCACGGACCTGTCGGGGGAGAAGGCTGACGTCGAGTGCGGGTCACAGAACGTGCTCTCCTGTCGGCCAGGCGTCCTCTGTGGGATAAAGGAAGCCTGGGCAGTTCACACCGACGTGCTTTACTGCGCAGATGTGACAGCTGTGCTGGATTAGTCGCCTTTGGAGAAAAACATTTGGTTAATCAGACACAAAAGACAACTCCATGACTAAATGGCTTCACATCTCCTGGGCAGCTGAATCTGTCGCGAGGCGGTGCCAGTGTATTTGCGCCTTAGGGCAAAAATGTCCCTTCCAAAAGGGGTGGGATTTGGGTCTGCAGTTGCCGCTCTGCCCTCCAGCCCTGGGAACCAGTCGTGATCTCACCGTGAGGAGGGTTGGTTTTGGCCACGGAGGGTGGCTGCTCTGATCCACCAGCGGGTCTTCTGTGGGGAAATGTTCCCGGGATGGGGGTCTCTGCTGGGCAACCCGCTCCTCCCTCAGAGGCCGCAGGGCTGCTCCTTAGGTAGGACAGCTGAAATGGTGCAATGGCTTCCACTTGTAAGATAACATAGGAACGCTTTCAGCCAGTGGTGTTTCATGAGTCTGCAGATTTACTTCTTACGGGAGATGGGGGGAGGGGAGTTAGCCCAACTGCAGAACTGACGACACAGCGATGAGCTTTATAAAATGTTAACTAAATTGAAGAATGCCTGGGGGACCCCTCTTGAGTTAAAAATCCAACACTTATCTCGGTTCACCCAGGCTCCTGCAGCCACAGACACACATTTTCCTAAATCTCCCCCGTCACCTGCCTCTAAAGGAGACCTCCTTTCTGGAGTTCTCCTGCCAGCTTTTATTCTGATAATGACAGCGCGTGATGCCCTCGGCTACCTCTGAGCTCTCCTGTCTTATCTGTCAAAGGCTGAGAGGGAATCACAGCACCTTGCCTGGGATGCGGGTCAATCCACGGAGCCGAAGGCGCACCAGGAGGGGGGGACGGTGTGCAGGGACCCACATGCCCGAGGGGCAGGCTCCCCTGAGACCAGAGGGCAGGAGGGGACCCGACACTCCTCCGGGGAAAGCTGGGAGCTGCACCCACGCTGTGACTTGCTGAAGGCTTATCCGCAGAAACGCATAGAGGCAAGATTAGCTGTCTGACAGGGGCCAAAGCTGCAAACATCAAGAGAACAGGGAGGGGTGTGGAGGTGTCTGCTCGTCTGAGTCAGGAGGACTGACCTGGAAGGAGCCACGGTTTAGGTTTATACGCTGAAGCAAAGGGATTAGCGAGCACGGCTCAGCGCTTCCTCCCGAGCGGGCTCAGCCCTGAAAGGGCACCCGGGTGGGGATTTTCCGAGATGCCCGCAAGAGTGCCAAACAGCCATGACGGAGAGGGTGACCCTGTTCCCCCAAGTGTGCGGAGAAGCCCGCGGAGTGAGTAACGCTTAAATAATGCTCAGGCCGTGTTTCAGCAAGGATGTAATGTTAGCCTTGGAACGAAAACCGTGTCCTATGACCCGTCCTCATGCAGGCCGACTCCAGATTTGCGGGGGCCACAGGTCCAGGAAGGAGATTTGGAAAGCAAGCGCTTGTAGACGCTCACTTACCAAGGGCCACACTGAAAGGTGGAATATTTGCTACGAATTCAAGATGTTTTCAGTAACTCAAGTCAGGCTCATCTGACAGGACAATATTTTTCCCCAAGAACCACCCTGTGACAGCTGAGAAACTGAGGCTCAACACAGAAGTGACTTCATAAAGTTTACACCGAAACATTTGGAGGTAAAACTCAGGACTCTTGGGGGACAACGTTTTCCTTGAATTCGTCCAATCCAGACAAAGCCAGGACACGGATAGTGACCAAGGTGACAAAGTCTCCAGGACAATGTTAAGGGTCGACCGTGGTGAACAAGTCATCGGCCTAAGGACTCACCCTGCACCTGGCTGGGACATCCGGACACGAAATGCAGCAACACCTGCGGTCACCACGTGGCTGCAGCCTGCCTGCCACTGTGTCCACACCGCCCTTCCCTGTGTCTCTCCGCTGGGGCCCTGGGAGGCCGCCGTGCCCACTGCTGTGCAGGTAGCCATGGTTTCCTCCCCCTGGAATGGCCCTCTTCCTCCTCATGCCCTGAGAAACTTCCAGGTCTTTCCAGACCATGTCTTCACAGGTCTCCCCTAATCCCCTCCCACCTTCACCCACAACCCCAAGGCTCCCCACCCCTTCGGAGTCTTCCCAGCCTTTGTGCAGGTCTGCGGGGCAAGGGGCGGTCCTTCCTCAGTCTCAGCTACCCAACTGTGCTCGAAAATGACAAACCTGGGGGAAAAACGCAGCTCTCTCCCCCCGCAAGGGCCTGACTCCAGCGGGACTTTGCTTCTCCTCTGCCGTCCACGCCGTCCGTCCAAATCGGTGGAAATCTCCTCCCCGCACCTGCCCCCAACATCGTTAACACCTTTTCCCTTCTTTTTCTAGTATTTTGTGGTTTCATTGTTAAAAGTTCACCTGTGAGCCAGCGGCACTTAGGTTCGGTGAAGGAGTGAAGTGCACAGAGTTGTTTTAGAACCTGTAACTTTCTCTCTCTGCAGCTTTAAGCTTGTCAAGAGAGATGCAGGTTTTTGAAAAACGAGAGAGGCTGCAGATTTTCTAACATTATGGATTTTTCCTTTATAACAAACTCAGAAAACCCAGTGAACAATGCTATCCTTCTGCTGAAGGCAAGTCCCCTGGGAACAGTCCTGGGAGCGAGTACAGCACTTACAGGACTTGGCTGGGCCCTCACCCAACACAGATGACCCCCCCCCACCCCATGCCCCCAGGGCCCCACATCGCGGTGTTATTTGTAGGCTCGGACTGCCACCTACTGGAAACAGGCAAACACAAGACAAAAAGCAAAAAGGAAAGCAGGCTTTGCCCAGAGAACCTTTCACTCTAGGCAGGACCCATCGTGACTTTTGTCCTTGGAAACCTAGTGCCAGAGTGAGAAGGCCACACATCTCAGTGGCCGTGGGATGGGAGCGGGGGCCCGGCTCAGAGAGCTTCTGCACGACGCTATAACTTAACCCACACACCACGTCAAAGGACTCAGGGATTCCAACTGAACACGAAGCTATCCGTGAGGAAATTGATGCTTGAATAACCCGTCGCACAGGGAAGTATCGTAAGTCACACAAGCACGTGTCCTACGTGAACTCTAAGGACATATTTTTAGCCTCAGTAATTTCTCGTTAAATGGAGGCCTTTTACAGTCTCCTGATAAGACCGAGGTATTTTAAATATCCTTAGAAATAGGATCCAAATCCCATAATTTACAAAATTCCCAGCAAGCCTCCCCCTTGACCCTGAGACTGAGGCCCTGCGGGTGGTGACAGCGACGGCGGCGGCGACGGCGGCCGCTGCTCATTGGGCACCCAGCAACCAGCTTCGGTGCATCACCTCCTCGGAACTGCTAACACGATGAAGGGGGTGGTCCTGGGGTCATCTTCATTCGACAGGTAAGGAAACAGGTATAAAGGAATTAAGGAGCTTTCCTAGGGTCCCACACGCCTGGAAGTGGCTGAAACGGACTCTCCGCTTTTGCAAAATTTAATCCTGGAACAATTCATACTTTCCACAGATGTGTGAATCCGGGAATCACGGATGTTTCAAACTTGACCCAAGTGGTACTCTTTGGAAGATACTTTTCCAAAGGGAGAGAACTGCAGAATGCATCCCGAAACCAAATATAGAAGATACTTAACACGCGTGTTGTTTTGTTGAGGCACGCATTGCTCTCCATCAGGGAGACGTTTGAAGTCCACTCCAGACCTCTCCCCCACTTCAAAGCACAGCCCACCCCTGCATCTCTGAGGCTCCTCCATCCCTTTCAATGTGTGAGGCTTGACAGATTATATCCAATCTAAACGACCCACTATGTCTGCTCCGTTTGGGTCTGTGGTACTTTGTTACTGCAGCCGGAGAAACTCATACAGCAGCTCAGACTGGGGCTGTGTGGTCCGAGCTCCCCCCGTGGCTCTGAGGCTCAACAGGAAGCTAGAGGACCCAAAGGCCCCTAAGGTGGTGTTCAGTTTTCACGTCCAGTGATCCTTGAGATTTGTAAAGGAACATGGTCCTCTTGACTTGGGGGTGAAAGAGTACCCATCACATGCATCGATTTTTGGCTGCTCTGTTTCTATCATGTCCTTGTGACATACTTTGTGACATTTCTCTCACCTTTTACTAGACTTTAATCCTGAGGGTCATGGCTGTGCTGTGGTGTCCCTTTAGGCCCAACGCATCGCCCGGCGCATAGTAGGCCCTTCATAAACATTTGTTCACTAGTGCAACAAACACTAGTTGAGTACTGACTGGTCATTGGGATTGGAGGGGTGGTTCCAGATAGTCTACGTGATGTCTGGGAAGTCTGACCTCCTCGGTCTGTGTGAAGCAATGGGAAGAAATGTAGCGGAAAAAGCAGATGCAGCGCATTCCGGCGTGCGATGAGCAAAGCTCCACCCCATCTACGAGAAAGCATCCAGGGAGCATGGGGTGTCCCGCTGTCCCCCAGATTCCTGAGGGCCAGTGTCCTTGAGCGCCCAGAGCCCAAGTCTCTCTAGATCTTATGCCCAGGAAGTGGTCAGTGAGGTCACCTCCCAGCAGATCCCTGAAATGTTACACAGCAGTTCTCAGCGGGTGTCAAATTCGGTATGTTTACGTTTCGGGTGGGAAGGATCAGGTTAACTTCCTTTGATGTCTTCACTTGATCTTCAAAGCAGTCACAAATTATTAGATAACTCCCAAGACCACTGCTCGGCGGTTCTATTTAATCCAAGCAATCTTATTAATTGAGGGGTTTAGGATGGTTTGCGGGGGCTGCGTGAGCTGAGCTATTCGATCAGCAGATGGGAAACGATGGGTGTATCCGGTGGAGGCCACGCCGTGGGAACATTTTCTCACTTCTCATTTCCAAAGCAAAAACTTCAAGTCCTGTTCGGACTGGTAATCAGACAGGAGTCGGCCACTGACTTGACAGTTTTTGCGTTTCTTAAAAAAATGTTTGATAACCACTTGGTGGCCATATTAGAATACGAACGTATGGAATTAAGCCCTTTAAGCCCAGCTCCGTGTTCTCCACCGTCCCTCCTGGGCAACACGGCGACACCACCCACGGGCAGACCCACGGCTGAGACCAGGCCCAGCTCGGGCTCAGTCAGCTCATGTGATGCAAAATTCCCGGCCCCAGACTGGACCCCACCCTCTTCTTGCAGCTACCTCACCACAAAGTTACTGTCACAATATCCCATTTACAGGAGAGAGCTCGAAGGAAATACCAGAGGGTGTGGCGGGGATGAGACCCCGAGAGCTGACACAAGCTTCCGGCTCCCGTACACCCGGCTGTCCTGGGAGGAGTGCTCTGGTGAGCCGCGTGCTCTAGGACGCGGCTCACTGACAACCAAGGCAGCCGGTGGTTCCAGCACCCACGTCTCCATTGCCCGGCCTGTAAGGGCCAGAGGCAGTGAACGTTCTGCGATCAGACGGCCAACCCTGAGACCAGAACTGGACAGCAGCTGGCAGAGAGGCAGTGCTCACAGGACAGACCGAGCTGGGACCCAGAGGCCGAGAAGCAGGTTCCCGAGGCCGGACTGCGGGTTGGGGCCCTGGGAAGCGGCCACGCAAGGGCCACCCGCCCGGGTGGCTGGGAAGGAAACCACAGTGCATGCTGAGCGGCCGCCAGAGCCTGGGCCCTGCAGCCAACAGGCCGCCGCTCTGGGGCCCGTGTCCACGGGAGGATGGCCCCGCCAGGGGGTCTTCTCGGCCTGACAGTGTGCACAAGCGTCCCAGCACTTGTTCACTGAAATTCCAAAGGCTCTTTTCTCCATTACTGGCTATCCACCGAGAGCATGTATTTGAGTTTGAAACAGAAGCTATTTCACGCAGTTTTGGTGTTTTAAAGTTATTATCGGATAATTGCTCTTCTGTGAGAAATGAAATGTCTGCAGCTCGATTCTGCAGTGACCCCCGCGCCCCGTCTCCGTGTCCTGGTGTCTAAGTCACAGCAGCGCTTTGCCTGCCCTCCCTCCCTCACCTGGCGTTCGGGCACCTGGTCACCGGCGGGCTCTGGGCCGGGGTCTGCGAGTGCAGGGACCCTGCCTGCCTCCGCAGCTCCCAGGGTGAGGTCAGCCATCGACCACAGCTGTGTGCACAGGGCAGGGGGTGAGGGATGTGACTGATTCTGCTGGTAATTCTGTCTGAACGGCTCCCTCCCTCTTGTCTGTACTAGTCCCTCCCTTTTCCACAGCTGCACAGTTTGTAAGGCTCGCCTGCAGGGTGATTTCACTTAAACATTTCCTAAAGTCCCTTCTCCTTAGCTACTGTTAGCATCAATTTGGAAATCGGGCCCTTGATCTTCTCCGAGCCGTCCTGGGGCCTCCTGGACACCGGACAGTGGGCCAGGGACATCTCTGGAAGCCCAGGAAGCCAGGGCCTCAAGGAGCCACGAGGCGGCAACACCGAGACGGGTGAGCTCGGGTGCCCAGCCCCTGAGGTCCCCGTGTGGTAGCCTCATCCCCACCCATGGGGCTTCTAGCCCTCCAGCCACTCTATTCCCAGGTGGCCACAGAGGTTCCTGGGGCTGGGGCCACTCAGGCCTGCAGGTCTGAGCAAACCTCCCAGCTCTCCCCAGGCCCGAGCCCCGAGTTCCTGTGAAGTCTGGAGACTGGGCAGGTCCCGGCCCGGGTGCTCTGGGTGACGCAGGGCCATCTGACTCTAAAAGGGATGCTCACGGACCACACACTGCACACCTGATTCTGGAGGAATGGAGGACGGGTGGAGTCTCAGAAATCCAGGGTGGAACAGGGCCGATTCCTGGCCCTTTCCAGCGTTTGAAGGAGAAATTCTGAGAGACACGGGAACAAGTTTGCACTTGTGCAGGACAAGGGCAGCTCAGCAATGCCCGGTTTTAGTTACGGAACCCTGTCCCGTTCGACTTATTCTACAAATCTTTACTGAGCACCTACTGTATGCTAGACAGTATCATCGGTGATGGAGTTACAAGGGTGAACAAAATGCCCTGGTTCCTGGCTGAGGGGGAGACTGACAGTTACCAAACATGGGACTCAGAGCATGGAAAGTTCTAGAAGGAGACAGGATGCAATGGTCCAGGATATGGAGTGGACCCACCTTCGACACCTCCTCCCCTCCCCTCCCCCTTCCGCCCCTCCCACGCTTCCTGCCAACAAATGGAACTTCCCCAGGCTTGGTCCCCGGTTTTCTGTGTCTACTGTCTGTCCTTGGTCTCCGCCGTCCACAGCTCCAGCCCCCTGCCCTTTACCTCCACCCTAAACTTCTCCTCTCAATTCCAGATGTACAGTGGACCCAAAAGCACCTTTACATTTCCAGCTAGGTGTCTGGCAAACTCCTCAAGCTGGGGCATCCCAAAGTCTCTCAGGGGGCCCCACCTGTCCCCAGGCGATTGTCCCCCCCATCACCAGTTCCTCCCTCCCTTCCCGCAGTCGTGACCTCACCAGCGGTGCCCAAGCATCTCCCCTGCGAGGCGAACTCAGAACCCTTCCGAGCCTGTGTTCTTCCGGAGCCCTCACGCTGACTCTGGACGGTTGATGCCTATCTCCACCGCACAGGTTAGGAAGCAGAAGACCCTTGGAAGGCCCAGACGCACCCGGGCAGTTGTGTCCCAGGCCTCACTCCCAAGCCATCCCAGGAAGTCCTGCATCCCTGCCTCCATCCCCTGCCATCCCTCCCTCCTCTGCATCTTCTCCATCGCGAGAAGAGGCATCCCCAGGTCCCTGCACCAAGTGAAGAGCAGAAGCGGGTGCTGAGCCCCTCCCACGCAAGTCCCCATATCCCTGCCAGCGCCCGGCCTCATCTAGCTCCGACCTCGGCTGTTTACCTCGCAGACCTGGAGACCAGCTCCCTGAACTGCCTGCCCCTCCGCCCCTAACAGAATTCCCAAATGCTTCCACGTCCAAACACCCTTGCGCCTGGCCGTGCCGGGTCCCCCGCGATGGATGCCCAGGTTCCAAAGCTGGGCCAGCCTGCTGCGTTCACTGAGCCCGGCCTGGCCCTCCCCCCCACCGGGCCACACGTCCTATCCACGGCCACAGGCTTCCCCGGGACGTCCCTGCCCAGAAGGTGGACGCGGCTGCAGAACTGGCTCTTCCAGCCTCGGCCCGGTTGATATCGGAGGCCCGTCATCCTTGTGGGCCCGCCTGTGCACTGGGGGGTTTAGCAGCATCCCCAGAATCGGCCCCCCGCCGGGTTGGCACAATCAAAAATGACCCCCCGGCTCCACCCCGGAGCCCCGAGCCGCCCCTCACCCCTCCCCCTCCTCAGGCGTCTCGTCTCGGAGGCCAGGACTCTCTAGCTGCTGAGGCAAAAGTCGGCACCTGCGAAGGTGCACCCACATTGTTCCAGAGGCCTGCTGAGGGGCTTCTAAGTATCCATGCATCTTTCTTCCCATGCCTGATAAATTAAATTTTAAGATTTATTCACTCAGTAACCACTTATCCAGCATATGTTGTATGCCGGGGCTGGTCCCAGCCCAGGGGCGTCTGTCCAGGAGCAAGCTGGGGGCCAGGCGTGTGCTCAGCGGGAGAGGCGGCCACAGCGAGACACAGCACAGGGGTGTGGCGGAGCCACGGGGGAAACAGGGCCAGGACGGGGGAGGCACGGGCACTGCTCTCCCAGGAGCCGGTTATGGACGGCCGTCTTCTTGCTGTGTCTTCACTGGGGTCCCATTTATAAGGCACTGACCCCATTCATGGGGCTCCACCCTCATGACCTCATCACCTCCAAAGGCCCCACCTCCTCACACTATCCTGTTGGGGGGTTAGGATTTCACACGTGAACTTTGGGGGGATACAGACATTCAGACCGTAGCAGCTGGGGTGAAAGGTGTGTGGAGAAGAGTGAGGGGTGGCCTCAGAAAGGCCAGCAGAGAGGCAGGTGCCAGGCCTGGTTCCTGGAGCCCCTTGGCCATCAGAGTCCGCGGTGAGTCATTCCGCGGGGTACAGGGCCTCGTGTCGAGATGGGGGGAGCGTTCTGGAATTAGCGGACGCACTGGAAGTCCCTAGGCTGCTCACTGAAGGCGACGATGTTCATGACATGAATCACATCTCAGCCATAGTAATCATAGCAAAAGTGTTCAGAAATCCAGCGGCTTCTTGTCTTGCTCTGAGAAAAAGCCCGTGTCCTCTTCGTGACCTCTGACGGCCCCAGGCCCTGTCTGCTCTGCCCGCTCCCTCTGCCCCTCGCTGGGCCTGCTTCCCCCGCCCTCTCCCAAGAAGCAGAGTGTACCCAGCTGAGCACCTCGACTGCTCCCAGATGCCCGAAGCGTAGTTTCCCGTATTATAACCATCTTATGCGGATCATCGTGCAGTCTGGAAAAAACACCTTTATAAGAAGTGTTAGGGGCCAGGAGACACGCTGGAGAAATAACTCTGAGTAATGAAAGCATGAGACATAGTGGTACGGTCCGTCCAATCTTAATCACGTCAAATATGCGCGTATGTAAGAAAAGTCCCAAGGAAGGTGCTGCAGGGAAACGTAAGGAAACCCCCAGATGGAGCCCTGGACACGTGGCTCTGAAGGTCAGGACGCTTCCCCCAACAGTGAGGCCCCTGGTCGGCTCGTGCCTCCACGGTGATGCCGAGGCTGCTTTCGGTGGAATGGGGGGCGTTTGCACACCTGCCTGAGACGAGGCAGCACGTCTGCGAGGTCCCTGCCTGAAGCCCTGTGGACGGCTATGTGCTCACGGGACACTCCCGTCTGACAGGTGGGGAAGCCAGGCCTGAGAACGGTGAACACAGAGGCAGTGGGTGGACCTCACCTCGAGCCCACGGCGCCTGCCCCAGAAAAGCAGGAGGGGATCCGCCCTTCTCATCGGCTGTTTCATCGCAGTCAGGACTGAAATGCGGAGAGATCGCCCACGTTCCTCAGACCCCAGAAACCGGAGGTCTGTGGCGGAGGGAAGTTGAGGACGACCAGTGTCTCTCGGAGATACTTTCCACCTTTTTATGTTGAGCTTGCGTACCTCTCGTGGGCGGGGAGGGGACGCGAACGTCCTACCCCGACTCTAGCCTTCCCCTCACGGAAGCCTGGCAACAGGCAGGCGCACTTAATACCAGCTTCTCTTAGCTCAGCAACGCACAGCAGGAGACACGGGACAGTGACGCAGGCGGGCTCCCCTCCCTCACGCTGTCGAGGCCCGTGGGGGGCAGGCTCCACAGGACCTCACTGTATTTTTCAGACTTCACTTCGTGGGAGCAGCAGCGGGGCCGGGATGAAGGGCTCGCGCACAGCCAGCATCCCCCGGCGTCCCTCCCTTCCGCGCCCTTCACCTCCGGACTTAGAGCTCTGCCCTCTCGTTTCCCACAACGCGACCAAATCATCTCAGCGCCTTCAAGACACATCACACCCGTGCCCGAAAAGGCAGCTCTGCCCCTACTCCCTGCTGCTCCATCAACTGTCGTGGTGCCCGTCCTGGGGCAGAGGCCTTGACGGTGCCCCGGGGCTCAGCTAGCCCGGGGTCTACACACTGAGGTCGAGGAAGGCCCCTCCTTTCAAGGGAAACATGAAGTCAAAATCCAGGGTGTGAGCCGCCCCCAGGGAGGGCGTCCCCGGGGGCACAGTCGTGCAGGAGGGTCGGGGTGCTGGCTGACCCTCTCCGGACCTCTCATCCCACAGGGGAACAAGCTGAATAATGTAACCAACAGCACAGAATGAGCCAGGATCCCCCAGGTTGCCGGGCTCGGCCCCAGCATGTCTGACCCTGTGGGTCTGGGCTGGGGCCCAGGAAGCAGCATCTCTAACAAGCTCCCAGGCGATGCAGAGGCAGCTGGTCTGGGACCACGCCTAGAAATCGCAGAGTTAGAGGCATGGCAGGCTCAGAGCTCAGGCCTCCTACCTCCTGGGCCAGGGCTCTTTCTGTTCACAGTACACATCTTCTTTGACTCCGATTCAAAAACTCTATCAATGAAAGAACTAATATATCAAACAGAAGGTTGAAATTTGAATAAAGAGACACTTGGCCTTGTCGACATCCCACTATTTCCTAGAGGGTCTGGCAAACACACCTTTGTGACCCACAAACTAGCATTTATTGAGTGCACATGAGGCTTCATGCTGAGAACTATACACGTGCTCCTGTTTCACCTGCACAAACCCTCATTAGAGAGGTACCATTACTGTCTCTACTTTACAGATGAAGAAACTGAGGCCGGTAAAGTTAGAGTCCAGTGGGGAAGAGTGTGTATATTCTGAAGTCGTCATTAGAGTTTGATGCAAACTCTACCACGCAGTAGTTTTTTGGCCTTAGGCCAAGTAGTTGATGTGACGGTGATGATGGTGGTGATGGTCGTGATAGTGGTGTTGATGGTGGTGATGACGATGGTGATGGTGGTGATAGTGGTGATGGTGGTGGGGATGATGGCGATGACGATGGTGACGGTGATGCTAATGGTGATGGTGATGGTGATCGATGGTGGGGGATGGTGATGGTGGTCGTGGTGGTGATGGTGATCGATGGTGGGGGATGGTGATGGTGGTTGTGGTGGTGATGGTGATCGATGGTGGGGGATGGTAATGGTGGTCGTGGTGGTGATGGTGAAGGTGATGGTGATGGTGAAGGTGACAATGGTGATGACACATTTTTGAAGTGGAAGCTGGTGTCTGCAGCGAGACACTCTGCACTGCTGGGTAATCTGACCACCCACATTACGAGGAACATTACTGGCCTTTCCAAAAGAATGACATGTTAGGAGAGAAGAATGTCTGGAGCCCAAAGCAGAGCCCTCTCTAGCAGCTGGAATGGAAAGTTATCGGCCCAGTGGTAAGTATGGTAAACAACGAACTCCGTCAGAAGGCACCTGAGGCATTTCTGAGCACTTGGTTTTGCCCGCAAGAAACAGCCCAGGCAGACAGATGGTTCCCATGGTAGCCGAGTGTTTATCCTGCCTCACAAGTCAGAGCCGGTGGGCCGAGTGCATCTAAGGCGTCGCTCTGATAGGTTTGGGCAATTTCTTTGACTCTGAAGGATGTAGATCAAGAGAGCACACACCTGGATCTTCTCAGCTGGGCCTCTGGCGGTGGAGGAAACACTCCTGGGAGGACAGAGGGTGAAGTAAAACAAAGCCTGGCCTGGAAAACTGCCTCTAATTTTTTTTGGTATTTCTTTTATTTTTTAAGTTTCTTTTGTTTTTTTGGAGTATAATTGAGTTACAGTGTGTTAGTTTCAAGTGTACAGCACAGCGATTCAGTTATAGATGTGTGCTCTTTTTCAGGTTCTTTTCCATTATAGGTTATTACAAGATATTGAATATAGTTCCCTGTGCTCTACAGTAGGTCCTTGTTGTTTATCTATTTTATACACAGCAGTGTGTATATGTTAATCCCGAACTCCTAATTTATCCCTCCCTCTCCCCCTTTCCCTTTTGGTAACCATAAGTTTGTTTTCTATGTCTGTGGGTCTTTTTCTATTTCGTAAATAAGTTCATTTGTGTCGTATTTTAGATTCTACATCTAAGTGATATCGTATGACATTTGTCTTCCTCTGACTTACTTCACTTAGTGTGACCATCTCTAGGTCCACCCATGTTGCTGCAAATGGCGTGATTTCATTCTTTCTCATGGCTGAGTAGTATCCCATCATATATATGTACCACGTCTTCTTATTCCATTCTGTCGAAAACTGCCTATAGAGGCTTTGGAATGGCACGCAAATCATCAGGCCCAAGAAAGTAGAGGCAACATTTCAAACACATTCCCACGAAATCGCTGTGGAGATGATTTTAGTTTTAAGCTAATTTACAGATACACGTTTCATACGCAATGCAATTAAAAGTCGAAACTGATGTTACGGCAATGCTAGTATTGAAAGGAGAAAAAATATAAAAAGCCAAATGGTTGTTTATTTTTCAGGGTAGGAAAGGAAACAGGCATGCTGAGACAGGGTCTAAGAGACCAGACGTCTCAGATGTACATGGCTTTTCAAGGCCTTGGAGACTCAGCACACTGGTTCCTGGGGTAGCTCTTTCTTTTCAAAGCTGTTTTCCTTTCTCTTGGTTCAGGTATTCTGCACAAGAGGACGCAGGGTGAGGACAAACGGGAGGATGCTACTGCCCAGCAGAAAGGGACTCAAGTACGAACTGTGGACAGAAGGAGGAGGGCACTTCGCCTGTGGACGTCAACCCAAGAGAGAAGAAAGTTGAAAACCTCCCCGCGGCTTGGACGTTGCCACCAGAGGGCGCCCGAACCCACCTTGCCTGGTTGCTCTAAGTAATTTGCCAAGTTAAAATACAATTCTGCTGTGTAGCCAGGTACTTACAGCACAGTAGTTCTCAACTCAGTATAACGCAACCTGTATTAAGATCTCAGGATTACATAAGGTACTGCAGAGTTTTTAAAGACACACATTTGTCACCCCAGATGAGACCGAACCTTGTTTAGTCAATTGCGATCAGTATTTTATTTTCAGTCACTCTTTCTCAGACTCTTAATCTGTCTTCCCCTCAATTTATAGTTGACCCCGTTCAGCATCGACAGGAAAATATGTTTTAGTTCCAGTTTCTGTCACCGGAAGCATTCGTATGTGTTGGGCCTTTTATGTCTTATTCATCATAGTCTGCGGTTGTAAGAATCGGATAAGCTTGGTTGAGTCGGGGATGCTGGTAATGGTGTTGCCCCAGTCCCTACTCACGGAAGTGAGTGACCTCTGCCCTTGGTGAAAGTGCCCTTTTGGAGGAAATCCTGGTTCCACTCATGGTTCAGAACTGACTTCCACTTGTACCGCCGTCGGCAATCCCACTGGAAACGGGCTCTGAGCGCATCAGCCATCACCAGACAGGCTGGCTGAGTGCACGGCAGTACCCCGAGGCCAGCGGTTCATTAAGGTCTGTCATCTCAGCCCGGGCGGGGATGGAAACGCAGTAGTAACAGGTGTCCGGCTAAAGCCCACCCCACCACCAGGTGTGGTGCTGAGAGACGGGGGAAGAGAAGCACAGAGGGCCCATCCCCACCTGCTGGAAGCGCAGCGGGCAAGAGGCAGATGGGCTCTCCCGGCAAATGGTCTGAGTTCCTCCCCTGTGGACCAATACTCCGATACGGGAATAACAGGACAATTGAGAGAGGAGGCTGGCCCTGCCCAGACAGGAGATAAGAGACCACATATGCCTCATTCTCGAAGTCAGGAGACCTCCCCAACTACACATGCGCAGAAAGGCTCCTTGGAGGTCAAAAGAGGAGTGATGCTAAGGAATGGCAACTAATGCTCACTACCCACAGGCCTCTTCCGTAGAATCCATCTTGGCTAAGAGATGCACCCACACACATGGGAAAATCCTGAGGTACACCAAATATGGACTTTCAACCAGGCAAATCAAAATGATTGGTCAAAAGAAACCCGGAAGAAATGCCCCATAAAAGTGATTCCAACTGCCACGAGGGCACGACTCTCTCTGAGTCTGCTCGTGTGTCTATCCACACATACTCTTTTTTTCTCTTAATAAATACTCTACTTGTTTCACTACTTTCCATCTGGTCTAGCGGCTAGGATTCGATGCTCTTACCGCCTTGAACCGACCTCAGTCGCCGGCCAGGAACCGAAACCCTGCTTCAAGCCACTGCAGGCCGAGGCCACCCGAGGTCAGCAGGACCAGATGCCAGGTGTGATCCCACAACGGCTGTGGGATAAGCCATCCTAGTTAATTTAACGCATGACACTCTCAAAATCAGAGTGCTTTCACGTGGCGAGGCAGACGACCTAGCTCTGACTTACGGACGCCCACAAGCCACCACCGAGCGTTCACACGGGCTGCTCAGAGCTGACCCCGGACACCTGCTCCGGGGGCCATTCGGGCTCCTGGCAGAGTGGGGTGACTTCAGCCTCAGCCTGGAGTGAGCGGCAGAGCCCTCACCCCTGCATTTCCCTGTGCCGTGTGGTCAGGCAGGTGGCTTCCGTCCTAAACCTTGGCTTCATGGTCTAGACAATGAAAGCAGAAGAACCAACCCTCAGGGCTAGCGTAGGATCTGATTCGGACGAGTGTCTGTTGTGAGAGCCTCTCAGAGGTCAATAAACACCTTGTCATACAGAGTGAAGTAAGTCAGAAAGAGAGAGACAAATACCGTATGCTAACACGTATATATGGGATTTAAGAAAAGAAAAAGGTCATGAAGAACCTAGGGGTAAGATGGGAATAAAGACACAGACCTACTAGAGAATGGACTTGAGGATACGGGGAGGGGGAAGGGTAAGCTGTGACAAAGCGAGAGAGAGGCATGGACATATATACACTACCAAACGTAAAATAGAGAGCTAGTGGGAAGCAGCCCCATAGCACAGGGAGATCAGCTCGGTGCTTTGTGACCGCCTGGAGGGGTGGGACGGGGAGGGTGGGAGGGAGGGAGACACAAGAGGGAAGAGATATGGGAGCATATGTATATGTATAACTGATTCATTTTGTTGTAAAGCAGAAACGAACACACCATTGTAAAGCAATTATACTCCAATAAAGATGTTAAAAAATAAATAAATAAAAATAAACGCCTTGCCTTGGCCCCTGCTCGGGACCATTTGCTACAAGACAAAGCACCCAAACTGGGTGCAGGACCACAACGCCTCACTTCCTTTTGGGTTCTCTGGGCAGCCTGGGCTCGGCCAGAAGTCCCTACCCCCCCCCCCCCGGGCCGCCAGCTCCGTGGCAGTCACGCCAGGCTCATCAGGCCGATGCCCAAGAGAGCTACGTCCTCTGTTGCCGGGAGCCGCCCTCCCCCCCGCAGGCCTCCTTCTCCAGCAGACAGGTCTGGCCCCGGGAGACTGACGTCAGGAGATGCCACGCCAGCAGAGGGACACACCTGGGGTGACAGAGTTGCTATCTCCACCGCCTGTTGGTCAAGTCACCTCAGACTGAAGTGCGGGGATGCTCAGAATAGGTGTTTAGGAGACAAAGACATCGGTTGTTACCTAAACAACAACTAGGAGGGTCAGTTATTAAATTGGAGGATGTGCCCAAAATAGAACTTTGTAGCTACTATAATGACGTTATCACCATATGTTAATAAAACAGAGGTTTGCGATTTACTGCTAAGTAGGACAATAAATCGTATGACAGTGTGACCCCATTTTTGAAGAAAAGTCACATATGTATGTGCACACATGAGCAGGAAGGAGCTGGCAGGGTCTGCGTGATGTTAGTGGTGGGTATTGGGGGTCGTTATTAAGATGTTCTCTTTTTGCATTGTCTGTGGATAATTGTGTTAAAAAATAATTTTCAAGGTCTGAGGATGTATGTAAAACATGGTGACTATAGCTGAAACCGTACTATGTATAATTGAAATTTGGTAAGAGAGCAGAACTTCATTGTTTTCACCAAAAAAAAAGAGAAATATGGGACTTCCCTGGTGGTCCAGTGGTTAGGAATCTGCAGTTCCACCGCAGGGGGCCCGGGTTTGATCCCTGGTCAGGGAACTAAAATCCCGCAAGCCGCGTGGCATGGCCAAAAAAACAAAGAAAGAAGTATGCGAGGCGATAAATGTGTTCATTAACAAGATGGAGGGAATCTTTTCACAGTGTTTACGTTTATCAAATCATGTTGTACACTCTAATATCTTACAATTCTGTTTGTCCATAATACCTCGATAAAGCTGAAAAGTAAATGCATAAATTCCTAGGAGGTAAAAAATAAAAGTGATTTTCAAAGGTTTGAATAAGTGCTACTAAGCTCTCTTGATTTTAGAGTTCTATGCCTGTTTTGAGCACATTGGTATGAATCTAAGAATCTAAAAAGAAAGACACTTTTGTGAAAACACTGGATGGCAAGAGTTGAACTTTCATGAAAGACAAATTTCTAATCTCTGATTATCTGCCGGTCGCCGAGTCCCAGACCACCGTCCAGCTCCATTTTCTCCCTCACATGTGGCCCATGTCTGTGAGCTTTCCGTGGACCGGTGACTGGAGTTAAGAGCATCAGACAACCTTCTCGGCAGGTCCCAGGGGCTCCCACGTGGCCTGAGTCCACGCGAGCCGCGGGGAGACTGGGGCCATCCGTCCATCCGTCTGGCCAGCGCTCCTGTCTTCTCACAGGTGTCGCCAGTCTCTTCCAGAGATGACAGCCTGACCCCCCATTTCAGCGCGTCCACCACGATCCCCCAACAGGGATGGGAACCGAGGCACGGGCCTCAGGAAAAGACAGGTTCCAGAGCCTCGATTCCTGCTAAGAATTTGAAGAGCCCTTTCCTTTCTCAGCACTCTGCAGACCTGAGGAATCGTCTGGAAAGACTGCCGATGGGGAGTGACCAGGGCTTCAGTGTCCAGACACTGGCCGCCCACCGGGAGTGCTGGTTAAGGGCTTGGAAATGAACTTACATGTGGCACGACAGCAGCAGGCTGCCCAGCCAGGAGGCCCTGCCAACCGCGAACGCTTTGTCCCAGCTACACACGCTCGGCCACTAGCCGGCCCCGCATCTCCCTGCAAGCAACCACCTTCACTGAAAAGAGGGCTCCAAACTCGGTGTTACTCCAACCCAGCTGCAGGGCCTGAGATGCTCGCTTCTGCGACAGGGGAGCAGAAGGGTGGGGTGCGGGGCAGCGGGGGCCCACGCGCACCCGAGGGCCCATCGTCCCCATCACCCGCCGCCTGCTCCAGCCAACTCGGCCCAGCTCCAGCTGGTCTCTGGGGGTCACCGGGTGGCACTCAGGTCCAAGGAAGACACAAGCTCAGCCGTGTGTGGGCTGAAGCCCGTGTCTTCCGGGCTGAAGGAGGCCTGACGTGCCCACAGGCTCAAGCCCTGGCTGAGGCCCCGGGGGCCACTCAGAGACGCCGGGACACCGGGAGCTGCAGGAGGTGGCCTGCTGTCCCCTGCTCCCCTGTGCAGGCCGCACGTTCCAGGCAGCACCCTCGGCCCTCAGTGGTAACATCTGTTCAAGGCCCTGGCACCTCTGGACGGGGACAGGGGCGGCCATGCACTGAGATGGCCCCCAGGGACCTTGCACGTCCTGGGTCCTCACCCGCGTCCTCTTTGCTTTCAGCATGTTCCTGGAACATCCTCCTGCTGTACTGGCCCCTTTGGAAACACCCCCAAGACCCAGTCTGTCTGAGCCACCTGGGAGAGGCCCCCTGTCTCCCTGGAGCCTCTGCTCTGGCTTCAAACCCTCAGCGTTTTTTCCCTCCAAATCGTTCACCTATATTTTCTAAAGCTCTTGTTTGCAATTCCTCTAACCTGGCATGGATAGATTGCTATAACTGGCACTTCTAATTCTACCCTTGGTATCTCTTTATTTTTCTCGTGCAGCTTTTATTTCTTTATTCTTTCCTGCAGACTCCTGAGGGCTGTTTCCATTTGTTTTCTATTTTATTCATGCATCCTGTAGGTACCCACCTGCGATATTGTGATTTATTTTACATATATGTATCCATTTGCTTTCTATTTTATTCATGCATCCTGTAGGTACCCACCTGTGATATTGTGATTTATTTTACATATATGTACATATTTGGCCTTCCTCTGTTCCAGGCACAGGGGTCCTAAAACTGTTGGAGTTTCCTAACTGATAAACTATAAAGCTGTCTTTTGTTGTGTTAATGAGGTCACTTTAGGAAAGCTTCTAAGGTTGCAGGTTGGTTGCCAGGAGACCAACCACGTGGTTACAGGGTTGGAAATTTCAGTCCCACCCCCGACCCCCAGGGAGGGAAGAGGGGCTGGAGACGGAGTTCAATCGCCAACCACCAAAGATGTAATCAATCCTGTCTGTGCAATGAAGTCTCCCTAAACCCAAAAGGATGGGGTTTGGAGAGCGTCCGGGGCGGTGGACACCTGGAGGTGCTGGGAGCCTGGTGCACCTGGGCAGCATGGAAGCCCTTCCCCAGAGCCTTGCCCTTGCATCTCTTCTCTGGCTGTTCCTGAGTTATGCCCTTTTTTAATAAACCCATAATCTAGTGAGTTTCCTGAGTTAACTGGTCAAACCAGTTTAGCTGGTTTCCTGAGACCTGTGCGCTACTCAAGCAAATTAATAGAAACCAAGAAAGGGGTCCTTGGAACCTCAGATGTATATCCCATGGGTCGGAAGCACAGGTGATGACCTGGGCTTGGAATTGGTGTCTAAAGTGGGACTGAGCCCTTACCTGGTGGGGTCTGACACCAGCTCCAGGTAGATGGTGCCAGATCTGAGTTGAATTGCAGGACCCCCAGCTGGTGTTGGGGCATCGCTTGGTGGGGGGGAGTTCCCCCAGGGACTGGGTGCAGCTCTTGCCGCTGTAAGCGATGCTATCTACGTGTTCTCGTTACAGAGACTGCATTTTTCATGCTGAGTGTTTCCACTCGGGCCTTTTTATTTCTTGGTTTTATTTTGTACTGATAAATCTTCTTTATCTGCTTACATATAGTTAGCATAGTTATTTCTAACCCTTGGCCAATCCACTTTAATAATGCTGACTCACAGTATACTCTTGTCTATTTCAGGGTAGTGGCCGGCCCATGCTTCTGTGTGAGTTTCAAAAGGCAAAACCTTTTCTTAGTAAACTTTGTCAGATTAGTCTATTATCTATCCCTCAACAACGACTACAACACATAAAGTCAGCCTGTGTAACTTGTACAAACAATTATTAAACATGAAGTAACAAAAACTTAAGTTTTAATCACAATAATTAGAAACTCTATGGCACTAGGATATAATATTTATACAAACATGCCTCGCTTTTGGCTGAGAAAATTTTCAAAACGCATTTCATTACTTACTGGCTTCAATATTGCATTTGACAACAGGTCCCTGATTTGACAGTTTTTTGTGACACTGTGGATCACAGGCAGTTTTAGGTCCATTCTGAGAAGCTACACTTTCCACTAGCAAATGATACCAGCATAGTTGTGTATGTCCTGAGAGATTCGAAATTATTTAGAAATGTATCCAGTAAATGACTGCTGCAAATCTATCTTAGGACTTGAATGGGAGTCATCCAGTTTTAGAAAACAACCTGAAATTCCTAGATTCTCATACACTGGTCCCCCGCTCCACCCACCCACCCCCAGCTAATATCACCTTCTTACCATGTTCAGCGGTAGATTCAGTGTAGACACATTTTATGTGCTGGCAGAATTCAATTCATCTAATTTTCAGATTTCATAAGGCATCTGGAAAACTGTAAAGTCCATAAAATTATTTCAGAGTCTCAAAACTTTATTTCAAAATTATTATTGTCTCTAACACAGAAAAAAACTTATTCTTACATTGTCTTACGTTTCAAAGATGGGCTGAATATAAGTTGCACAGGTAGAATGAGCATTCTTTTTTCTTTTCCTATTATTTTCTTTGTTGGCAAACTTGGCATCAACTGTCAAGAGGCTTTGTCATCTTTATTTTAACATTAATAATATGTCATTTTGTAAACATGATTGCTTTCTTTTTATTGAAATAATTTCTTAATCTTTCAATAACTTTCAGGGCACTGTGTGCATTGAAGCTTGGTTCCTGCATAATTTTGCTACAACATTACTTTTATTTAAAATATTTTGTCAGATCAGTACAGAGCAAATACAATTAAAAGTGAGTAAAAAGGTATAATTTTGTTGTGTGCTGTGGAATGTATATTTTCAGTAATATCAATAATTTCCAAAGGAATGTTGGGCACTGCCTCTCACTGATTTCTTGGATATCTCACAAGTATCTCAGAAACAACACATCCTGAAGTTAAGTCCAGTCTCAACACCATCACCTGCCTGCTTCCCTGCAGGGCATGGCAGCCCGTGTTCACGCATCCCTGACGCTGGGAAACAGCATCCTTGATTGCTTCCGTTTTTACTTTCTGAATACTTAGCAGGTCTGCTGACTCTGGCCTTTCCTAGGTTGGCTTCCTTTGACTGGAGGCTCTGGGTTCTCTAACCCTAGAGTCTACCAGATTTATGTATTGATTAACTAAGGCAGTAAATTCACTTACAGATCAGGGGGGAATTCCATTTTCTACAACAAATCCAAGCAGGTTCCCCAGTGAGTTTCCATCACGGACTCTGCCATTTTCCTCCTCGCTCTGCAAGGAGCTGTAACACACTTGGCAGCGTGTTTCCTGCCCATGTCCCCACTGCCGGGCACGACAAGCTCCAGCAGGTAGAGAGACATGCCAGGTAGTTTACAAGGATGTCCATCTGGATGCCACTCCTAAATGGATAACATTCCTGAAGTTTTGAATTGTAGAGACTAAGTATCTACATCTAGGCATTTGCTCCCTTCCAATACCAATTTCCCAGGGATGCATTTCTGTAATCTTCTAAGTGCTGGATGGGAGGTTCAAGCTGGATTCCACCTGGTTTGTTGTCTGAGGTCAGTGAAACCCCAGACACTAGTCCCAATGTGATGTTAGTCTTTGTTCAATGAGGAGACGGTCTCTCCATCCTTTGTCAGCCCCACACTGGAGACGTGGAAAGCTTGGGTTCATCTCCCGCATGCCGTGCTTAAATTTCACTTTGAAGTCTTTCCCCTTGAACGCCGGCACCCACTGGTATCTGATGGTGCTGATAACGTTGCTGTTTCTAAGCTGGACGCTCACCCAGGCTCCTGGTGGCGCCAAGTGACAAGGTAGCCACACCGCAGACCACTGGAGCGCAGAGCAGCCAGCACGGCCGCTGGGCTCCAGGGCATCGGATGTGGGAAACCTCACGGCTCATCTCCCGGCTCAGGTGGGTTGGAAGACAGATCTGTTCTGAAAATATTGCCAATTTCGTCTAGGAGAAACCAGGGCACCTAGTTCCTGGCATTTGTGTTGCCACCTCCTAGTTTAAGTCTAAAAATGGGGATTAAATCAGATCACCTGGGAAGCAGCTTTTATTTTGCTCGCCTCTACCCTGCCCTGCCTCGCCTTTGACTCTTGTCCTGGTGAGAACGCCCGCGGGTCAAGAGAAACACAGAATTAAAGAAGGAGAGATGGGGGGTTGCTTTAGGTGTATGTTAGGGATTGAATTGTGTCCCCCCCAAAAAAAAGATATGTTGACATCCTAACCCCTGAGACCTCGGAATGTGCCCAATTTGGAAACAGGGTGGCTGCAGACTTAATTAGTTAAGAGGAGGGAGGGCCCTAACCCAACCGGGCTGGTGTCCCTAAGAGAAACGGAGAGAGACACGGGGAAGGACACACAGTCCACTCTCTTTCTCCATCGTCACACGGCCTTCTCCTCCCTGTCTGTGTGTCTGTCTTTGCACCTTTCCTCTTCTTACAAGGACCCCGGTCATGTGTGATCATGCACCGCCCCATACCCGCCCCCCCGCCCAGCATGACCTCATCTTACCTGAATACACCTGCAAAGACTCTACTTGCACATAAGGCCACCTTCATTGGCACCGAGGCTTAGGACATCAACATGTTTTTTGGGACACAATTCAGCCCACCAGTATCCTTCGTGACCCCATCCAGGGCTCCAAGTGTCCCCCCGGGGGTGGGTAAATGCAGCTCCATCCTCCCCCCTCCCACTGGCAGGAATCCTGTCCTGGCTGCTGCCCCCTGTGGTTTCCAGACCACCCAGAAGTCTTGCTGGAGTGTCTGCACCCCAAGAAATTCTCCAGCCCCTGCCCTGTCGTTCCTCCAAACCTCACACACACGCACAGCCTTCCGAAAGGTCGCCACTTTCCAATACATGTCAAGGTCCTTCACGGTGACAGAGAAAGGCCCAGATTCTGTGGGGAGCCAGCTGGAGAGGGCATGGCGGGGCTGAATCCTTGAGCAAAAGGGACACTGGGGGCCTGGGGACCTAAGTGCTCGGCCCAGAGGACCTTTCCAACGGAAAAACACACGCTGTCATTTCAACACGTAACTGGAATTTTAAAAACTAATAAGATACTTTGCATTTTTTTCGTGCTAAGTCTTCAAAATCTGATGTGTGTTTTATACTTAATGTACATTTCACTTTGGACCAGTTCCATTTCAGGTGGTCAACAGCCACTCCTGGCTGGTAGCTGTCACGTTGTCCAGAGCTCCAAAAGATGCTCCAGCGCAGCCCGCTGAGTGGGGTGAGAATCTTAAAATATGTCCACAGCATCTCTGCTACTCCTGCCTTCCACTTGAGGGTGGGCTAGACTTCCTGGCCCGCTCTGGCCACTAGAATAAAAGGGGACATGACAGGGTGTGCCTTCGGAGGCTTGGTCATAAAGGGGACTGGGACATGGTCCTCATTGCCCTTGCTGTCCTGTTGGGAAGACACAAGCCCCCTTCAGAGGCCCACATGAGGTGCGGTGAGCTTGGCTATGAGCCAGGTACGTGGGCCGTCCTGGAGGTGCATCTCCTGCCCAAGCAGGCCTTCGGGTGACCCTTCCCCCAGCACCACTGCTTCCCAACCGCTTTGTTCTTTAAATGGTATACAGGGTCGCTTGCCTCTCTACCACCTGGAAAGATATCCTACAAATGAGAGAGAAGGGAAAGAATTTTGTCAAAGCGATGGTGAAGAGATCATGATTTTGACATTTTTTTAACTCTTAAGTCTTCAAGAATTCTCTTCTATGCCCACCTTCCCTTTTAATACTTATTTACATGGACACATATCTTCATCAACCCACAGCATAGTCCCCTTTTGAAAATTTGTTTTGAGCAATTTTAGGTTTTCAGAAAAAATTGAGCAGAAAATACAGAGAATTTCCATATACCCGCCTCATCCTTCCTCCAATTTCCATATACCCACCTCATCCCTCCTCCAGTTTCCATATACCCACC
>NW_021703771.1:87072077-87122538 GCF_005190385.1 Monodon monoceros | reverse complement strand
CCCTCCTCCAGTTTCCATATACCCACCTCATCCCTCCTCCAGTTTCCCCTATTACTACCATCTTCTACTGAATCAGCACATTTGTTACAACTGAGCCAATGTGGATACATTGTTATTAACAGAAGTCCACGCATAGTTTGCTTCAGGTCACTCTTGGCGATGTACTTCCCGTGGGTTTGGACAAACGTATAATGACACCGTTACGGTATCATGCAGAGTAGTTTCACTGCCCTAAAAACCCCCTGTGCTCTGCTTATCCCTCCCTCCCCCACCTCAGCCCCTGGCATCCCCTGATCTTTTCACTGCCTGCATAGTTTTGCCTTTTCCATATAGCTGGAATCACACAGTCGTAGCTTTTCAGGTTGGCCTCTTTCATTTAGTCGTATGCATTTAAGGTTCCTTCATGTCTTTTCATGGCTTGACGGCTCATTTCTTTCCATTGTCCGGATGAACATAAATAAAACCAAGGTTTATTCTATTCACCTACTGAAGGACATCTTGGTTGCTTCCAAGTTTTGGCAATTATGAGTAAAGCTCTTATTAATATCCATGTGCAGGTTTCCTGTGCAGACATAAGTTTTCAGTTCATTTGAGTAAATACCAAGGGATGTGATTGCTGGATCGTATGGTGAGAATATGTTCAGTTTTGTAAGAAACCCCCAGACTGTCTTCCAAACTGGCCGCACCATTTTGCATTCCCACCAGCAACGTGTGAGAGTTCCTGTTGCTCCCCCTTTAAAAACAAAAGCAAATAAACAGAAAACATCTTCTTGACAACTGTTCTCTTTAAGAGGGAAAAATCATTTGGCAAGGCAGTGGAGCCACCAGGGTCCAAAGAGAAAAGTCTACATCCAGAGAAGCTTTTTGAAGCAACAGAACAGAACAAGCCTGGTACCAGGCTTCTGGAAGAAGCCCACCCTGAAGCAGAACCAGCAGTTTGTGGGCCAGTTATTCAGGGAATCTGTAGAAACAGCTGATCCACAGTGAGATGGGCCCCGGGTGGAGCTGGAGCTCTGTGCCTTGAGGCAAGGACAGTTCTCCTCACCGGCATCCTTAGGCAAGGCTGCAGTGACAGAGCTGAAATTCTGTTCTACTTTTGCAGCTAAAAAACTGAGGATGGAGAAATCAACCAGCAATTTATCTTGTTTCCTGGAACTAAAGCATTCCCTCTTCCAACAGGTTGTTGGGTGTTTTTCTTTGTTAATTCGTACCAAGTAAGAAATAATTTGATACTTATTATTTATTTGATACTTATTATTTACAAATAATTCTTCTTATTACTATTAAGAATTATTCATTAACAAAAAAGACAAGCCACAAAAACCTAAGATCCTACTACTTTTGTGTGTTTTCATGTATTTCCATCCAGACATTTTTCTCTGTAAATATATAATTTAAAAAAATTATTTTCCTTCCCTCCTCTCCAGGCTGGACATTTTATATCTTTTTCTAGGGAGCGAGAATCATTAAACTCTCAGCTAGAAAGGTTAACAGCCTTTGCTGTTTAGCATATAATGTTTATCACATAGGAAATTGCCTTGGGCCTCGGAGCTGCATCTCCAGGCTGGTGGTACGTTCCAGCAAGGGCACCAGGGCAGCACCAACTTGTTATTTCAGCACCTTCTAGGAAAATGAAACTGTGCATCTTAGACTGAACTTAGACTAGGTTGACTGTTGCCCAGTTATTGTGACACCAAAAAGGTCACAAAGTAAATTTTAATTTCCTTCGTTAATTATGTAAGATAATTGTCACCATGTGTAATAACTGCTCATGGATATTAACATTGATACTTGGAATTATATGACAACTTTCACAAAACAACCTCAGACATAGAATTGCGTGCAGGGCGTCTTGTGACAATTTGGAGCATATGAAGATGTAAAAGGAAGGGAAACATTGAGCTAACTCACTCAGAGAGGGGATCCCAGCCAACGCCTGCTACCCGGTGGAGCATCAGGAAGATTGATGCCCTTCAGCCCCATCTCTGCTGAGAACTGGACAAAGGAGATGAGCAGATCAAGGCCTCCTGGAGATGGGTGTGGACTGTACCAGTGCAGATCTGGATGGCCAGCTAGGGATTCCAGACAGTGAGCCTGGGCAAATATGGGAGTTGTCACAGCTCCCCTACAAGCTTATAAACCAACACAGACAAAACCAGAAAGCACCCAGACAAGACAACGCACATATCCAGGCATCACGACACCTGGACTCCAAGCCTTCTTGAGGTTTCTGGAACATGCTGGTCTGCGCTACCCTGTCCCCAGCACCAAGGTCTTCACCGCTCATGTTGTCCTTCTTGGCACAACGGCAGGGGCCATCCTCATTGACGTGGGTCTTTGCTCTGTCACCGCTGCAGCTAGAAAGGAAGTGGAAGGGCTGGAGGAATAAGTTAAGACCACCAGAGCTCCTCCCTGTGAGACAGAGGGCCCGGTGCTTTGCACATGTTTTACGTTGTTGATCTGTTCTATCTGCATATTGTCTTGTTGGGTGGAAAAAAGGAGAGAGGCTAACGCTTCCTTAGCCCTTACATGCCAGGCACTTTCTGAATGTTTTACAAATATTAACTCAATTAATCCTCAGACCCCTCCATGAGTAAGTACTATTATCATCCCCTTTTTAGGCAAAGAGAGGTTAAGTAGCCTAAGATCACATAGCAAGAAAGTGACAAAGCCAGGTTTTGGACCCCACAGTCCGGCTCCAGAATCTACGTGCTTAGCCACTGCGTAATACTTCCTCTGCCAGTTTTCACTTTGGGCTGATCACATGAGATAGTAGATAAAGCTGTTTTGAAAGGTGTAAATGTAAGGGCATAATTAAATAAATGTAAGGGCACAATTTATAATGGTTTGCTAATAAATTCATTTATTCAACAAGTTTCTGCCTGCCGACGAATGAGACTCACCCACTGAGTGTTGACTACATAGTGAAGGGCAAACGCGGACAGCAGGACACGGTGGATATTCTCTAGGCTGTGCAACAGGGGAAAGCCTTGTGCCCCCTTACCCGAGTTTTGATCTGTTCCAACCCTCACTGTCCTGCTCTATAAAATAGGAAGATTGGTCCCTGTCTTGCAGAATTCAGCATACTATTGAGTGCCCAGTAGATGGCTGGCATTATGAAAAATACCTTGTACCCAAATACAAGGCTCTCACCGTTGAGTGGGGGTGGGGGGAGACACCTGAAAAATCACACTGCAACTGAGTCTGTGAAATAATTGAGGTTTGCAGTACTGAGAGCGTCCCTAGGAAGCCATGAGTAAATGGAGTTGGGAACAGCTTTACCCCAGTTGTCGGTTTGAGTGTGACCCCGAGGTACGAACTTACTCACTGAACAAATAACTCTGAGCCGCCAGCCACTCTTCTAGGTGTTTGGGTCTCCGCAGCAAACAGAAATACCTGTCCTGGTGGGGGGACTTGATCAAAATGAAAGAGTAAATAAGGTAATATACTAGAAGCTGACACGAGCTATGAAGAAAAACAAAGCTGGGAACTGGTGAGGTATAGGGTTCAGGACTGCTCCCTCGCAGCCCCTCCCAGGGCCCTGGACCTACTTTTCTCTCGACATCATACCCCAGCCCTTCCTCGGGGTCCCGCGGCTGCATCAGCTTCGGGCCCCGCGGCACTGGAAACGGCGCGCATCCCTCCACGCGCGCGCCGGGCTCTCCCACTACCGCCTCGCGCGCGTCCCACTGGTGGGTTCTGGGTCCCCCCGCAGGTCACCAGGTCCCTGGGCGCACCTTCGCTCGCCAGGCACCGCGCTCCGCGCTGCGCCTCCAGTGCGAGCGGGTGCGCGCTGGCTGGTGGAGGTCCGGCGGGACGTTTCCACCAGACACCACCGGTGCGCCCGGGCCCGTGCGAACGCCGGAGAATGGGACCCAAGGACCTTGCGACCCCGTGAGGCTGCACCCTCAGCAAGGTGCGACCCGGGATGCTCAAGCCCCGCGGCCGGGCCGTCCAGCTGGTCCGGCGGGGAGGGAGGGCGGCGGGGGTGGGGGGGTGAGGAAGGGCGGGGCTGGGAGAAAGGGGGAGAAGGCGGGGCGGGGGCGGGAGGAAGCGGGCAGTGGCTGGGGCGCCGGCCAATCCCGAGCCCGGGCACCTCCCCCTGGGGGATCGTCCCCAACCGCCGCCCCCGCGGGTTCCAGCCTGACTGCAACCGAGCTGCGGCGACGTTCACTCCGCCGCCCCGGGACCCCGACCTGGACCCTCGCCCAGACCCTCACCCCGACCCGGAGCCGGACCCCGATCCCGAACCGGAGCCGGACCCGGAGCCAGACCCGGACCCTGACCCAGACCCGGACCCTTACCCCGACCCGGACCCCAACCCGAACCCAAATCCTGACCCCGATACGGACCCCGAAGCCCACCCAGACCCCGACCCGGACCCGGAACCGTGAACCCTGTCTGGACGCCGACTTTGATCCCCGCAGGTGAGCGTGTCAGTCTCCGCGGCGGGGGGCACCCCCTTCCTGCGACCCCGGCACCGCCGTCGCCTTTCCTGGTTTACGCCTCTAGGTCCCACCCAGAGGCGAAGGTCAGGACCCTCCCCCGGGCCTGCTATCGCCCCTGGGCGTCTTCTTACTTAGAGACCCGGTCCGGGCCCAGGCTCTGCGCGGAGCGGTCCGGCGCTTCCCGGCCAGCCCTTCTAGAGGAAGCCCCCGGCCCCTCCGGCACCCCCGCCCCCCCCGGCCCCCTCCGGCACGCCCACCCTGCACTCCTTCCGCGGCTTCCCGCAGCCCCATCACCACCACACCCACACCCCACGTTGGCCCGTAATCCCGACTCAGTCCGGGGCTGCGGCGCTGGTCTGCATTGGCGGCGCGGCCTCCTTTATCCGCCCCCCGCCCCCCTCCCCGACTCTCCATCCAGGTGCGGCCTGAAACGTGGGCTTTCTGAGCTCCTTTGGAGAGGGCGCGACTCTGAACGTTGCCTGAGGCTGACCTGGAGGAGCCTGGAGGACCGGCAAAAGCACCGAGAGGGAGACACCCAGGTGAGGGGTACCTGCCTGCCTGCAGGGTATGGGATTCCCAGGGGGACTGGAACTTCCCAGGTCACAGGGTCGGGCTGTTCTGGGTGATTTGTGTGTGTGTGTGGGGGGGCGTTGGTGGCATTGGCGCAAGGCAACAAAACGACATTAGCTGTGAATCACCAAGTTGAGGGCATTCCTTGGTTTAGCAGCGTGGCCACGGCCCCTCTCTTCTTCCTCCCCAGAAAGGAAGGCTGGAGCAGAAAGCGGCTGGGGAGTGGGGAGGGGCTGCGGGGGAGGGGCTGCGGGGGAGGGGCCGCGGGGGAGGAGCTGAGGCCAGCGCTGGGGTCAGTGGGTGAGTGTGTCTTCTTCCACCTTCTGAGTTTCCTTGAAAGGCGAGCGGACTTTTCTAGGACGCTGCTGGTGGGGAGCTGGGCCTTTCCATCGGGAAGGGGGCTGCTGGCCACTTGGCCCTGAAACACCCCTGTCCCCGCTTTTCTGTGGAACCTCGGCCCCCTGCCTCCATCAAGTATGGATGAATGTGACTGAAGACAAAAAGGGATGTGTGTCCCGCGCCCACCCACCCAGTCCCAGTGTCCTCCCAGCAGAGGCAGGCAGACAAAAGGAAGTGGGGGAAAGGCCCAGCCCAGGCCCCGCGGCTGTGCTTACCTGGGGGCCGGGGTGCGCAGGGCCAGCTGCTTGCTTGACACGAGGAGGCTCTAGAAGCCACGCCCCACGTAACATAGTTGTGTCCAGTTCATTCCCCTTGGACTTTCAAGGATCTTCTGGTGACCAGGATGTGGTGACACGAGGGCACAGAGGCCCCAGCCTCCTGCTGACCTGGGTTAGGTTATTAAAGTGGTGGCCTTGTGGGCCCAGGTGGGCATTTTGTGGCAGCCCCTTCCCGGCCTCTGGGCACGGGCTGGATGGCTTGTGGGTATGTTGAGGTCCACGCCCCGACGGTGGGGCTGTAGGTGGCACGTGCGGGGCTGTGTGTGTGGCAGGGCCCTGCGGCCCCCAAGTGAAGAGGGGCTTTTCCGAGAGCAGTTGTCATCAGGGGCCGATTCTCCCAGACTCCGGTCTGGCACCGAGCAGTCCCTGCAGTGAGCGAGAGACATGAACCTGAACCTCAGGAAATGCTAGGCCTCCCAAGACCGGGAAGACAGGCCCACTAGAACCTCAACGTGTTTTTCAGCAGGACACGGCAGGGTTGGGTGGCCTGCCGGCTACTCAGAGGGCAGGGCCTGGTCGCCTGTCACCTCACCCCAGCCCCACTTTAGCCAGGACTGGTCTGCCCCACGGGGACTGTTTGGGGCACTCTGCCCTCCTCCTAACAGGGGCCTGCAGAGGGCCTCCATTTCCTCTCTTCTGGAAGCAGTAACTCCCCAGGAGCTTTAATCTGCCAGCCGTCGCTGCGCCATTTTACTCTCGAGAAGGATGGGCTGAACGCCAGCCAGCCGTGTTGACAAGGTGCAGGCCTGCAGGTTTCCCGTCTCGGCCACCTGATCCCGCCAGGAGGGCTGTTTGTGCATCTTCTTAGGCGTGGCTGCCCCCCCCCACTCCGCCCCAGCAGAGGTGGCTGACACTGCACAGATGCGCCCTGTGCTCAGGGCAAGCAGAGCTGCTCCTTGACTCCTGGCCCGTTGGTTTCGAGGCCTCAGCCTTTTTAGGAAGGTGGCTGGTTTGGAAAAGTACAAGACTTGCCTACACAGAATCGCTGGCTTCCTTAAAGTTTGAAGTGTCCCTGACGCAAAGACCAGGTACTTTGTACTTGACAAGAACTGTGCCTTGTTTTCGAAATGACTGGATTTTGAGGAGCTGGTCAGGTCTCTGCCATGGCAGGACCACGGGGCTGGGATGTTCTCAGATGACACCTGCTGTCTGAGGGTGGCTGTCACTCAGGAAAGCGTCGGGGTCACCTGAACCTTGTTCTCCCCCATCCTTAGAGCACACAGTGTGACCCAGGCACCTGGGCGCGGCTGAGGGTGGGTGCCAGCAGGGTGGGAACGTCTCTGACTATGGGAACCTTGCATCGCCCTGCACCCCTGCGCTCAGCCCCTTCCCCAGTCCCTGCACCCCTGGGCTGGGTCCCCTCCCCAGTCCCTGCACCCTGGGCTCGGCCCCCTCCCCAGTCCATACACCCCTCAGCTCGGCCCCCTCCCCAGTCCATACACCACTGGGCTCGGCCCTCTCCCCAGTCCCTGCACCCCTGGGCTCGGCCCCCTACCCAGTCCCTGCACCCCTGGGCTCGGCCCCCTCCCCAGTCCTGCACCCCTGGGCTGGGCACCTCTCACCCTGCAGTCCACATCCCCCTGTGCCCCTGCTGGGAAGCCCGGTGGGAGGCTGGTGGGTCAGTCAGCGAGGCGACTCAGTGAGCAAGTGCGAGAGCGACTGTGGCCCTCCCGACACAGATGTGTGGACGGGGGTGGGGAAAGGGGGCCGTGCACCCTACACCAGCGTCAGCGCCCCAGGGACCCCGCCCTCTGCTCCCCACACAAGCCCAGACGCGGCCTGCGTGACCATGCTCCCTGTCCTGTCTACAGAGCACGACAGGGCCCAACACCTGAGGCTCCCTTCTCTAGGCACCCGTGGAGGGACCCCTGGCGGCAATGGCAGCGGCCCCTCTGGGCGGGTCTGGGTGGCCGCTGGTTCCCGGGGCACCACCTGCATGCACGGACCTGACTGTGATGCTTCTGTCATCACCAAGGGGGTCGTTATTCCAGTTACTTCGCTCGACAACATAATGGATCAGGAAGCAGAGAGGTTTACAGGGTGCCCGCGGGCCCCAGGGCCCCAAACCCTGGCGGGAGGACGCCTAGAGTGTGACCCTGACAGTGCGGTACACGCAGGAGGGGGGCTGAGCGCCGGCAGGATGAGCCCTGAGGCCGCGGTGCCTGCCTGGACGCCTGGACGCCCAGGGGACCCTGCCCTTGGCCGTTTCCTCCTCGTCCCCTGAGGCCACGGCCAAGACCCCCTGTCAGCGCCTCCCTCCCAGCCCCACCCAACAGGGAGAAAAGTCTGGGGGGAGCGGGTGAAAGTCAGTCCTTTCTTGGAGGGGATCTTCACAGGTGCATGCCCTGTGCCACGAGTCGAGCCCCTGCCAGGACACAGGGCTGAGCGGACCTGCCTCTGCTCTTGTAGAGGAAGCCACGGGTGACCCTGCAGCTTGTTCTCTGCTCCCGAGAGAGGGACGTGGCCCTGGGCTTCTCATGCCTGGGCACCGGGCAGCTGGGCCCAGGGGCAGCGAAGCAGCCGGGCACGGACCTGCCCTAGGAAGTGTGGGGCGCAGCACGGGAGACCAGCCCGAGGACACGGGGGGCACAGAGGTCTGGCACACAGGAGTCCATGTGCCCGGGGAGATACAGGGTCGGTGCCAGGTGGCTGGCGGCCAGAGGCCTGTGGACGGTGGGAAGGGGCCTTGGCCTGAGGTAGCGCATCCCAGGCGGAGGGAACGGTACTCGGGACGGCACAGAGGTGGGGTCCCCAAGGTGGGGGGACCCTGAGGTGGGGAGCCTGTGCGGGCCGTGGTGGGAAGGCCCCGTAGAATTCTGGACGCGGAGAAGGTGAGGGGCTGGGCAGGAGAGGAGGAGGTGGAGGACGACAGAGGCCGGCCGCTGCGCCAAGTCAGGGGGAGACGCCCTGAGGGGCAAGGGTGCCTTTGGAGGACTTGCCCTGGGCAGGCGACAGGCGCATCCCACCCTGTTTCCAGACGTCTGTCTGGGCAGCTGTGAGGAGAGGGAGGGAGGGAGGGAGGGAGGGGCGTCAGGGGAGCAGGCTGCTTTGTTGGCCCAAGCGGGACACGTGGGCGGCACAGGCCAGGCTGGTGGGAGGAGAAAGGAGGGAAACGCCAGCGCATGGCGCAGGGCAGAGAGGAGGTGGGACAGGTCTGCTTCCCTGGACCCGGCAGGCGGGGTGCCCTGGAAGGGAGGAGGGCAGAGGACCGTGCAGGAGCCCCCCACCTGCCCGCGTGTGTTCCGCGGGGCGTCACCAGGATGCAGGAATGTGGGTTCAGATAAATAGAGTGGGTGTCGAACATGGGGGTTTAGTCGTGGTTCTCCGGGAGAGAGCTGCATTTTGAGGGGCTGGATCGCGACTGAGTGGCGGGCAGGTCTGAAATCCATGGGGCGAGCCAGGCGGCAGGGCTGCAGACCCAGGAAGAGCTGGTGCTGCAACTGGAGTCGAAGGCCGTCTGGAGGAGAATGGCCTCCTCCGGGGACCTCAGTCTTGCCTCAAGGCCTTGGACCGCTTGCGTGCGGCCCGCCCACACTGCGGACGCTCACCGGCTTTACTTAAATCAGCTGTTTAGACCATAACTTCACCCCAAAACCCCCTCCAAGCAGCCGGACACCGGCTATGTGGCCCAGCCAGGCAGACACACGAGGGCTGGGCAGCCACGAGGCCGCATGTGGTCCTCTAGGCTGGGCACGGGCCTGTGGGCCCCTTTCGGGTGCTGGGGCCCTGGGGTCTCAGGAGCGGCCAGCTAACTCGTGACTGGGACCCCAATAAGTAAAGGTTTCCCCCAAGCCCTAGTGCACGCTCCCAACGTGGGAACAGCGATTTCAGGGAGCGGTGCTCAGCGCGACCCACCCAGCTTTGCCCTTGGCTGGTTCGCAGGCTCGGGAGTTTCCCGGGTGGCATTTGAAGTTGGCTCCGTACGTGGAGGGCGGGAGAGACCAGGAAAGAGGCAGACACCCGGGCGGCAGGTGCAAGTTTACTAAGCAGGGACTTGGGTGCGACGCCCATCTCGGGCACCCCGCCCGCCGGAGTCTCAAGTTCACACGGAGGCCCTGACGGTCGGCTGAGTTCACCTCCAGAGGGCCTCAGCCGCGGCTCTGACGCTGCCTCTCCTGCGGGGACCAGCGGCAGAGCCTGCGTCCGAGGGCGGGTATGGAGCGTCTGGGTCCGGCTGGTGGTCAGCCGGTGGTCACGTTCTCTCGATGGCCGCCTCCACCGTGGGGCGTCCGCTGGAGGCCTCGCGCTTCCTCCGGGCCGACACGCATGTGTGACCCTGATCACAGGTGAAACGTGCTCCTCCGGGGCCGTGGTCGATGAGCCAGTGCAGCCCTGGGGGCCGGCAGGCAGGGGCTGGGACTCGGGGCGGGGGCACCAGGCTGCTGGCCGAACCCCTCCCAGTGACCCCGCAGGCCACGTGCTGGGTGCAACATGAAAGGTGATGGAGACCCTTTGGGGGCCCCCGTGTAGGAAGCCTCTGCTTCCCCAGGAGGTGCCCCCCGCTGTGGGCCTCAGGCCACTGCTCCGTGAGGTTGGGCCCTGGACCCTCCCCAGTCTGGGGACCTCTGTGTCCTGGGCTGACCCTTGACTTTGCCTTTGAACGCGCAGGGGTCCCGGGGCTCACCCTCCAGGCAGAGGGAGCACCGGGCAGTGCACAGCCGCAGCAGGGTCAGGCCCCAGGCCAGAGCAGGCCCCTCCACCCCCCGCCCCCCCTCCCCCCCCCCGCCCCCGCTCCCGTAACCTGAGGAAGGTCTGGGAAGCTCGAAGGCAGCAGCCACTCCCCGCACCCACCAGGGCCCCCCCCGCCCCCCGCCGCCCGGGGTCCACACTGCGTCAGGCCTACCCCGTGCCGCCTGGGCACGTCCTCGGGCCACATGAGGCCCCATCGGCGGAGTGGACGCCCACTCATCTCGGTGTTGGAGCCCCCACTCGGGCATCTGTCCATCTTCCCGCATCCGCGCCTTTCCCAGAGCTCTTGCCAGGTGACTAGTTAACCAGATAAGCTGGTCCCTGACAGGGGCGCTCCCCTGGCCCCCCAGGACGCTCTGCCCCCGCGGCCTCCCTTGCCTCCTCCCAGGGCGCCTCTCCCCCAGAGCAAGCGTCCCTCACCCCGATGCTCCTTAGACCTGAGCGGCTCGCTCTCAGCTTCGAGGGGTTTTGCCGTCGGGATTCGTCCTTTGGGTTCTGGAAGGAGAGGACGTTTACTGGTGCTGGACCCTGAGACCGGGCTCTGGGGTGGGCGTCTGTGCCCTGCCCACACGTGGAGCGCCCTCAGAAAACACCCAGGGTTTGGAAAAACCATTCCTGCACCCTGGGAAATAGGATCGGGCTGTCGGCTTCGGATAACTGGTCACCACACCCGCCATTTCCCGCCCACCACGGCTTTGCCCTTAAACCAGCGCCGTTTCATGAATAATGGTGCGTGTTTCAAACTGGAACTGTCGGTTTGATGCTGTTGGTTTGAAGTTGGTGTGTATTTGAAATCGTTCTCGATTCTTTGCCATTAACAGCAACTTGGATCAGTAACGTCTTTGAAGACGCGCGCTACGCAGAGGCTCCCGCCCTGGCTCTTCCCTGGTCTCCCGAAAGCAGGCACCAAGCGCGGCTTCTCCGCTGGGCCTGGGCTGCTGCAGGGGCTGGGTGCTGGGTGTTCTGAGGCTCCAGATGACAAGTGTCAGGACCCACACACCCTCAGCAGCGGGAGGGCGAGCAGAAGAGCCGGGCATTGGAGCTGCGAGCCTGGCGGGCTGGGCGCCCCATCTGTGGCCAGCCTGCCTGTACAGGCCCAGTGTCCTGGCGCCCAGGGGAACGGGCCCGAAGTTGCTGGGAGCTTGGGCCGGTCTGGCCTGAGGCTCAGCCTTTCCTCAGTACCGTGCTTTCCTAGCTGCGGGCTCAGGTTTTCGTTCCACTTCTCAGCGGTTGACAGCTCTCAGCAGGGGGAGCCGCTGCCTCGGCGGAAGGGTCCCTCCGGGGAATCATGCAGCAGGGAGGGGCTGACGTGGGCGTCGCTGTGCCACGTGCGTGCGGGAGCTCGGTCTGCGGTTTTCTTGCTGCTCAGGACCTGTCTATAAGCTTCCACCCCTGGTTTGTAAACTCATAGGGTGAATTCGAGAAGAAGCAGCCACCGTCCCCTTTCACTAGAGCAGTCTTGTTCATTCTCTCTGGAATTGCAGGACGCCTCATTTCCTGCTGCAGGGATGCCCGGGCATCCGGGCTGGGAGGCCCCTGGCCTGGCTAGCCCTGTGGAGGCAGGGTGAGAGCAGCACCGGCCAGGTATCTCGGTTCTGGTCTTGGTGATTGGTTCTGTTCCTGGGCACTTCTCTTGTCCCTTTTGTCTTACGGGATGGCACATATAAAAGCGTTTGCAAAAGTTTAAAGTGTAAATATACAGAAGTGAAATATAAAATGCATTATATTTAAAGAAAGTATGAAAGTGCAAATGTGAGGTCTCAGCCAGGCTCCCCGGAGGTGGAACCTTGCTGAGAAGGGGCAGGAGGCTGTGACAGGCGAAGGTCAGGCTCTGCTGAGCAGGGAGGGGTTCAAGGACTCCTGATTGGGAGGGGTTAGCTAGCTCGCCAAGGTCCCCTGCCAGCAAGTGGCTGGTGAGGACACACGTCTGTAGAGCACACGCACCTCTTACACTGAACGAGGGACACTGAGGTCACAGCACACGACACATGAGACAACAGCCTCGTTTCACTCCACCCGCCAACAAGAGGAGCTTATCTGTTGGATCCCCCAGCCCCTCAGCTTCCTAAGCGAAGAAGCAGAAAGTTCTGGAAGAGCAACACTTTAGGTGGCTGTTCCGAGTGTCTCATCATGAGGGAGGGTCCAGATTACGTGAATTCCACTCCCAACACGTGCCATTAACAGCATCTCCAAACACTTCCAAAGACCTTTTGGCCTCTGAATGCCCTGGTGTGCTTCTCCAGACCTGAGAACCCATTGGAGGTTCTGAGAAAAGAGTCCATCTTGGTTTACATTTCTCGGGTACTGCTGTGACCTTGAGCAGATGGAAACCTTGGGGTTGGTCCAGGGAACCTGAGCCACCTTGTAAAAGTCAGACAGACCTATAAACTTGGAAGGATCCTTGTCAGGGTCTACAGTGACACTTCCGCTTAGGAAATGGGTTTGGTCGTGGCCAAGTGTAATACCAAGTGCACTGGTCCACCGCCACTGACAGGGCTTCTCTTCAGGCCAGGAGAAGTGGGAGGGGGATGGTATGTGGGATGACCGGATGGCCATGACCTTGAGTTCTCAAGGAGGGGGGCGTGTGATGGCCACGGCCTTGAGTTCTGAAGGGGACACATGCCAAGGTCCAGGGGCTTGAAGGCCGAGGTAACTTTCAGGACTCCGGTATCTCCTTGGTGGGAGGTGTGCGCCGTTCTCGGGCTTTGAGCTGGAGTGCGTGATCTGCCCCATGTTTTAGCAAGAATTGGGGGCTGAGATGTTAAGAGCACAGGGCTGGGGGCTGAGAGAGGAGACTTTGGGAGCCCCTGCGGTAGTCCAGGCTAAAGAGGAGAAGGGTGTGGACCAGGCAGTGGAGGGGGGCGTGGCCGGAAGGTGCTGGGCGTGGTTTGATGATAAAACCGTGAGGATTTGCTACCATCTGGACTTGGGGTGGGAGAAGAAAGAACCAGGCCACTCCCAAGCCGCTGTCCAGAGCAGAGGGCAGGAGGGACAGAGCGCAGTGGCTGAGGGGCTGTTTTTGCTTCCCAGGGACTCGGGCGGCACCTGGCAGCTTGTCTGGGGGCTCAGCAGACGCCTCCCGGATCAATGAAGGGATGGATTCCGCCAAGCGCGGGGGTGACCTGCCCCACGCTGCCCGGCTGGCACCGCATGTCCCGTGACCTTCCGTCTTGGCCGAGGTCCTCACGCCTGTTTCAGGGCAGAGTCCTGCTTTCAGATGAGCAGGGCCGCTGTGGCCGGGTCTGCGTTTGGGCCTCCGCGGCCCGCACAGGACCCTCAGAGGCCTCGGGCGGGTCTCCCCCGCGCGGGTGAGATGCGCTGCCCCATGTGTAGAGGATTCAAAAGCAGCAATAAAACGCACTGGACAGGTCTGCTTTCCTGTGGCCGTCCACGGCGAGTGTCAGCCGCACACCCCCTCCGTGTGGGGTGGGCCGTCCCCACCTCGCCCCTCTGCCCCGCGCCCGCCAGTTCGCTTAGCGCAGGATCTGCGGAGGCGCGGAGACTCGGGGACCCTCCCCACATCACCCCGCTGCCAGTGGCCAGTCCTGGGTGGAACCCGTAGCCTGGTGCCGGTGTCAGCACCTTCCCTGCCCCGTGCGGCCTCCCAGGGGAGACAGCCCCAGCGTGTGGCCCTGGCACCTGGACAGCCTTTTGCCAAAATCCACTGTACTTTCCAAAGTGTGTCTTTCTGCTGAGCTGCAGCTCCAGTGTCCCTGTGCGTCAGAGCAGTGGGACAGCGTGGGCTCCCAGCGAGGGTAGGCGCTTACCCAGAAGAGCTCTCAGGCAGGCCTCGAGGGGCAGAAACGAGTCACCCAGCAGCAGACACACAAATACATCACAGGCACCTTGCTTTGGACCACTCACAATTGGGAAGAAGTCAGCTTCGCTAGACGGGGTCGAAGGCAGGAGCTCCTGCAGCTGAGCTGCGCGCACGGCCGCCTGCTGGCCAGGGCTGCAAGCGTGGGTGCTGAGCTGCTCCCCAAAGCCCTTGCCCCCTGCTCCACACGGCCGGGCAAGCTGCCACCTGTGCACAGCCAGCTTCGCTCTTCTGGGCGTGTTGGGGGCATAGGGGCTCTAATTCCTAAGTTCACAGTCATGGCAAGTTCCGCACGGAGAGGAGGCTGGCGGGGAGGGAAATCCAAGAATCTGCTCTCGGGGCAGAAGGGGGAAATGGGAGCTGGGGGTGGGGCCTGGGCCACTGCCCAGCTGTAGTAACTGGCCGAGTCCTGTCCTTTCCTGCACTCCCTCCTCCCATCCTGGGTCGCCCCAGAGCAAGACTGAGGGTTGATGCAGGGCAACCCCAGGGCTCCTCTGCCGACCTTACGGAGCTGGTGACAGCGACAGGAGGTTACAGCTGGAGCAGCAGAACCCCACGTCCCAACTGGAACAAGCCCCAGTTTGCCCCACCAACTAACAGCTGCAGCCTTTGGACGAGCACCCGGCTCCTCCAGCCTCAGTGCTCTTATCCCTGCAATGGGAACAAGGAAGTCCTTGCCCCCAGCTTGTCATAAAATGCGGGGGGCCCATCAGCGTGACTCAGAGCCAGCTCTCCCCAGGAACACCCCAGCCCTGCCGTCCTGCGGCGGCGGGGGTGGTTTCTGCAAACACCAAATTCTGTCCACCGCCAACACCCTCCGTCTGTCTGTGACCCACGCTCCCTGCCCCGTTCCCAATTTCCAAGTCTGTGCTCTGCGTGCACTATTTAAAGCCCTGTGCAGGAGGGGTGAAGGGCCCCAGAGGGTGACGGGGCCACCATCCCATCCACAGGGGAGACCCTACCAAAATGGAGGGGGTACGAGGACAGTGTCTTGCTTCACCCCTTTAAGTGACGTGACCCAAGGAGAGCCGACATTAGGCGGAAAGTAACTGCGGGCCTCAGGACCGCTCCCCCCACGCCGGCCCCCAGCTGTCCCGTTCTATGCCTCAGAGGGGTTGGGCTTAGGGTTCCCCGCCTTGCTTGCTGGCAGGAGCCCCGCTGGTGAGCGCATGCAGCGCTCTGGGAAGCGGCTCTCACAGTGAGAGGTGAGCTGAGACCCAACTCAGTGGTGGGAATGCCGGGGTGAGATGGAAAATGGGGGTGGGGATGTGCTCCAGGGCGGCTCAGGGGACCGTGACCAGAGATGCTGGGACGGCACCCCCAGCACCCGCTCCCCTGAAATAACACAGTCCCAGCTGGGGGGGGCAGGGGAGGGGAGGTCCGAGGCAGCTGCAGGAAGACGGGGGGCGGGGCCTGAGCAGGAGGTGGGGGTTGGAAGGATGACAGGAGGGCGCAGTGAGCACACCGCCACAGGCTCCATCCAGGACTGGGGCCCCGGCTGGGGGCGAGGTTCACCCCTAACGGCAGGGAGCCCTCTTTTCCTAACTGATGTGACCTTTACATTCTTCCTGATGTTCGAAGTTACCCCCATCCACCGTGCCAGGTGGAGATTTCGAGTGATATGCTGTTCTGGGGAGGTGGTGTCTGGAGGGGGAGGGGCGCTGGGCGGCTGGGAGCCATGGAAGGTCAGGGAGCAGGTTTGCTGGAGCAGCTGCAGCCTCCCTGCGTTTCCCACACCCCGTTGTCATGGTCTTCAGGGCAGGGCCACGCGTCCCTTGTTCTCTACAGAAGACTTGAAACCTTCGCCGGAGTCCCTGCAAATGACAAGCGTCCTGCAGGACAGGCTTCCTGCCTCGGCCTCACGTCCGTCAGCTTCCTCAGCGCCCCGCCCAGCCTCGGAGCGCACGTTGCCGTCCCCCTGGGCCCCGCAGGCTTGCCCGACACGCGGGTTCCCTGCGTTCATTCGCAGGCACCGCTGACCACAGCCGTGTGTGCGTCAGTCCTGGGAGGACAGGGCCCCGTCCCCAGCCCCCTGCCCAGTGGGACCTTAGCTGTAGCCTCACTCCCAGCCCTAGCATCCAGCCCCTAAGATCAGAGGCGGCTCTGCAGCCCCGTCTGCACATGATCAGCGCGTGGCCGTGGCCTCTGCTGGAGGGTGACCGTCCCCCAAGTCAGCCCTGTAATGGAGGTGGGAGCTACGGAGGCGTAATCTCATGGGGCTGCTCGCACCTCCTTCTTTCCGTGGACTCAAGCCCTTGGCAGGAATGAGCTCGCCTCGACCTTGTGGTGGGCACCACCCCGTCGCAGGGGCCCCGCTCCCCCTCAGACGGGGAGAAACGAGGCTCTGGCCCCAGGGGCTGCCTCTCAGGTTCGAGACCTTGTGTCCCTCTGCCTTGCCGAGCTGGGTCCCGGGAGGCTGCTTTGTTTCTGCAGGGCTGAGCACTGTCGTGATCTAAAGGGCACAGTGACTGGAGCTGGGACTGACGCAGAGGGAGGGTGTGTGGCTCCTGTGTGTGGGGGAGCGTTTCCTGGGGGCGGGGGACGGGGATGGCTGCTTGGGGCCGGGACAAGCGCAGCCTGTTTCCGGGGAGCCTTGCTGATGCGGGGCACCACACACACACCCACCCACGCTCCCCCTTCCTGCGGGCTTCGTCCTCCTGCAGCCCACGGGAAGGGGCAGCGCGTTCAGGGCATGTTGTGAGCACTTGCTGCCTTGGGCTTTCTTAATCCAGGGGTTATGAGGTTTTCACACTCGTGAAGCACAAACACAGCACGCATCCCAGCCCGGGGTGCAGATTTAAGGAATCTTTGCTACACGCATGGCTCCGATATTTCCTACTCAGCTCCATTCCCGGCCCGCGGATGGTGGCAGCTGCACTGTGACGGGCTTGTTTTAATCTGACGTCCGTAGGGGCTGGTGGTCCTGGGACAGGCTGTTTCCGGGGGAAGAAGCAGAGGCCTGAAATAGAAGTTGCCTTCAAATCTTGCCAAGGCAAATTGAACACGTGAGCCAGCTGACCTCACCAGCCACCGTAGTCCTTTCTGGGGCTGCCGGCTGGCCCCCCCTCACCTGCTGCTTGGGCTGAAGTTCCCCGGGCATCCCCTGTCCTCATCCCCTCCACAGGGCTTCAGGGCAAGTGTGGGAGACCCTGGCTTAGGGAGTCTTGAAAATAAAGTGTCACACGTAACACGAGTTGATTTATATTAAAGACTGGGAAGGGCTCGGGTTTCACAGAAGAGGTGTTTCACTCTGCTGCCCCCCAGTGTGTCCCCCTGGGGGCCGGGCGCCGGCGGACTTCCTGCTGCCAGTCCCCATCCTAGTGTGGGCGTCCATACCTGCTGACCCCGAACTCCGGGGCCCAAACGGGCCCCCAGCCATGTCCACGCCCCACACGGTCGGCCCTTACGTGTTCCCATGTCTCAGCAAATTCTTCCAGATCCATCTCTGCGCCCAGGGACGCGGGGACAGGGCAGCCCCTCCCACGATCTGACAGTTTCACTGTCCTTCCTGCCGTGCTTCTCAGATGCCTTTACTGTTCGGATTAATTCATTTATTTAATTTCTTGTTCAACTAGGTTGGCTAATTTTCTGACTTCATAGAATTTTGTTCGCTATGATTCATTTCTCTGAAGTAGAAACCATTCTGTGAGAACACACGAGAAAGGCACACATCCTTGAGATACGCTTCTCTGCCCCAAGTTCTCGTTTTCGTGCCTCCTCTTCCTGAGAGCTGCGTGGACGCTAAAAACGCAAGTGCCCCACAAATGGGCAGTTGACTCGAGAGCTTTGTTGCACTGGCATCAGGGCCAGGGAGTGAGCCCAGAAGCAGGTTCCCTCGCTCACAGCAGCTCCCCGGCTGGACTGGGGGACCGGGCAGGAGCTGAGGTGCCAGGGCAAGTTACTGGGTGGCTTGGTTTTAGAGAGTTGCGTGAGAGGAACATCGGAGCACAGCCTGGGGGAAGCGGTCTCCGGTGAGTGCTGGGAGGTCCCTCCCCAGGGGCCGGGGGCCTGGTGCTCCTGTAGCTGTGGTGGGCATGACCCTCGTCCCACTGTGTCTGCTAACGCGGTCCCTCGGCCCCCTTCCTTTCTTTGTCTGTCACCATCGTGTCCCTGGATCTTAGCCTGAGAGTAGGGCCCAGAGGCGCCCTGCGATGTGCCGTGTGAGGCCTGTGGGTGGCAGGTGAGCCCGGGCGGGGGCGGAGGGGGCGGTGCCAGCACTTGCTGTTGGCAAATGAGGAGTTCGCCAGGCGCTACTCCCCGCAGGGCGTCGCTTTGGAACCCTGGCCAGCTGTCAGCTGGAGGAAAAGCAGCTGGCGCACCAAGGGGTGGACGATGGGCTTGCACGCCGCCCCGCACCCTGCTCTTGGGCCCTGGGTTTTAATGGAGGTCAAGAGGTGGAGCGGGCGGCAGACGCAGCACAGCCCGCCCGCGTGGGCAGCAGGCAGCGCTCCAGCCGCCTAGCCTCTCCTCTGGGCCGGCTCTTTTCAGCCCCACAGGCACCCGGGCCCTGGACACCCGCGGGGCGACCCCTCCAGTGTCTCCGTCACCGGCCTGGCGCTGTGAGGGGTCCTCAGTTCCCGTCGCCCAGCAGAGGCACATCGGGGATCCCCCAGCGCTCCGCACCCACCTGCAACTCCCAACGGCAGTCAGACCCCTGCGCTTCCCCAAACGCTGACGTCTGTCATTCCTGAGTGCGGGAGTCACCCTGGACGTGTCCGTACGAATGAGCACTTGTCACGTGACTCTGGGGGGGGTTCTTAGAGACACTGTAGCCCAGGGCCCTGCACAGCATTTGGTTCTCTGTGCCTCACGTTCCCTGCGGATAAAATGAGCAAAATACGCTGCATCTGGCCAACCGCCTTTTCAGGGAAGGTGACAATAAAAGAAGCACTTTAAGAAGCGGTGTGAGAACGGCCCAGGGCGGCTGGGCTGGGCTGGACTCTTCACTGGACGCCGGATGGGTCAGGCCGGAGGCGCACCAGAGGGGGCGGGCAAAGTGCACGTGGGCGTAGCGGTGGGGCGGAAGGCAGGCGGGCCTCCCCTCCCCGACCACTAACTAAACAGCTCGACCCCTGAACTCCCTAAAATGGGCCATTGCGGCCATCAGAACTGGCTCCGTAAAGGGCAGGCGAGGCACACAGGGAAGGGTCCACACGCGGTACTGATGGTGCAGGAGAGCCTGTCATCAGGGCACTCACACGTGCACACGCCCGTGTGCACACACACACACGTGGCGCATGCACACACACACACACACCTGCTGGAGGGGCATTTCCGGCTTCTGTGCCATCGACTGATGACTTTTTGTAGTTTTCTACTATTTTATAACGTATTTTAGTAGCCTTATTGAGGTAGGATTTACATACTGTAAAATACGTTCATTTTCAGTGAACAATTGAGTGAGTTTTGGTAAACTTACGACTGTGCAGCCTCCACCGTCTGACTGTGGCACGTCCCCACGCCGTGTGCAGGCTCCTCCCCCCAGGCATCGCACACCTGCTTCCTGTCTCTGTGGATGTTGCCCCTTCTGGACATTTCATGGAATCATGTAAGATGTGTTCTTTGGGTCGGCATGACTGACGTTTGTCCACCTACCAGTATTCTGCTCCCTTTTATTGCTGAATGGTTTTCCTGTGTTGTTTTGTGACACCTGTTCTTTATGGGCTTATGGTTCAGAAGCTTCATTTCTAGAACATTCTTGGCAGGTCCATCTCATGCTAGAGTCTGCTTTCTCTCATCCAGAGAAAGGCAGGCTGCACAGAGAAGGGATCCCGGGGCAGCAGCCCTCAGGAGGGCCCAGTGCAGGGGTGGCCCGCCCCCCAGACCCGGAACCACAGACTCTCAGCAGGTGGCCGCTCCCCACCTGAGCACCCACCCGGCTCAGAAGACGTGAGTGGTTTTTTGTTTTGAATTTTTTTTTTTTTAAATACAGCAGTTCTTATTAGTTATCTATTTTATACCTATTAGTGTATATATGTCAATCCCAATCTCCCAATTCATCCCACCCCCCGCTTTTCCCCCTTGGTGTCCATATGTTTGTTCTCTACATCTGTGTCACTTTCTGCCCTGCAAACCGGTTCGTCTGTACCATTTTTCTAGGCTCCACATATATGAGTTAATATACAATTTTTGTTTTTCTCTTTCTGACTTACTTCACTCTGTATGACAGCCTCTAGCTCCATCCACATCTCTACAAATGACCCAATTTTGTTCCTTTTTATGGCTGAGTAGTATTCCATTGTATATATGTACCACACCTTCTTTATCCATTCGTCTGTCGATGGACACTTAGGTTGCTTCCATGTCCTGGCTATTGTAAATAGAGCTGCAATGAACATTGTGGTACATGACTCTTTTTGAATTATGGTTTTCTCAGGGTATATGCCCAGTAGTGGGATTGCTGGGTCGTGTGGTGGTTCTATTTTTAGTTTTTTAAGGAACGTCCATACTGTTCTCCATAGTGGTTGTATCAGTTTACATTCCCACCAACAGTGCAAGAGGGTTCCCTTTTCTCCACACCCTCTCCAGCATTTGTTGCTTGTAGATTTTCTGATGATGCCCATTCTAACTGGTGTGAGGTGATACCTCACTGTAGATTTGATTTGCATTTCTCTATTAATTAGTGATGTTGAGCAGCTTTTCATGTGCCTCTTGGCCATCAGCATGTCTTCTTTGGAGAAATGTCTATTTAGATCTTCTGCCCATTTTTGGATTGGGTTGTTTGCCTTTTTAATGTTGAGCTGAGCTGCATGAGCTGTTTATATATTTTGGAGATTAACCCTTTGTCTGTTGATTCGTTAGCAAATATTTTCTCCCATTCTGAGGGTTGTCTTCTCATCTTGTTTATAGTTTCCTTTGCTGTGCAAAAGCTTTTAAGTTTCATTAGGTCCCATTTGTTTATTTTTGTTTTTATTTCCATTACTCTAGGAGGTGGGTCAAAAAAGATCTTGCTGTGATTTATGTCATACAGTGTTCTGCCTATGTTTTCCTCTAAGAGTTTTATAGTGTCCAGTCTTACATTTAGGTCTATAATCCATTTTGAGTTTATTTTCACGTATGGTGTTAGGGAGTGTTCTAATTTCATTTTTTACATGTAGCTGTCCAGTTTTCCCAGCACCACTTATTGAAGAGACTGTCTTTTCTCCATTGTATATCCTTGACTCCTTTGTCATAGATTAGTTGATCATAGGTGTGTGGGTTTATGTCTGTGCTTTCTATCCTGTTCCACTGATCTATATTTCTGTTTTTGTGCCAGTACCATACTGTCTGGATTACTGTAGCTTTGTAGTATAGTCTGAAGTCAGGGATCCTGATTCCTCCAGCTCCGTTTTTTCCCCTAAGACTGCTTTGGCTATTCGGGGTCTTTGGTGTCTCCATAAAAATTTTAAGATTTTTTTGTTCTAGTTCTGTAAAAAATGCCATTGGTAATTTGATAGGGATTGCATTGAATAGATTGCTTTGGGTATTACAGTCATTTTCACAGTATTGATTCTTCCAATCCAAAAACATAGTATATCTCTCCATCTGTTTGTGTCATCTTTGATTTCTTTCATCAGTGTCTTACAGTTTTCTGAGTATAGGTCTTTTACCTCCTTAGGTAGGTTTATTCCTAGGTATTTTATTCTTTTTGTTGCAACGGTGAATGGGAGTGTTTCCTTAATTTCTCTTTCTGATCTTTCATTGTTAGTGTATAGGAATGCAAGAGATTTCTGTGCATTAATTTTGTATCCTGCAACTTTACCAAATACATTGATTAGCTCTAGTCGTTTTCTGGTGGCATCGTTAGGATTCTCTATGTATAGTATCATGTCATCTGCAAACAGTGACAGTTTTACTTCTTTTTTTCCAATTTGTATTCCTTTTACTTGTTTTTCTTCTCTGGTTGCCGTGGCTAGGACTTCCAAAACTATGTTGAATAAGAGTGGTAAGAGTGGACAACCTTGTCTTGCTCCTGATCTTAAAGGAAATGCTTTCAGTTTTTCACCATTGAGAATGATGTTGGCTGAAGACACGAGTGTTTGAAGTGTGTTTATCTCACTCCCAGCTTCCTGAGAAGCCAGAGGACAGGGGTCCCTGGCTGGTGGGAGCGGGCCCCGGGGCACCTGGTGCAGACCCTCTGCAGCCTCTCCGGGAAGTGCACCCACTGCCCTGATACATGATGCAAGGTGGAGCATTTATCAACAAGAAGCAGCCTTTCTTTTCCTTTTCGTCACTGGAGGTGTTTGGAGCTCCTTTGCCAACTGTCACCTACGACACGGCCAGCACCGAACAGGCAAGTGAGGCACCATCACCCAGTGTTGGTCAGAGGAGCACACCTGGGACGGAGCATCTCGGCTGTGGATCATTGAATGCCCAGCGGGGGCTGACGTCCATCCCTGACACCTTCCTTGGGAGAAGCCCCACTTCCGTGTCCCTCCGTCCACCACCTCAGGGTTCCTCTGTGTGTGTGTGTGTGTGTGTGTGTGTGTGTGTGTGTGTGTGTGTGCCCACACTTTGTGCAGCTGCCCGGTCACCTCACGTCCTCCCTGTTTGCTCCTTATAGCAGGAGCACCAGGGACCTCTCGTCAGTGGGTCACAGGACATCTCGGCCAGTGAATCGAGCAACCAGGGTGCACATGCAGGGGATCACGGGATACAGCATCTGTTTTCAGGCTCTTTGGCCATTTTAAAAATCATTAAGTTGCCGGTAAAAAGGACACACACATCTCGGAAGAGAATAATTTTGCATTCACCCTGGAGAGAAAAAGATAGGGCGGCAGCCTCTTCAGATTCACGTGTGACCCGTACAGCTGGGCGGGAATCACAGGCAGATAGAGCCCGCAAGAGGTTTCCTTCTCTCCATTGTGTTCCCCACCTTCCAGCTCCATAGGGCCAGACGTAGGGACAGCGGGAACCGAATTCCCTAGGACCTGCCCAGCTGCCCCTCGAGGAGCTTCCTGTGTTTGTCAAATAAAAGCCCCTTGGAGTCCCTCTCAATGAGGGACAGCTCGGGACCCTTCCAGGCTCACCCCGTAACGGAAACACGGGGGTGCCGGCCGGCCTGTGGGAGCAGAAACCGCGTTCAGGGGGCTACAGGGGCCCCGCCCTTTAACACTGCTCTTCCCCGCGGGTCAGAGCTCATGAGCTCAGCAGTTCACCGGCTCAGGGCCCGGCCGGAGGCTGTGACCTCGGCCCGAAGGGATCAGAGTGGGCCTTCAGGGAGACCTTGTTTGGGGACCAGTGTCCGCTACCTCATCTGCTACCTCGGGATTCATTTCCAGACGCGAGCGGCAGGGGCTGCAGTGGGGACCCGGGCGTGCCTAGTACTCGCGGTGCCCCTCCAGCTCCTCCAGTGCCTGCCACGGCAGCCCTGGGTCCAGCATCTTTGCCACGGGCCTCGGGTGGCCCTACTCTCGGTCCCTGAAAAGGAGAAGGCGGTACATTGGGGAGTTGGCTTAGCTGCAGCCGGGCGGTGCCAGCCTGGCGCGTTGTTTATTTGCATTCCAATCAACCTGCACGTAGCCGGCTACTTATGACCCTGGACCTTGGCCTGGCTCCACTGCGGGCGGTTTCCCAGCCAGGAGCTCAGCAGGGTGCCTGTCCCCAGGGAGCCCGGAGCTGGGTGAGTCTGGGGGCGCAGGGCCGCACCTGTGTCCGGCCGGTGGAAGAGGGCCCACGCGTGGTGACACACGGTCCTGTGCCTCCGGTGCCGCGCCCCTGACGAGCTCTCTCCTGCAGGGCGGATGGAGGGCTCCTGGCCCTGAGACCCCATGTGCGGCTGGCGGAAGTGGCCCTGGGACGGCGAGATGCCCTCGGAGCGCAGGGACGTCCTGGTGCTACTCCCCACGCGGGAACGGCTGCGGCTGGCCGTGGGGGTGAGCGCGGAGGAGGGCTGGGTGGGCGACAGCGGGGAGCAGCAGGGGCTACGGGGTGAGCCAGGCCGTGTGTGAGGGGTGGCTGTCGGGACCACATGGGGCCAGTGTGCCGGCGGGCCTGCCCCCTGGGACCACACTGTGTTCTAATCACACCACTGCCCCCCAGCTTAGAGAAACGGACGCTGGCTCTGGCCACCTTTACCCAGTGTGTGTCCCTCTCGGTCTGCAGCCCCCGGCTGTGGCCCAGGCCAGACACAGTCTGCAGCGTCCGGCGCCTGCGTGGGCAGATTTTGTTCCGAGGGGCCCATCCCTTCTGGAGCCTCTTCCCGTGACCCAGGCGGGGGTGGAGCTGAGGGCAGCTGCGTCCTCGGCCTGGAATAAACACTAAAGCTGCTGACGGAACCAGATTCAGACCTGGCAGATGGGAGTCAGGCCGCCCACACCTTGTCTGCGGGTGACCGTGAGGTCCTGCCTGGAGGGGCGAGGCCGCGGGTCTGTCCTCCCAGGAAGGTGGCTCCCGCCTTCCCTGGAAAGGGCAGCCCCGAAGCGCTGGGCTGGGGACAGCGGAGCAGGGGTTCGCTCGACAGTGTCCGTGAGAGACGCTGCTTGGCCTCTACCTGATGGCCACGTGACTCAGGTTGTCCTTTCAGGGGAGATGTGAATTGTCGCTTAGGCGTCCATGGATTCACTCCACACGCAGGATGACACGCAGGCGCAGGTACAGGATGGAGGCTCTCTTTAGGAAGCGTGTGACTCCTGCAAGCTCCCACCAGACAATGCAGCTGTTTGAAGTCAGAGCCATTAGCTAAGAAGCCTCATCGCCGAGGGGGTGTGTGCCCGACTCTGAATGCCACCTCGTCTGTGAGGACCAGTGCACCCCTGGGGACGAAGCTCGCCTCTACCGCCTTCCCCAGGCCCCCGGCCACTCCGGGGACAGCGGCTGCCACGCAGACGTCTTCAGGGCGCCCCGCAGGCCCGGCCCCACCTGCCCCTCCCTCCCTGTGAAGGAGCGCCCAGAATGAGAGAGGGGCTGCGCGCTGGCCCCGCACAGGGACTCCCGGCCCCGCAGAGACCCTCCCCGACGGGACCTCCCGGGGAGCGGGGGTACGGAGAGCCGGGGAGGGGAGCCCCCGTCTCTGTACAGCAGCTGTAGGGGTGCGTGGGGCCTGGCCTGAGCACAAACACCCACGGGGACACACCGGACAAGCCGGCCGTCTGTGGGCCCGCTGCTGTGCCCCACGGCAGCTCAGAGCCTGCACCGTGGGCTGCCTGCGCCCCAGCTCCGGCACTCCGGACACGGGGCGTCTAGTGGGTCAGTGCAGGGCCAGGTCGCCTCCAGCCGGGATTTTGACGTCTTTCCACCTCATTCCAGTTGCCCGAGAGAAAATGAAGTGGCCTGAGCCCTCCGGTGCCAGGCGGTCTCTGGAGCTCGGTTGTAGTGGCCCTTCCAGGCGTGTCTGAGCTGAGGTCGAGGTCTCTCTTCCCCATCTTGGCCCGGAGCAGCTCCTCCTGCGCTAACCGGTGCCCCCGTGTGTCCGGCTCTGCCCCCTCCCTTAGCCCTCTCCACGCGCAGCCGGGGCCCTGCCCCCCGCTGGTCTGATCTCAAAGACGGGAAGCTGAGGCCCAGGGTTGGCGAGCACTTGGTGCCGAGTTGGGGCTGCAGCCCAGGCCGCCTGGTTCCAGAGCCCGTCTGCGTTCTCGCTGTAGGTGTAGCCCCCTGCCTGCAGGGGAGCAGAGCCAGAGGGGCGGGGGGCGGGCGCTCTGGAGCCCCAGGCCCCGTCTTGGAGGCACGCCGGGGAGGGGTCAGCCCTCCCATTTGGCCCGTGAAGGGAGTGTTCCTGATAGATGTTGCTGACTGTGAGAAATAAGTTCCTGTTTCTGCATCTCCCTTCTGGGAACGCAGGGTGCAGGGTGCGAGGGCGACGGAGAACTCGGGAAGCTAACGTCCATGTGGAAATGTCTATCTCATGTGTTCAGCCATCGCGGACGCTCGGGCTGTCTAGGGCCCAATCAGAGGAAGACGGAATCTCTGTGTCTGTCTTTCCTTCCTACTCTCACCTTGTCTGCCTGTCTTAGTTGAGTTGAGAGGCAACAGAAAGCGCCTAGAAAGTTGGCTGGCCCCTGGGGGAGGGGGGTAACCTCATTGAAGGATAACTGTGGTTTGTGAAACGCAGCACTTGAAGTGGGAGGGGTCTGGCGAAGAGCGCTGGTCCCTGCGGGGCTGGTTTGGAGCTGCCTTTGGGAGGGGGCGGAAGGGGTCTGAGATGCCCCATCACTTGCCTGAGTCCTGGGAATTTCTCCTCTGCTCAGGGACACACTTCTGTACTGGAGTCAAGGGCCCCAAGCCTCGGCGTCCCCATCCAGCAATGAGATGCTGGAGCTGATCGATGGGCTTTCCGGGGGTTCGCTGTGTCCTTAGAGGTGCCTTATGCCACAGGGAGGGTGCAGCAAGGGGACCTGGGGCAGGGGAGGGGGAGGGGAGGTCCTGGGGCATTGGCCCTGCCCTATGTGAGCCTGGTTCCTCGGTGAAATTCACGGGAAGGTCTTCCTGAAGGACTGTGCAGCCAGAGCAGAGCTGAACCCTCTAGATGGAGACGTGGATCTTGGCTGCGACGGGGCCCACGGAGCCAGCCTCCAGTGCCTGTGGCCTCGCCCTCCTGGCCCTGCAACGCGGAGCCAGCAGAGGAAGTTACTTCCGGGGTGTGTGCACTGGGCTAGCAGTGAGGGAGGACCCCGTATTTGACTGTACCGCGTGCGTCTTCACACCAAGCATTAGGAAGCCATGGGCTGGGAAAAGCCTTGCTGCGAATATGCGTCACCGTCATCGCGGGCGGAGGGATTGTCCCTCACCAGATCAGATGGACGATGACAAGGCCGGCCTCCCGGGCACTGACCACTAAGAAGTGGGACTCCCCGAGTCGCAGGAGCTCCGCCCGTCCCCGGGAAGCCTGCGACCAGCGTCCTCAGGCTGCCCGGGCCGTCGCACTCCAGCCCCTCAGCTGCCCCCGGTAAATGGGTCTCCGTTCGGTGAACCCGAGCCTCCACCAGCCGGCCTCACACACACGGACACGGGCGCCAGACAACAACGTAGGTCTGTGGGGACCAATCACCGGCCCAGGAAGCACAGAGGACAGAGGACAAGACCCACCAGGGAGATGTGTCGGCCACGGGATAAAGGACCCTGTGTGCCCAACAAATCAACGGCCAGGGAAAGGTCCTGGGGTGGGGCCTTCCTTGAGTCTGGATTCAAATCAACAAAGCTCGAAAACGTTGACGTTTGTGAGACAACCGGAAATTTGAACGTGTGAGATGGCTGATATAAAGACGTTGTTAACGTTTTAGGTGTAACGAAGCATTTGTGGATAATGGAAAGCCGACTGGCTAATAGTTGTGGTGAGGGTGAGAGCCCGCCCTTTCGTGTACACACACCGACGCAAGAGAGACCTCACTCGTGCAGGTGTGGACGCACACCCAGGACTGAGGCCGCGTGGGAGCGGGGAGGGGTGGGGAGGTGACGGCGCTGGGGCTGGGCCTGGGCCCTGAAGCCCGGCAGGAGGTCCCTGTGGGGCAGGACGGCTGCTGTGGCAGAACTGGGGCGTGGGGAGACATGGGCCTCCCCTGCAGCACACGCCCCTTTCAGGGGTGCCCAGATGCCAGCCCCGCTTTCAGGAGTCACCTAGCGATGCTGGCTTAGGGTGAGGAGAGAGCCCAGTGGGGTTCCTGGGGGCACGGAGCCTCCCACACCCCGTCCTTGGAGGGAGCAGCCTCCTGTCCTGGGGTTGGACACGCCGCCCCCGCCCTCGTGAGGGTCCCACCCTCTCACAGGCGGCCTGCTGTGTTGGGGGGACTTCTAGCCGTCAGCCTGGGGAGTGACCAGGGACCCCGAGCCCTGACCCTGCTGAGCGGGAAGCCTGCTGAGCCAGACCCCCTGCCCACCAGCCTGGCTCAGTGGACCCTCCTCTGGACTCCCTCCTCTTCCAGGGGTCGCCCTGCTCGGCGCCCTGAGCACCTCCCATCTCTATCGCAGGTGCAGGCCGCCGGGCACGAGCTCTTCCAGCAGGTGTGCGACCTGGCCGGCATCAGAGAAGCCCACTTCTTTGGCCTCAGTGTGATAAGAAGTAAGCAAGTGTCGCCTGACGACCCTGGGCCCCCGGGTCCCCTCCCAGGGCGGGAGAGCGGGTGCTTGGGGCTGAGTCTGAAGGAGACCCCAGGCCTCCGCCTGGTGCCGCCTGGTGCCCACGTGTTCCAAGGGCACCAGGGTGTCTGGGCGATTCCCCCTCGCTGCACCGGAGCACAGGCGCACGCACTCGTGCTCACACATGCAGGTATTTACATACTTGCACGTTCACACACATGCGCACTCAGGACACATGCACGTGTTCAAGTGTTCACACGCACACACACACACAACCACACTCGTGCACACTGTCTCACATGTTTACATACTTAACCCATTCACACGTGTGCACTTACATACACACATGCTGGCACACTCATACCCTTACATATTCACACTATAGGCACACACGTATTTACATGCTCTCACACGGGTGCACACATGCACACACACACATATACACTTGCACACTCCCCTCCTCTGGAGAGAAAGGGTGAGCAGGCTGGAAGCTTGCTTTCTGGAAGCCCTGGGCCCTGCTGGTGTGCAGGGCCCAGTTCAGAGCCGTGGGTCAGATGGAGCCTCCGTGGACCCCTGGTGTGAGGAGGGGCAGTGCTGGCAGACGAGGTGGGGCGGCCGCCTTGTCCCCTTGTCCCAGGCTCCCTCCAGGCCCCCGGGCTGAGTGGACGAGCACAGAGGGCAGAGCAGGGGAGCTTGACCCTCCGCCTGTATCCCCCAGCCTGTGCACCCCAGGCAGGCGTCCAGGTGGGGGCTGAGCGAGATGGGGAGACCCCATGGGGACATGGGCTCTGAGGACCCGGCTTCTCCCTCGGCCGTCCGTGCAGCGTGTCCTGCAGACTCGTGAGCATTTCTCTGAGGGAAACAGTCCTGCGGTGGCCCCTGCGTGATGACCCAGGCCTTCGTCCCACGTGGGGTCCCTCGGCCCAGCCGCAGAGAAGATTCCGTGCTTGGGCCGCCTGACCTCTCCGGGCCCTGAGCACAGTGGTCACTGGTGCGACTCCCGTCCCTGCCAGGCTCTCTTTGGAGCTTGTAATTTCGTCTCAGCATGGCTGAGAGCCGAGCCCTGGGACTTCTGGTGGCCGAGTGCCTAGGGACTTGGGGGGCGGGGTGCGGGGGCGCGGACCAAGCAGGGAAGAGAAGGAGGATGAGGTGAGGTCACAGGTCAAGGTCCCCATGGGAATTCCTGCCCTTAGACCTGGCCGTGCGCCCCCTGGCGTGGACTTGGAGTGTCCCATGTGGGACCCCCAACCTGGCCCGGGGGAGGTGGTAGAGCTCAGGACAACCACCTTTTTTCCTGTCAGGAAATCGCTCCCCACTTCCGGGCCCCGGACAGAATCGGGGACATCGGTAAGACGGTGCTGCAGGCAGGGGGCCCAGCGCCCAGCATGGGGTTCACGTCCTGGAGGAGCGGCTTTGGGTTAAATTTTAATATTAGTGGACTTTTCCCAGTTTGCAGGGAAAGCTCAGTTAATGGGTAGCTTTGCCCCAGTTTACACTTCCGTCCAGAATCGCCGCCTTAGCCGTTGGCCGCCGCCGCCTTGTGCCTGGCCCTCGCAGACAACCAATCAGGACGCGAGCGTTTCTAAGCGTTTCTAAGCGTTTCTAAGAAGCTTGGTTTGTTTGGGGGAGGAGAGGGTTGCCAGTGCCCATTCCTCCACAAGTCTGTCGTCTTGTTCTAGAAGTTTCCCGCTTCATGGAAATGAAGTCCCCATCGTTCCAGAGAGGGTCCTGGTGGGCCTGGTGGAGGCTGAGCGGGGGGCTGGGGTAGGTGGCGGGACCGCTCACTTCGCGGCACAGGCCTCGTGGCGTAGGACCGGGCACACGCGGGCGGTAAAGCAGAGAGAGGGCACGCACACACGTGGTGACTTCGTGCGGGGACTCGTTGAGACCCGGAGCCCTGGGGGGAGGGGGTCACAGGCTCTGGGGGGGCCCTACCCCTGGGACGTGGTGGTTGGGTTTAGGGGTACCCTTTTCCTCCTGAGCTTTGTCACTTGGGAGCCTGGGCCTCTGGAGCATCTGGAGGTGGCTTAGCTGAGGGCGTGTGCCACTCCGGGCCTCTCTGGTCCAGGACAGCCGCCAGCCCTTGGGTCCCCCCGCCAGGGCTTGAGGTGCAGTGCCGCCACCACCTGACCCTCCGAGGCCCCGCTGGGGTCTGGGTGTGGGACGTGCAGGCGGGCTCAGACTCAGTGGGTGGGCACGTTGGGGGCTCCAGACGCGGAGTGAGGATGGACCTGAAGGCCGGCCACCGGGAGTAAAGCAATCGAGGGACGTCGGGGGAGGGGTGGCAGGCTGGCCGCCGGAGCAGGGAGGTCTCAGAGGGAGAAGCAGGGGGCCAGTGGCGTTCACAGGCCCACCCCAGTCTCCCTCTGCCCAGGACGGCGGGCCGCGCAGCCAGCCCCCCGTCCTGCAGGTAGCCCTGCAGGATAGAGGAGAGACGCAATGCCCATTTTACTGAAAAAGTACTTTGAGGATTTCCAGACATCCCTGAAAGTAGAGACAACAGCATGCAGCAGTTGCCAACCTTTTGCAAACCTGCTCCTTTGAACCCTGAACGTTTTGCTGGTTATTTAAAATAAATCCCAGGCTTCATGATACTCCATCCCTAAATACTCTTTACGTATCTCTTGAAAGAGAATATTTTCTTAAATAGCCACAATGCCATTTGTACACCCAACAGAATTAACACTTTCTTGATATTATTATTTTATTTATTTTTTTTATTTTTTTTTTTTTGCGGTACGCGGGCCTCTCACCGCCATGGCCTCTCCCGTTGCGGAGCACAGGCTCCAGACTCACAGGCTCAGCGGCCATGGCTCATGGGCCCAGCCGCTCCGCGGCACGCGGGATCTTCCCGGACCGGGGCACGAACCCGTGTCCCCTGCATCGGCAGGCGGACTCTCAACCACTGCGCCACCAGGGAAGCCCCTCTTGATATTATTTAATATTCGCTTGATGTTTAAATTTCCCAGTTGTTTCGGAAATGTCTGTTTATAGCTGCTTTGTAAGAATAAGGACCCAAATAGCGTCCCCGCGTTGTGTTTTGTCACCTGGTCCCTAAGCCTCTTAGGATCAGAACCAGCCTCTGCGCAGCCTGCACGGCCTCAGGTAACAGAGGCCTCAGACCAGGTGGCGTAAACGACATTTCTCGCAGTGCGGAGGCTAGAGGTCTGAGATCCCGGGGTCAGTGGGGCCGTTCCTCCTGAGGCCTCTCTCCTCCGCGTGTACTTGGCTGTCTTCTCCCCTTGAACTCACGTGGCCATCCCTCTGTGCAGATCTGTGTCTGAGCTCCTCTTGTTATGTGGACCCCAGTCCCGCCAGATCAGGATCCACCCTAATGACCTCATTTTAACTTAATCACCTCTTAGAAGGCCCAGCTCTAAATACAGTCACGTTGTGAGGCCCTGGGGGTTTGGGCTCCAACATAAGAATTTGGGGACACATGCAGCTCCTGACACCCCTTTTTCATGCCAGTGGCTCGCTGAGGCCAGTGCGTCCACTGTCCCACTGGCAGCCCCACACTCTAGGATCCCGTTTCCTCCCAGCATCACCTAAATTGGCTCTCACCCCACACTTCCCTGTCCCGGAAGTTGGCGGGACCGCCCAGTCACTCCACTCAGCCTTCTGGGTGGGACAGCATCACACGTACCGCAGGGCTGGCCCTGGGCGTGTCTGTCACAGGACGCCACGTCTGGGCCCTGCTTCTAGTGGTGCAAGATTGGCCCATGGGTTCAGGTGGGCAGTGCTGGAAGCCCATGTCCAGCGGGTGGGCTGCAGCTGGGGGGCTAGTGGGCGACTTTGAGAAACAATACATTCGATCCATTTCTAGCGCCTTTGTCGTCTAGGTTAGTGACGCTGTCGGGACTTTTCTTCTAGAGCTTGAACTTAAGCTGAAGGTGGTTTGTTTCTTTCTATTCTTTATCGTGAACTTGGCGGGGAGCTTGGAAGGAGCAGGAAGGTGATTTAGATAATCACATGTGAAAAAGGGCCCTTGTAGCCCTTGCAAGGTGGGCTTGGCTTTTCACTCCTGTTCCCAAGTGTGGGCTCCTTAGACAAAACCCCGATCCTTTAACAGCGCCGCCAAGGTCAGACGGCACGCGATGGCTAAGCCTGTGGGCTCCGACCACCCTGGGGGAGCCTCCAGGCCACAGAGGACGGTCTAGATGAATGAAGAGCAATGCTTGCTCGGAGCAGAGGTGGGCACACTTCCTGTACAGGGCCAGATAGTGCGTGTCTCTGGCTTTGGAGCACGAAAGCGGCTACAGACGTTATGTAGCAGAGGAGCCCGTCTGTGCTCTGCTTGGCCCAGGACCCTCCTTTGCTGACCCCGGGCTTCAAGGGTCCTTGGCCTGGGGGTGGGGAGGGGGTTACCCTAGGACCCCTACCAGGGTTTTATTAGCCATGTGACTGGTGTGTTTCCAAGCCTCTGCAAGGCCAGGTTTCCTCCTCTGCAAAGTGAGCAGAGATAACAGCCGAGGTGTTGAGGATGCAAGGATGCGGGGGTTGGCTCAGGGTCCCAAGCCCAGAGCCTGCACACGGCAGGCACACCCCATCCTGAGGCGGGGGCTGCTGAGTGGTGTGGCGGGCCCCGCCCTGGTCCCCTGGCACCGCCCCGTCTATACCCTCGAAGGCTGCCTCGTGGAGCTGGGAGGGGTCAGGCTGTCCTGCTGTCCTCAGAGAGGGGCCTGCAGGTGGCGCAGTCAAGGCCCTGAGAGTCACCGGTTCTGGAGCTGAGCCTGACAGTAACGGAGGGAGGCTGGCCCGCCGATGCTCCTCTCTAGAATAATCTCATTTTTCTCCAGCTTACAAAGGAAACACGTGGTAGTAATAGTCCAAAAACACAGAGCGTAGAATTTGGAAAGAAGGGTCCCCCGTGACCATTCCCAGCATTACCACGTTAATGTGTCTTGACTTGAAGTTGGGGAGCCTGGTCCCAGGTTTACAGGCCTTTCCAGTTTCGAAGGACTCGGTCTACAGCTGGGAGAGAGGCTGTTGGGAGGAAGACCCTTCCGGACCGTCACGCTCCCGGCAAGGACCAGCTCCAGTGCCATCGCGATGTCAGTGTCTAGGTTTCAGTATCTAAAGATTCCACACTTGGGAAAACCACCCGGCAAAGCCTGGACGTCAGGAGACACGCTCCTTCAGCCTGCCACGCCGAGGAGGCCACCACGTGTGACTGGTCGCACATGGGCCCCTCCCAGCACGCTCTGCTCCAGGCCCTGCTTCTCTCTGTAGACAGCGAGCACGTCTTCATGGATTTGGAGCAGAAGCTCAGCAAATACTTCTCAAAGGACTGGAAGAGAGAAAGACATAGAGTGAGCTAAACTGCCAGGCGGGGGAGGGCAGGGTGGAGGGGCCCGGGAGGCCCAGCTGCTGGCCCCCGCCCCAGGTCCCGGCGCGGAGTCTGCGGGCGCAGGGAAGCCAGCCCCGTGGGTGCAGGTGCGCGCCCTTGAGCGTTCTGGACATTTGCTCAGCTTTTCCTTTTAACAAAGTGACGTAAAATCATGGACTGCCCCGCAGTACAGACCTGAGCTGTGACCTCGGGCTGGGTCTGAAGCGATGCAGGTGATGGCTCCCTCCTGAGCACCAGCCAGGGGTCAGCCCCCTCCCCCCAGGTCTCAGCACCGCCTTCTCTCCACCCTTCCACCGCCAGGGAAGCGGCAGGCCCGGGGCCCCCTTCGTGGCCTTCCTCAGGGTGCAGTACTACGTGGAAAACGGAAGGCTTATCAGGTAAAGTCGCTCGCCAGTTCTCTGGCACGTTCCCGGAAGGGTGACCACCTGTCAGGATGTGGTATCGCTGTTGCTTGGGGGGCAGAGGCGCAGCCATTCTTTTTAATTAACCAACATGTAAAGACTAGGGCAGAAACAAGAGAGTGTTTCAAACACAGGTATTTTATGCCCCAGGGTGGGGTTTTCCCAGGTGTGTGCTGGAGGGTCTGCGGATTCCTCTGTAAGTGGGACCTCCTCCTGCTCTGGGCTGCGCGCCCAGCTGCTGGTGCCCCGTCCGGGTGGGAAAGGGCCCCAGGCTGGCACACCTGCAGGGCCTCCTTCTGAGTTCCTGGGCCTACTTTCCCGAGAGAACCCCACCAGAGCATGTGGGAAAATACAGATGCTGGGGCGCCCCAGGAACTGAGTTACCCCAGACCGGGGGTGGGTAAGCGGGGCCCGTGTCCCAGGAACCCCCTGAGCAGGTGCAAGTGGGCCGGGGTCCCCACAAGCCTCCCCAGGCAGAGAGCTGGTGGGGGGGAAGGTTCTGGAAAAGTCTCGGAGGGGAAAACAGGCAGGTTGCGGGGAGGGAGCGTGGCTGCCCCGTGCTGTGGCGCCAGTCGCTGGTAGTAGTGTTAGAAGATCTGAACTTGTTCTTCCCAGGGGCCCTGCTCCCTGTGTGTGCTGGGAAATTAGCAGAAGAAAGGGGCCTGTCTCTTAGGAGGCGGCTATAAACCAGGTCTGCAGAGTCCTGGGTCCCAGGAGCCCTGCCCGAAGTCAGGCTCACCTGGCTTCTCAGCAGCAGGGGGGCGGCAGCACATCCACCTGTACCTCCCCCGCTTCGGGGCCCTGAGGGTCCTGGGGCCCTGGGGCAACGAGACGGGGCGTGGCGGGCGGGGGGTGGTGACTGGCGGGGTGGGAGGCCGCGGGCTGCAGGGGCACAGCGCTCCCGAGCCCGCTCGCCCGCCAGCGACAGGACGGCCAGGCACCTGTACTACTGCCACCTGAAGGAGCAGGTGCTGCGGTCCCAGTGCGCCCACCGGGAGGAGGCCTACTTTCTGCTGGCTGCCTACGGGCTGCAGGCCGACCTGGGCGATTACCGCGAACCGGCACACTCGGGCCGCTACTTTGAGCCGCAGGCCTACTTCCCGCAGTGGGTGAGGCCCCTCTCTCCATCCTGGGCGCCACCCCCAGGGGCCGGGGGGGGTGGGACCCCGGGCTGGAGGGGGAGCAGGCTGGACAGATGGCTGGCGGCTCCCTCCTCAGATCATCACCAAGAGGGGCAGCGCCTACATCCTCAGGCACGCGCCCACCCTGCACCGTGAGCAGGGGGGCCTGAGCCCCAAGGAGGCCGTGCTGCGCTTCATCCGGGAGGCCTGCCGGCTGGAGGACGTGCCCGTCCATTTCTTCAGGCTGTACAAGGTCCAGCTGCGGGGACGCCAGGTGGGGGAGGGTGGCTCAGGCCTGGGACGCACCTCCCCAAGGGTCCACAGGGCGGCTGGGACCCCGACCCAGGACAGGAGGGACAGAGTCCCCACGGCTGTCCTAGGGCCAGGACCCCCAGCCAGCATCACAGGGGAAATGGGAGGAGGCCCGGGGACCCCACCTCAGCCCTCAGGCACCCCTGGTCCACCAGCGAGGGTCTGCGAGGGGGGCCACAACCCCAGGCCAGGGGCTCTAGACCTTGCCAACGTCTGTGTCCTCTTAGGATAAGAAGGAGGACCGACCTACCATTGTCCTGGGACTGACCCTCAGAGGGGTGCAGGTCTATCAGGTGACCGGCAGGGGCCCTCCTTCCCCCCCCCCCCCCCCCCCCCCCCCCCCCCCCCCCCCCCCCCCCCCCCCCCCCCCCCCCCCCTCCCCCTCCCCCTCCTCTTTCTCCTTAACGCCCCCTCCCCTCCCCCACGGGGGCTGGTCTTGCTGCTTCCCTCTGGCTGGCCCTGTGCACGAGGCCCTGCTGTCTTGCAGGAGGTGAACCGCGCTCCACAGCTGCTCTACGACTTCCCCTGGCGCCACATCGGGAAGCTGGCCTTTCTGGTGCGTGTCTGATGGGGTCGGGGCTGGGGGCGGGGGTGTCTTAGCCCCCAGGAGCCCAGAGGAGCCTGGCAGACGCTTGTCCTTCGGGACGTTGACCAGGCATGTCATGGCCCACGAGGTGCAGGCATAGCCCGAGGCCTGGGGAGTGTCCCGCGTGGAGACGGCCCCGCCCCCTGGAAGTGCCCTCCTGCCAGGCTGGGTGTCCTGGCTCTCATCACCAGGAGGACTTCTGGCTCCTGGGTGGGGACAATAAAAGGGGGCGAGGAGGAGGCCACAGACGCCCTGGGCCGGGCCTGGCGCTGGGCGGGTGGCAGGGACGGTGGGTCCTGGGTGCAGGCTGAACTCGAGGGCCCAACACGGCCGTGGGCCCACGGGGTCCACCTCCCCGGGCCCAGCGCGGTGGGTGCCGGGTTACAGCTGCCCTGAGGCCCCTCCCCCACCCGCACCCCCAGGAGACATCTGGTGGCAGGACAGAAACAGGAGAGCCCCCAGCAGAGGGCCTGGCTGATGCTGTCCTCTGGCTTTCTTGGTACGTCACATCGCGTCTCTTCTCTGCTCAGGGCAAGAGGTTTGAGCTCTGGCCGGATGGGCTGCCCGCGGCCCGGAAGCTGGTGTACCGCACGGGCTGCTCCTGGCGCTCCCGCCACCTGCTGCACCTGCTCAGCACCAGCCACCAGCTGCACCTGACCCTGCAGCCTGCGCTGCAGCGGCTGCGGCAGCTGGAGGAGGCCCAAGGTGGGGCCGTCCCCTCTGCGCCCACCCCTCCTCTGCGGTCTAGGTCGGACACTGGGCGCGGCAGCCCGCGTCTCACCCTGTTTTCCCAGAGGGGGCGTTGGCAAGGGGGTGGTGGCGACCCCACTCCTCCAGCTCTCCTGGGGCCTGATTCTAAAGATGGGGGCCAGGGGGGAAGCGAGGCAAGGGCTGCAGTAACCCCCACGCGGTTCCTGGAGGCCCTGGCAATGCACGCATGTGTGTGTGAGCATGGAGTGCCTATGTGCACATGTGTGCACACCTGCTTGCGGGGGCTGCTTGGGGTCCCTCACACTGAGACCTGGGAGCCCTAGGGCCGTGAGCACAAGGGCGAGTGTTAGGAGTTTACCGGCTGCCGGTGACAGATCCCACCTGGGGGCCTGGGCTGTGACAGCGGACACTCGGGGCCCTGATCTCTGGGTGGCACTTCCCTCCCCCGACTCTGCATCTTCCTGGGCCTGGCGGTGGCTGGACCCCTGGGCCTCTGTCGGCCACCTGCGGCTCCATCTCCAGCGCTGTTCTTACACCAGCGCCCTCCCCCTCCCCCCGCACAGAGAAGAAGTGCTACCGGGAGTCCTGCGTCAGCGACGTGCTAGAGCTGGACCTGGACCTGGACCTGGCCAGGAGGCCGTCCCCCGGCTCCCCTGGCAGCGGGGACAATAGGGACGGAGGCTGGCGTCCCCCGCACCGCCTCTCACTCCTCTCGTCTGGCAGCCACTGCAGCTCCCACTCGTCGGGCATCGAGGCCGACTCCCAGCTGGCGGGGCCCGTGGAGCCCGGGGAGATGTCGGTGGATGAGCCCATCGTCGGGGCTGCAGCGCTCCACGGGGAGGAGCCGCCCAGCAGCTCCAGGACCAGCCAGAGCAGCCGTGGCACAGTTGGTGGTGGCAGAGGTGGGCCTGAGGGCGACACCCGGGACCAGGGGGAAGGTGAGTGTGTTGCTTGGCTAGATGCCGGCTGGGTCATCGCTGTGGGTGGCGGGAGAGGCTGGGGTGCTCGTCACCCAGATTCTGGGGACCTTGTTACACGGGCCCCTCCACCACAGGGCCTGGGAGCAAAGAAGGGAGGACAGGGCCCTCCCTGCAAGATGCAGCGGGTGGTGGTCCTTCAATCCCCCTGCAGCTGGTAACTCCTAGGGAGCCTGGCCTGGCCAGTGTCCCTCATGTAAGATCCCATCGGAAAGCATTCAGCCAGGTTTCTCTCTTGCTACCCACGGGGTCAGTAGAAGTCACATGACAGTCGGCCACTTATGAGCCATTCTAGGACCAAGCACCCACCCGGCTTAGCATGAGCTCCTTGTCCCCAAGGATGCTTCCGCAGTAGGTCTGGGAGTGGGGGCCCTGAAGTGGTTCCTTGTCACCCCAGGAAGGTTACGCAGGCTCTGCTATTCCCTGAGCACCTGCAGCGTCTTTGAGAGTGGATGCAATGGGTAATCATGGGGACCAGCCTCAGGGCCTGGCCACCCAGGTCCACCTAGAGTCACCCAAGGTTATGCAGGGTCACCCAGCATCACCCAAGTCCACCCAGAGTCATTCAGGGTCACCTAAGGTCACCCAGAATCATTCAGGATCACCCAGGGCTACCCAGGGTCACCTAGAGTCACCCAAGATCACCTAGGGCCAACCAGAGTCATTCAGGGTTACCCAAGGTCAGCCAAGATCACACAGTGTCAGGTGGTTTTGGTCAACCTGCCGTGTCCACCTTTACATTCTGAGCGATAAAGGACAGATCGGTCTCCATCTCTGAGGTTTTGCCCAAGTGTGTGGTCTGCAATCTGGTATGAGCAATAATAATGATAAGATGGTGTTTGCCCAGTAAGAGCCTGCTTTGATTAGACATCAGAGCACTTGGACAACTAAAGCAGCCCAGTGCGCAAGGACAGGGCAGTGTGAGCAGGGGGGGCGGGGGGCGGGGAGTGGGTGGGGTCCTGGGGGACCACGCAGGGAGAAGGCTGGGACAGGCCGAGACCACCTAAGGGGAGGAGCCCAGGTCGCCCACAGAAACCATCGCTCCTCGAAAGGGCTCCGACACCTCACGTGGAGAAGACACGTGACAATCTGGGGTTCCAGATGACCTGCAGGGAGGAGGCCGAGGTCACAGCGCACCTCTCTGTGACCCCGAGGCCTGAGAGGAGGAGTGCGGGAACCATAGAGGCACCCAGTCTCATCTCAGAGTTTGGGGCCCTGGGGTGGGCTGCCCTCTGCAGGGAGCAGGCGGGTGTCCCCGGGCCCTGCTCACGTGCCCTCGCCCTCCTCGCAGCCTCTCCCCAGCAGCCCTTGGCCGCGGTGCGGGTCACGCTGGTGAGCACGAGGGGCCCGAGCGCTGAGGCCCTGCACCAGGTAGGTCCCCACGTGGGCCAGGCGGCCTCTCCCTGTTCTGCGTGGCGCCTCGTCAGGTCAGGGGCCCCAGGCCCGCCCGAGGGTCCCCGGGAGACTCGTCGGGCAGTGGGGGACCGGTGAGGCGGGTCAGGAGCTGGGTCCTCCGCGGCTGAGAGCTGAGAGCCGCCTGCCGTGTGGCGCGGCCACCGGCCCCGCCCCCTTCCCAGGCGGTGGGCGGTGTGAACAAGGCCCGCACAGCTCGGGCCCCAGGAGTGTGGGGCTCTGGGGCGCTGCGCCCCTGCCCCCAGGAGCAGGAGGGGGGCCAAAGCCAGTGGCCCTGGGAGGTGGGGCAGAGGAAGGGGTAGCTGGAGGCGCCGGGCCTTGCTTAGGGCGGACCTGGGGGAGCCCCGGTGGGCGGGTGGTGACCCTGGAAAGAGAGTGAATGTTAGGGTGCGATTTGACTCAGAGGGAGGCGGGCGGGCGGGGACCCGGCAGGAGGTGGGAGTTCAGCGGAGGCGGGGGGCGGGGGCGGGAGGGGGAGAGAATGGAGGGGAGGGTGAGGCGGCTGCAGGACAGCCTCCTGGTCTCTCCCTGCAGGTGCCGGAGGCCCGGGCGGCAGCCGGCCCCGCGGCCCCGCACAGCCGCAGCGTGGACGACGCGCGCCCCGCCCCGCGCCGCGCCCCGCGCCCCGCCCCGCGCAGCTGCCCCCTCCGCCGCGCGCTGGACCCCGGGCCGAGGAGGTCCGTGAACTCCCGCTCCCTGGACCTGCTCGGAGAAGACCACCACCCCGAGGAGTTCGTGGTGTAGACGCCTCGGGGTACCGCTTCACCCCCGCAGGGCCCCGTCCGCGCCGCACGGCTCCGCCCACTTGGGACTCTGTCCCTGCAGCGCCGCTCCATCCGCGCGGGGCTCCGTCCATCTCTCCATCCACGTCTCGCCGGCCTTCTCTGCCCTGGAGGCTCCCACCTACCACCGCCAGGCTGAACGGGGCCTCTGGCACCGCCCCTTTTACCTGGCTGCTTTGCACCTTCACCTGTCTGAGGGGTGGAGCCACCTCTGTCAGGCCTGGAGGTGCCGACGAGGTCTCACTTTCCCTGCTGCTCGGACTATGGCTGGTCCGAGCATCTTCCGAGGTCCGCGGCTCCAGTCTCTGCGCAGTGGCGCGTGGGCCGTGCTGCCTCTAACGCTCGAGGGAAGGTGTCTCAGCTCAGGGGTCCCCAACCGCCCGGCCGCGGCCTGTTTGGGGCCGGGCCGCACAGCATGCCCTCCGGAGCTCGCATGACCGCCTGAACCATCATTCCCCCACCCCCACCCGCCACCCCGCCTGTGGAAAGAGTGTCTTCCACCAAACCGGTCCCTCATGCCAAAAAGTTTGGGGACCAATGTCCTAGCTGCTCTCGGACATTGGAGAGACCTCTGGGGTTCCCCTGCCACCAACTCCTCGATAGATGGTGAGACCAAGAACAGCAAGCTTCCCGGGAGTCCTTGAGCTCACGGTCACCGTCGTTGTCACTGCACTGGCCACAGGTTCCTCAGACCACCCTCTCTGCAGCCCCTGCTGTTCACAGCCCTGGGCCCACTGGACAGAGGCGCCTCTGTGAGCCGTGGGCCCAGCTGCGTCACCCCAGACCCTCAGCAGAGCCCACCTTGTCCGCCGTGTGTACACAGAGGCACCGGGCCTGGAACCGCACAGCCACGTGGACACTGGTCCCGTGGAGCTGGTGGCAGGAAGTGGGAGGGGCAGGCTAAGGAGGAAGCCGTGATCTACTCTGACTCACAGAAGGAAGGCTCCAGAAGAAAGCCCGCCAGCGCAGAGCCTGAGTTTTCTCCTTCCCATCACAAGTCAGGCTCTGAAGGTGGTCCTTCCCCATCTCCTGCCCCAGTATCCACCCAGCCCGGAGGGCGTCTGGGCACCAGGGAGCCGTGGCATCTAGTCAGCACTGGTCACTCCCCCGCCCACCGGCCATTCAGTGCACCTGGCCCCTCCCCGAGTCAGAAGACTGGATGGGAGGTGGGGACAGGGATGGGTCCGGACCGCCAACACCCCTCGTCTGGGGCAGGAGACCCCTTCCGAGCTTCGCCACCTCTCCAGCTGGCGGCTCCACAAGTGGCTGAATGGCTGAGTGGAGTTTCACAGTGATTTCTGGAAAAGCATATTGAGGGACTTTGACCTTCGCTGGGGGCCGTACTGGCCGGTGATTAAGAGGCCGGTGAGCAGGCCGAGTGTCCCACTTAGGGCTGGACCCGCCGGGGTCGGGGCGCCCGGAGGGTGGGCTGTAGTTAACGCTGTGCTTTCCCGTCCAAGTCAGGGCAGCTGCCCCAGGGCTGAGACATGGCCCCCATCGCCTCCAGGGCCCTACATGCAGGGGGCCTTCTCGAACCGTCCACCTCATGGACAGTGCAGAGTGGCTGCGCTGAGCCCAGACGGCGGAGGGAGCTGGCCTCAGGTTGGCGCTCTGTGTCCCCAGAGGGAAAGGCAGGGCTGGTGCCGTGTCTCACCTATCTCCTGACCCCAGCTGGGCCCTGCATTCCTTGCTCTGGAACAGGTGGGACTCCACGGGTAACACCACCCTCCCAGCCTGAGGCTGGTGACAGGCACGTGGCGTGGTGTGGCTTAATTCACCTGTGTGTCCCTCTGGCCCTCCCCCCCCTTGCACACGTGCTGCCCTCTGTCTGGACGCACTGACCTGTGTGTCACTGTCGGATAGTCCCAGGCGCTGTGCCCGAGACACCATCGTCCCCTCCCTGTTCTGCTCACGCCTTGAGGACCCCACAAGGGCCGTGTTTTGGGGACGGGGTGGAGCCTGAGCCCAGGGGGCGGGGTCTGCAGCCTAGCCTTTACCGGGCCTCTTGGTCCTTACTGTGAAAGGAAATCGCACTCGTGCGCACACCGCGCATGTGTAATGAAGAGCTGCACACACGTCCGTGTGTCTGCACCTGGGCAGCCTGCGCCGGGGGCGGGGCGCCGGGAGGCTGGGCGGGGCGGCCACACGAGTACTAGATTCTCGCGGTGAGGGTTCCTGGACACCGAGAGCTTCACCTCGTGAAGAACCACGGTGTGCTAGTGCTGCGTGGACGGAGGAGCTTGGAGGGGAGACCAGCCCCCGCCCTTGGAGTTCATGTTTGTCTAAGTCGTTTTTTAAAGAAGCATGGTGGGGGCGGCTGAAGGGCGGTGCTGCCGCGGGGCACGGGCCGGCAGTGGGGCCTCATCTGCTCAGTCTTTCCCTCATTAAGCAGACGTCACCGAGTCAGGTCACGTGCCAGCACTGGGTGGACGCCAGACGGGGGCAGTACCCCCCAGCACGGAGCGCGGTGAGGGCCAGGATCGGCCGTGGTAGTGCTGGACCTCCCGGGCCGCCCTTCAGAGTCCCCTGTGCAGGAGGTGCCCACATGCCCAGCCGGGCCTCCCCGAAACAGGGCTCCCGAGGACACCTAGCCTGTGGCCACAAGAGCAGGCGGCGAGGGAGGTGTGGTCCTGGAGGACGGGGATGGGCATCCAGAGCTGTTGCGGGCCTGAGCCCTTGCTTTTCCGTGAGTTTCCGAGGTCACACTGAGTCGGGTCCCCATGGTAAGAACTGAGGCTGCATCTGCCCTGGTCTAGGGTCCTTTAAAGGAACTTTTGGGAGCAAGAGCCCAGCCTAACGGACTGCTTTGCGGTCCCACACACACACCCATACGTGTGCACACGCAAGCACACGAGTGCACACGAACGTGGGCAGAAGTGGTGATTGGGCGCGGAGCGGTGGAGGGAAGCTTTTACCGGGCGCCCACTCGGAGCCCCTCGCGGGGACTCGGAGCTCCGGCGTCTGAGCGCCCGCTCCCGCCCCCGTGCCCGCGCGTCCCGCGGCTGCCACGAGAGGGCGCTGGCGGCGCGCTGTGGCTCCGGGGCGGCAGGGACCTGGGTGCGTCCCGCCCCCGCGCGGCTCAGGGGCGGCTCTGGAAGGCGGGGGCGTGGCCTCGGGGTTGGGGGCGGGGCCGCTCAGGCTGCGTGGCTTCCGACCTCGAACGCGGGCTGCGCCTGCGTCTGTCACCCCCGATCCAACCCACCCCGACTTGAGGGTGGCCGGCGCCACGGGCCGAGAGAGGCTGCGCGCAGCCCCTGTGTCCTTGGCGGAAGAGGCGGCAGGGACCGCTGGCTGACCCCGGAAACCACCCGAGCTCTGTTCCTATTTCTGCGCTCCCTCTGGGCCTTGCGGAGACACGGCGAACGGCCGCGTGTCCGCTCAGCACCGGGGCTCCGCGGTGGCTGGGCAGCGCAGGACGGTCCGGGGCCAGGCGGCACCGCGCCCCGGTCTCCAGCCCCGTCCCGCCGGCCCGGAGGCCGCGAAGGCCGGCAGAGGGGGCCCGTCCCCAGGGGAGGAGGGAGGCTTCTCTGCAGCAGCGGGAAAACCGCCTCTTCGTCTTGCGTGGGTTCGGACCCAAGGCCTTTCGGGCAAGGCGGATGCTGCAGACGCCCCGGAAGACGGGTGTTAGCCAGCAGGGGGCCGCAGTTTGTGAGGGGTCACTCAGGACTGAGCCACCTTCGCCCCGGGGGTCGTGTGGCCCCCAGGGCTGCGGGGGGCGCCCCGACACGTCTCCCTCCACACTCGTCAGGGCTGAGAGGCAAGACCCCCAGGTTCCCTCTGGACGCTGGAGGGCGGGCGGGCGGATGGCTCAGGAACGAGTAGGCCGGACATGACCGCCGGCTCCCCCGTGAGGCCGGAGGTCACGCTAGCAGGTCCAGTTCCCGAGAACCCCGAGGGCTTGTTCAGGGCCAGCCACCCGCTGCTGGGCCCTGGGAACCTGCATGTGGACCAGCGTGGCCCGTCTGCCCCGGGGACTCTGGGGCCAGAGAAGCACCGCAGCCCAACCTGGCGGCAGGTGTTTGGGGGCCTCACCCTCTCGGTCATGGGCCAGGACTCCAGGGTACGTGTCCAGCCGGCCACCTCCGCTCTGTGAAGCCTTCTCTGCCCTCTGGCCCTGGCTCCCTCTTGGGAGACAGAATCCGGGTTCAGGGTGTCCTTTCTCCAGGAAAGCCTGATGCCCCAAGAAGGGCTGCATGGGCTTTGAGACTCGGAAGAGAGGAACACGTCCCTCAGCTGTGTCCGGGGACCCTGGGGGCAGGCCCCGCCCGGGGCTCCTGCGGTGGGGACTCTGCGGCCCAGGCACGGAGGAGACGGGCAGGGCGAGCTGACCGCCAGGCCATGGGCATTGGGCTTTGGGCCCCATCAGCATGTTCACATGGGGACACTGTTTGGAAAAATGTGCAGGACTGGGACTTCTTAACCGTCAGTGGTTAAGCTGGCTGTCCCTCCACCCACCGTGCACCCCGTCACCCTCCCCGTGGGTGGAGCCGATGGGCACTCGGGGCCCAGCCAAGGGGGAAGTGGGGTTTGGTGGGAGATACCCGCGGGGTTCACAGTCACGGACAGATGAACGGGGACAGCAGTGGCCTGCGGGAGGACCCCTGTGGTCAGAGGTCACGTCTCGTGGGGACCTTGACCCCCCAGTGCCGGAAGCACGCGGCAGCAAAGCTGGCACCGCGGGGGCGGGGGTGGCGGGGAGGCCCACGGCTCACAGACCTCCCAGGCCCTCCCGTGGCTGTGAAGGGCGAAGCCACAGACACCAGCGTCGGGGGAAACCGGGAGAAAGCAGGGTGACTTCCTCGGTCAAGGACATGGTCGAGGACGCAGCCAGGAGAGGCTGCCGGTGCTGACGGATAAAGTGGTGGAAGCGCCTCGCGGAATCCTGTGGTTATTAGTGCAATTCGCATGCTTTGAAAAGTTTAGACGTTGTGACTTGACGGTGTTGAAGTTTTTCTCTAGGTATTTGTCTGCTACCCACCTTCCTACCTTCTCTAGGTATTTATGTGTCTGCTGCCTACCTTCTCTAGAGTGCATCACCTTATTTTTTTTCCCTTGAGGGAGCGTCCCCATCACCGTCAGTTTATATAAGATTCAGGCCGCAGGCCCAGCCCACCCAGGCCCTCCAGGGGCTCTGCCTGAGGACCTCTGGTCACAGACGGGAACGTGTCCCAGCGCCCCCTCTGCTCTGCTTCCTCCCGGGGGCCATGGGGTTCCCGTGAATGCAAACCCAGCTTTCCTCCGAGAGCAGATGTAGGAACACGTTAATCGTTAATACACCTCGGCCACCTGAAAAGGCCACGGCCCCCCGGGAATCTCGTGGGCGTGGCTGGAAGCTTTGAGGGGGAGGGCGGCAGCCAGCAGAGGGAGGTGCGGGGTGGATGTAGCACCAGGGCTGGGGCCGTCCACGGCGGGCAGCTCGGCCTGGCGATGGGTTAGCAAGTCCGGGAAGCAGGTTCCCCAAAGTGGCAACAAGTCCCCGAAGCAGTTATTTGCCAAACCTTGGGGACGGCCAGCTCCCTCCCTCAGCTGTCCTTGTACGAGGCCTGTCCCGGGACAGCAGGGCGGGGGCACCTGGGTCTACCTGAGAGGTTCTGGTCCACACACCTGCCCCTGCTGCCGCTGTGTGGACGGGGGTGCAGACATGGGGGCCACATCTAACCCCCGAATGGCTATGGAGTCTTCGAGGGCGGGGCTATGCCCCGTGTACGGAACAGCCCGGTGCCCCCACAGGGCGCGGCGTCGTGCAGTGGGCTTCCCAGGGGTGGCCCCGTGACTGAGTGAGCGAGTGGACACGGGCCACACTCCGGGTGCAGGTGCCCAGGGCGCCCAGGGGGCGCTGCCGGCTCCCTCTGGGCCCCACGAGCCCTGCCTCCGGCCCAGCCCGGGCGTCCCCTGGGAGGGAGGATGTGGGCAGCTGCCCGTGTGCCTGGACCGCGGAAGCCCCTGGAGCCTGGACGGCATGCTGGCGCCCCACAGGGACGCCACGGTGAGGCTGAGACCCCACGTCTGCTTCCTCAGCAAATGAAGTGTTTTCTGTTTCTGCCAACAGCGCAGAGTCAGAGAGCTGTCCTGTGCTCTGTTCTGGGGCTGGCCCGTGGCCACTCTTGAGGGCTGGGACTCCATCGGCCACGACGACGTGCTGGCACAGCCCTGGCCGGCCCCCAGGACCCCTGCCCTTGGCCGGTGGCAGCTCTCCCCCTCCTCCGCATGCCCCTGTCACTGTCTGTCAGGGTGTGGCCCGCTGTTCCAACCGTGAGGCTCGTGGTGGCCCAGGCCTGGGCGACCAGTGACTGTCTCAAGGGACATCCTCAGCGGGCGTCCAGCATGGCAGGCAGCGTCTCCTGGGTGCTGTTCTCACCGCAGGAGGACACGGGGCCGTGGGGGGACAGGGGAGGTGGAGCAGGGAGAACTGGTCACACGCACGGGAGAGAGGTGGGGCGCTGTACCCGCCACAGCCGGTGCCACCTGCTTCTCCCCAAAGAACAGCCAAGCGGGGGCAGTGGGCGCGTGGGCCCGGGGGACGAACAGAGACACGATCGGATGGTCACACAGAGCCTGGCCCAGGGCCCAGTGCCTAGAGCAGCAGCCACTGTCCCCGAGGGCAGAGCCCATCTCACGCGGCCGGGCACCGTGGGAGCATGGCGGGCGGCTCCTCTGGCCTCGCAGCCCTCAGGGCTGTGACCTGTCCCTGGCTCTCTGGGCACCCGTGTCCCCCAGCTCCCTCTTCTATGCCGAAATAGACGCAGGAGCTGACAGCGGTCCTGCCCAGCTGCTGCAGTCCGCGCCTGTCCTGTGGAGAAACTCGGTTACTGCTGTCCTGCTGTATTAAGGCTTCGAATCCGCCCCAAAAGGCCTCGTCCCACTAACGGGATTCCTAAGCTTGGCAAGCAGGTGAGGGGCAGTTTGAGAACGGAGCTCGCTGCAGTCGCATCCACCTGCTTTCGGGCCAGCCCGTTAAGCCCTCGGGGGGCGACTTGGCGCCGTGGCAGTCTCAGGTTGTCACGACGATGGGGCTGGGCGTCCTAGGATTACGCAATGCGCAGAGGGTCCTGTTCCGCGAACACGTCCCTCACACCCGCAGGATCTGCCGACATGCCGGCGGGCACTCCCAGGTGAGGACCGTGCGTGTGCTGAGCCTGGGGCCCCACCCTGCTTCCCGCCCCGTCACGCAGGATCGCCCCTGCGGCTTTAACGCCCCTCTTCGCAGGAACGCGAAAGTCACGTGAGTCAAGGGAAGCTGAAACTGATTTGTCTGTCACGTTAGGGAGTTTTCACCATTTTAGAAGATTCTACCTCCACTGGCTACGCTGCTCACGATATCTGAGCTGTGAATATGAAACACTTCTGTGCCCTGCTGCTTCCGTAGCTGCCACGTTCGTGCAGGTGTCACACACAATAGGTCCACTTAGCCCTTCTGTTTAAGTCGTCTGCCATCTCTCTGCTGATCCATCTATCATGGATCTAATTGTGTGGTTGATGGTGTGTGATTCCTCCACGCAGCACCCCTCCCGCCCCCAGCGCTGGCCCCTCGGGTCCCCGGGGAGCCGTGTCCCAGCGGCTGGGACGCAGGGCGCAGCCCACGGCTCCTGCATCGCATGGCTGCCACCCCTCCTGTCGTGGGCACCTAGAAGGCACGCTCGGGAGGTGGGTGCCCTGGGGGGGGTGCAGAGTGCCCAGCCTGAGACACTGGCGGCCACTGGAGCGGAGCCCCTCCTTTGGGCTGGGACCAGCGTGTCCCGTCCTTCCTGGAGGTGCTGGCTGTGCCTGGGCGCTGACCCGGACCCACTGCGACCCACTCCCTGAGCTGTGCACAAAATCTCTGTCAGGGTCCTCCGCTTTTCGCTTCGCCTTTGGGTGCTACCGCTTTCATTTCCGCGTGTAGAAAAGATCTAAACCATTCTGATCTAAATCAGAACGCACATCTTCCGCGCGGCTCTGGGATTCCTCTTGCCCGGAGCGTGGCAGCCCTTGCGGGGTCTTCCCACCCGGGCACCCCCTCTCCCGCTCATCTTCCTCCCTCCCCGACAGGGCCAGGCCTCACGGACCAGGCTCCCGGAGGCTGGGGTCACACCCTCTGTGAGACCGGTGACCAGACCCTGTTCCTCTCTCGGGGACGCCCGCGTGTTCCCTGCTGCGGAGCTACAGACCCTTCGCTGGGACACGGGGGCCACATGGCACTAAGCAACTGATGCCTCCACGCTCACCTGCCCGCCGGGCCCTGCCCCGGGCAGCTCCCTCCCGAGCACCGTCCTCTCTGGGCACATGCCACACCCTCGGAGCAATGGGGTGATGTGGGGAGAGCCACATGGACGGTCCACCCTTGTGGACGGCCCTCCGCAGCCTGGAGGGCCTGTAACAACGCTCAGATGCTCTGAGAAGCAGCGGAAAGTCCGTTACTGCACTGACACCCGCTCAGCAGCCACCGGCAGGGACGGGGCTGCGCCTGTCCCAGGAGGGATGTGGGGACAGCCAGGACCACAGCCAGGAACAACGACGGGGTGTGTTTCCCACATTCGCAGCTGCCGGGCTCCAGGGGGGTAAAGCTGCCCCGCTCTCCTCTCCAAGTCCACAGGGCCCCCCAGTTCTGTCTGCAGGCCCCAGGGTTGAGGGCCGGGGTCCCCTCTCGAGTCTGCATCATGCTCGGCCCCCTGACATGGGCTCGAGCAGGTCCTCGTGAGGGGGAATAAGGACACACAGTCACCTGCTCTTTGCGGGGTGCATGCACCCGGCACCCCATTACACCCCGTCTGTGCCGAACGAGGGGACAGGTTCCCCGTCCATCCTGCTGGCAGCCAGCCAGCCCCTGGGACCCACCCGTGGGCCCCGCCCAAGTCCTCCCCCTCAAAGGCGGCTCCTCGGACGCACCTGCCTCCCCCAGCCTCCTGCTGCCTCAGTGATCTGTCCAGACGTGGGCCGGCTTTACAGGCTTCAAATTCAGCGTGTTTATTTTCACAGCACACGCATTACAGGCAATGCCAGGAAGCACATTTTAAGGGAGAAAAGCTCGCGTCCACCTCTCCTTCACCTGAGTTTTCTGGGGGCTGGATGGCCTCGCTCTCTTGCGGCGCTTGCTCGGGCTTCAAGCCCCAGGCTCTGCAGCGTCTCAGCCACGTGCCTCTGGCCTGGGCCACACCCATGATCGCCCGTAACTTTGCATCACCTCCTTGTAAAAATAAGTGACGACACGCAGTTGGAAAGATTCTAATGCAAAAGTGGCATCTCTAAAGTCCTGCGAAGCCCAGGTCGCAGCCGTACCCGCCGTCTCCGTACACGCCGGCTCAGGAGGGGTGAGCCCAGCCCCCAGCAGCGCCAGCCCAGGCGCCCCAGGGGCTCCCCACGGAGTGCCCCTGCAGCTTAGGGGGCAGAGGCCCCCGGCTGCGCCTGGCGAGGCTGGGGTCCCGCTTTGTGCTTCGCGGGGCCCTCGGCCTCCTCCGGGCCCTTGGCAAGGAGCACCGGGGCTTCTCCCTACAGTGGAATCCAGCTCTTGCTTTCCTCAAGGGCCAGCAGTAGGGTGAACAGTTTGGGAGGAAGACCAAAGACAGGGGAAGGGCGGGTGCGGAGGGGACGCGAGGCGGAAACAGCAGCCCGGCCACGGGGACTAGAGTGTGGGCTGCGGGCGCCCGACCCTGCATCCCCTCCCCCTCAGCCATGCACATCCTGGGCTGAGCGCCGGCCCTGGGAGCAGCCCCCCTCTCATCCTGTGGACAGAGCGAGAGGGAGACCCCGAGACCAGGGACAGAAAGGGCCCTGGAGCATCACCTCAGCCATCCCAGGACGGGCTGCAGCTCCAAACAGAGCAATCTGTCCCCTCCCCTGCGTTTCTATCCCTCCCCTGTGTGTTTCCATCCCCCTACCCCATGTTTGCCCCCCATGGCAGGAGCTCCATTAGCCTCCCATGACTGGTGTCTCCCAAGGAAAGACAAGCCACTTAACTGTTGTCAAATTCGGTAGGAGACGCTGGGGGTGCCCACCCTGCCCCTCCCGTCCCGAGCTCCCTGCTGGGTGGGCGGCCTGAGCTAGGCCAGGGCTGCCTTGAGGAAAGTCTGACAGAGAAGCTCAGCTCAGGAACCTGCCTGCCGGGACAGACAGCCTGGTGCAGGACAGAGCCCCCATCGAGTTCCCCCCATCAGCTCGGAGCTTGAGCTGGTGAGGGCCAACGTCGTCAGGTCACCTCGATCCCCAAACCCACAGCCTGATGCTTCAACAGCCCCGAGGGTCGCCCACACTTCTTCTAACTCAGTCGGGTCTCTGGCACCTGCAACCAGGAATCCAGCCTCCACGTGGCCAGGCAGTGCACACAGCCCAGAGCAGGGGCGTCCGTGCAGGTGCAGTGCAGTCCCACCCCCTGTGTGTGCCGCACCCCTAGGAACTTGGAACCCAGCCGGAGGGGCTGGTGGTGCCCACACTCCACAAACCACCCAGGGCCAGACGACACTGAGAAGAGTGACAGTGTCCTCAACAGGACTGCAAATCCCGGGGAAGGGCCGGCAGCGACCCCGAGAGCCGGGGAGCCCCCAGGAGACGTGGCCGGGAGGGGCGAGCCCGGGGAAGGGCCGGCAGCGACCCCGAGAGCCGGGGGGCCCCCCAGGAGACGTGGCCGGGAGGGGCGAGCCCGGGG
>NW_021703771.1:87019115-87072067 GCF_005190385.1 Monodon monoceros | reverse complement strand
GCCGGGGGGCCCCCCAGGAGACGTGGCCGGGAGGGGCGAGCCCGGGGTGAGGGGCAGGGGGGCAGCAGCTCCCCTCTTTGGGGCACCGATGGGGATGGCGGTGCCGAGCGCGTCCTGGAGCAGGTGGGTGAACCGCTGTTCCTGTTGGGACGTGGCCTCTGCCTGCCGACAGCACTCCCAGGATGTCTGTGAGGGCCGCCAGGCTCCGTTTGATGCACAAAGTCTCCCTCAGGGCTGATCCCGTCGCTCCAGACACCCTGGCAAAGTGCAGAGACCCCGCCCCACACAGGATTTACATGAATTCGGGGTGACATCAAGATGAATCAGAAAAGCAAAACGGAGGCTTCTCGGGAAGAGCAGGTGGGGGAGACCCTGCGTCCCCTTGGTGTGCCCCTCTGACAACCACGCAGCGCCAGCAGGGGAAGCTTTTAGGGGAACCGGGCTCCTCGCCCCACAGGTCGCCTGTGGGGAGCAGTGTTTGGATTGACACGCAGGGTCTCGGTGCTGAGACGGCACCAGGAGGATGGAGCTGGGATTTAGAGGGCATCTGGGAGGGGACAGCGGGCCTGGGACCCCCGTCCACTCACGGTCAGGAGCCCTCGTCCCCAGGCCACCCAGGGGAAGGCTTCCCGCTCTCACCCACACGCTCGCTGCCCGCCAGGCCCACGAGCCACAGCTTGGCACACACAAGCTCCCTGTGGCCGGCTGGGCCCAGGGACCCCCGCCCGAGTCCTTGGGTCCTCGGCGACACAGAAGCGGTTCTGCGGGACGTGCTCGGCCTCCTCCCGGTGGCCGGCAACCGGGGCGCGGGGCAGAGGAGTTCCGTGGGCAGTGACCAACTTGACCGCGGGTCTGCTGCCGGGGAGTGACAAGTGACAGGAGACGGTCCCCAAGCTCCCCTCAGCCTGCCACCCGCTGAGGCCCCTTCAGCTCCTTCCCAGAGGCCAACACCTCGCACAGAGCAAGACCCTGGTTGGCTTCATCCCTTCCTCTTAAAGGCTGACAGGAAAGGGGCCCAGTGACCCTGAGGGGATCCTCTGGGTAAAATAGGAAAGAACAGGCAGGAGAGAGCATTTTTCACTGTTGAGAGCTGAACTAATGCCTAAGTAGTTCCAAGAAAATGAGCTAAGGTTTGTTAGAAAGACTTGGTAATGACATTAATTAAAATCCCAGCCGAAAAATCTATTACCTTATAGAAACAAATTCTACAATTTCTGTTTTAATAATACACAAAAAACCACAAAACTTCTGAGAAAGTCTTCTTCATGTTGATGTACATACCGGTTTCCCCGTGTGTTATTCCTAAACAGACTTTTTAAAAAGATTTTTTAAACAAACCCTAAATAGTGTATCCCTATGTAGAAAGCAAAGAAAACACACTTACGTTTAGAAAGAACATGAAAGCGACTCTGGGCCCACTGCCTGGGGGCGCCCAGCCTTTTCGTCTGTGGACCAGACTTGTGGGCACCAACAGCCAGGGCTCCCTCGGCAGCACTGTCCGCCCGGCGCTCCTTGGGGGCAAGGTCGGTCCTAGGACTGGTTAGCGCGGGTCCAGCTGGTGGGCAGTTAGTAATCCGGGCATCGCCTTCCCCTCTCTGCCCCCTTGCCTGGGCCATGAGTTTCAAGTGACCTCGAGACAAGATGGGTCAGGAACGTAGCCCACACTGGCCTGAGACTGGGGTGAGGATGCCCTTTCTAGGGTGAACCCCCTGGGCCCGGGGCTTCTTTGTTACCGAGTGTAGGCCCTAGACCAGTAGCTCTCCACGGCGGCTCTGGGTCCGTGAGCTTGGAGAAATGCACATCCCTCGGCCTTGCCCCAGCCCTGGGGCTGCGATCACGGTGTGGGGTGAGGAGGTGTCTGTGTTTCCACAAACCCCGCAGGTGACCCCATGTGCGCTCCCCTAGACTTACTGACCAATGATGACCTACAGACCCTGGCGACACGTGCATGATTTTCTTACACAACTGGAATCATTTTATATACTGGTGTGTAACTTTCTAAGCCCAAATCACAATTACAGCGTCATTCATGCTGAATGCATCACATTCCAAGGTAGAAGTATGCCATTTCCTTCTTATTTAACAAAGCGCCCTCCTTCCTCCCACCCCACACCCCCTTTCTTCTCAGCCCGGGGTCCCTGTGGCTCTTGGGTTTGGGTTCCAGACCCTCCGAATATGTGGCTGCAGTTCCTCCCCAGGGCTCTGTGCGATGCCCAGAGCCTGCAGGTGCGCGGATTCTGTCCTTCGCACGTGGCTTTCTATTACAGGCAACTGACCGGGCGCAGACGGCCGCTCGCCGCTGCTGCGGGGGAAGCGGCTGTGGTCGAGGCACCGCGGTCAGCAGGTGAGATCTGGAGAAGTCGGCAGGCGCTGCGGTGGCCGCCTGCGCGGCCGAGCTGCGGACCCCGCCACGAGCGTCACGAGCCCCACCGCACTGAGGGCGGACCCCGAGGGTGCCCAGAGCACACGAACGTCCCCGAGGGACCGGGGAGGCCCGCCTGCACGTCAACCTCGAACTCTCCGCACAGAGACCTCGCATACAAGCTAAGCGTACCCAGCTCAAGAAAGCAGCACATCGTAGACAAAATTAAACATCATAAATCAGATTTTTACTGTTATGAGGCCTAACTGCCTCACTGTGCCTCTAACTGCTTCGCCCTGAGATAATCAGCTGGTTTGCAGCCACATGGAGGTTCCCAGCCTTTTCAACATCAAGCGTTCTTTTAGGTACGGCACCCTCAAGAGCCTCAAGACTTTAAAATGCTTCGTGTATCAAATCAAACTTATGAAAGAAAAATTTCATTTACTTTCCTATTTTAATTCATGAGATATGACAGCTAAGTAGAACTTCTGATCTGCAGGAGACAATATTTTGATCATGTTTTCTATTAATCAAAAGCTGACAGTTCTGGATAACTTGTGTAAATTACCGTGATTTCCTTTAGGCTTTTTCAAGTGTTAGAAATAGCTTGCAGACCCTTCCCTCGATAACTTCGAGACCACAGGACGTGGGCAGCATGACGCTGACCCTTTATCCCTTGTCCTCCCTGTGTGGTCAGTCAGGTGACCCCCCGCTTGGAGCAAAGCTGATTCATGAAAATGGGTTTAAGAATGCAGAGCTCTGGGGCTTCCCTGGTGGCGCAGTGGTTGAGAGTCCGCCTGCCAATGCAGGGGACACGGGTTCGTGCCCCGGTCCGGGAAGATCCCACATGCCACGGAGCAGCTGGGCCCGTGAGCCGTGGCCGCTGAGCCTGCGCGTCCGGAGCCTGTGCTCCGCAACGGGAGAGGCCACGACAGTGAGAGGCCCGCGTACCGCAAAAAAAAGAAAGAAAGAAAGAATGCAGAGCTCTGAGGAGAAGATCTAATTAAGGTGAGGAGCTGTGCTTCCTTAGTGTATTCGGTAAAATACTGACATGGCAAGTGGAGCCCAAGGATACTGTGCTTAACTGAGTGACCTCGGGCAAGTCCTGTGACTTCTCCACACCTGCTCCCTCAGCTGAGCTGCGGGGATAACACCTGTCCCATCAACTCTTAATGAAGATATTCTAAAGGATTAATTAATTTGTTTTCATTGTGATTTTAAAGATCACTTCTAAAGCAAACTGAAAATTGTGAACCACACACTAAGCAGTGAAACACAAGGGACCATCTCTCGGGGACAGCACCGACTTGGACGACGCGGCCGGTTCTCCGTGGGGCCCCTTGCAGGTGCCGTTGTTCCCATAGCTCGGCACCTGGACTACTCACTCGTAGGTCAGCCCAGAGATCTCCTTCCCCTCCTGGGTTGTCGGCACCTGTGGCTCCGACCCAGACGCCTCTCGACACCTGTCGTTGGCCAGGAGGTCAGAAACGTCATTGTTATAAACTTCCACCGTGAAAACTTCCACCTCGGGGCTCCTTGACGGATCTTCTGGAATCAGCCTGGAGGAGGGGCAGGGAGGGACACACAAGAGACTAAACCGTCAGAGGAGCTTAGATAACCCCGTGGAGAAAGCAGTTAGAGAATGATTTCAATGAGAGACAGTCCCGGAAAATGGGCAGCAAAACTCATGATTCATGATCACAGGGCAGCATCTCACGAATCAAGACGACGGAGGAAGAAGGGAATGTCCTCCTTAAATTGCAGAGAAAAATAACTGTCTTGGGAATACAGACAGTTTTATCTGAGTTGTATCTAAATCAATGATTTCAGCATTCGGTTTCTAATCACATTCTATAAAGATGCTTGAAGAGCCCACAGCCTTGATTCAGAAGTCACCACACCCGAGTTTAATCCCACCCAGAAGCCCAAAGCAAGCTGCAGAGGCTTTGAGCACTGGTCCAGCAACTGGGCTTGTTTATTTTAAATTCTGTTCTGTTTCAGGGGAGATTGAGTCCATGGAACTGAGTCAGTTCCACTGGTATAGCGCCTTCCAACTAAGCCCTGACCATGACCTCTCTAAAACCCACCCAGGCTCTTAAGAAAACAACCACACATCTTATTTTGTTTTAGGTTTTAAAGTACTACATGCAGATTGCAGATCAGTTTAAAATAAAGACACTACACACTTAGAGCAAAACCCCAGAGTCCTACCCCAGGGAGAAGTGACCCTGACCCTGGGTTTCCTCCCCGACGCCCACGTCCCTGCTTTGTCCCTTTGACAGACAACCCAGTCACCAAGGAGCAAACAATTTCATCTTGGACACTTGCCCAGCAAAGCCAGTCTGATTTTGACTACTGTGCTTTTCCTTGTCCATAAAGACATTCCAAGCACTGGCCTGGACGGGTCCTACTCAACCATTGCTGGGTTGGGTTTTTCACCAGCATCCACAAGAGAGCTATGGATAAAATGAGCCATTAATGTCTTCTAATGATAATTAAGAAAATTAGGGGCTTCCCTGGTGGTGCAGTGGTTAAGAATCCGCCTGCCAATGCAGGGGACACGGGTTCAAGCCCTGGTCCGGGAAGATCCCAGATGCCAGAGAGCAACTAAGCCCGTTCGCCACAACTACTGAGCCTGTGCTCTAGAGCCCGCGATCCACAACTACTGAGCCTGTGCGCGACAACTACTGAAGACTGCGCGCCTAGAGCCCGTGCTCCACAAGAGAAGCTACCGCAATGAGAAACCCATGCACCACAACGAAGAGTAGCCCCTGCTCGCCACAACTAGAGAAAGCCTGCGCACAGCAGTGGAGACCCAGTGCAGTCAAAAATAAATAAATAAATTGTAAAAAAAAAGAAGATCAAAAAGACGACAACGAAAGAAAAACAAGCTAAATTGTCTGATGAAAATAATTGCTGGCAAAGAGCTCAGATCTGGGTTGTTCTCAGCACTGGGGTTTGCTAAGGACACTGTAAGAGTATCTGTCTGAAAAGTGAAAAACCAAGATGCACTAAGCTACAGGTTGTACATCCCCTCCGCCACACGTCAGGAAAAATGCACACAGACCCCCTCTTAGCACTCGGCTCCATCCCTCCGAGGGGCCCCAAACCTGAATTACATTTCTTATCTATACAATACCGGGGAGCTAATTGGAAAGATTTTTCTTCCATTAAATTAAGTACTTGATTTGTTTAATGCGTTGATTCATTCGTCACACAAGTATCACTCAGTTACTGGCTAGATTCTGGGAACAATGCTAAAACTAGTCTTCATTCTCGGCTTTGAAGAAACGAAGTGTTTAGTAGGCAAACGATTCCTATATAGTGTGATACATTTTATATAAAATACGCAGAAGCTCCCATGAGACGCAGGACAGGCGCTGAGCCCAGGTCAGGGTGGGGGGAGGTGGCGGGTCCATCACAGCCCCCGCCAACGAGCACCCCCTCCAGGTGTCCTCGGCCACTTTCGTCCTGTTCACCTATCCCTGCCCGGGTCCTCCTGGGTCCTGGTTATTTGTCTGTTTGTGTTCTAGACACCTTGAGGGCTGAATATGATCACGTGTGCCTGCAGCATTGTCTAGCAGGTAGAAAAGCCTCGTAAATGCCGTGGGTAAGAATGACAGCCGAGGTCACTGGAGAAGAGGCAGGCCAGCAGCTGGGTTCCCGAGGACGCAGGAGAGGGTGTTAGGCAGAAAGAGCCCCAACTAGAATTTTGCTTTATTGAAAATGGCAGGGGAATACCTTCCTTTGGTCCCCTTAGCAATTAAGAGTAAACTTTTTAAGGTAAAGCGTTCACATAAACATCCTCCGGCGCCGATGCCCGAGGTTATTATGGTTTTGTGCTGCATCTTTTGAGTTGGGCACAAACTCGCCGGCGACTCGGCTGCGCGCGCTCCTTTCTGGATCTTGTCCGCTTGTGATTAGGAAACAAAGAGGTAGAAAATTTTCCATGTTTGGACTATCATTCTCATTTTGCAAACAATGACAGTGAGGCCTGGGGAGGTAAGCCTCGCCCGTGGCCACCCACTTGGAAGAACAGAGTCAAAATCCCGTCTGAAGGCTCCTAACGCTGTAAGACACCGAGCTCTATGGGAGCACCTGTCACTATAATTTAAGTTATCACTTCATGCCCAAGACTCAAAACATGAATAAACCCACTGTAGAAACGAGGTGACTTAATAATGTGTCAGTGTGATGTCCCTATTTGGTGAAGCTGTGTATCCATCTCTAGACAGGCTGACTGTCCAAGTGTGGTCCTAATGGATCTCTTTCCGGACGCCTTCAGCAGCCTCTGTCCTGCCCTGAGTCCTTGGCCTCTGTTTGCTGCCCTCGTGGACAAGCTCCAGAACCAAATACACATGACCTGTATGTTATTCGTCTGCAAATCCAGCTTCGTCTGGAACAGGCTGTAGGCAGGTGCACAGCTCACGCCAGGGATTCAATGAAGCCAAACCCTGCTTTGCCTGCCCCCGGGGGTCCCCGCACAAGACAAGAAGATGGCGGTCGTGTGAGGCTCGGGGGCAGGGTTCTCTAACTCCCCGCTCTTCTGGCCCCGTTTCTGACCTGGGCTCTTCTTTCTATCGCCTCATCTCTCTGTTTCTGGGCCTTGAAAGTATGCTTAGCAGGGAGGTAAGTTACCGGTCAATGCTTTGATACCTGGCACCAGCCACGCTGCTTCCACTGGACTGGACGGTTCTGAGCGTTACCAGCACACCTGGTAACCTGGTAACCTGCCGCCGCTCGGATCAGGCGCTTTAACTGTGGGTAAAACATGAGGGCCGGGGAGACGGGTGGAGCGCTTCTCCCCAGGACCCCTCTCCGTGGCGGACACAGCACCGTCCTCTCACCCACTACCTGTCTCTCCCGTGTCCCTCTTCCATGACATCCAGGAAAGCCACCGGCCGCTGCGGCAGTCCTGCCACATCCTCCCATGCTGCTACCCAACTTCCAGCAAGCATGGCTGCGGCCAGCCGAGGGGTCCCTGGAGAGGGACCGGGTGACACCCTTGGCAAGTGCCAGCGGCTCTGCAGAGAAGTTCTGACTCACACCGAAGCCTCTGTGTCTTGAACCTGAAACGGAACCAAACGCTTCACGTGGTGCCGTGTCCCCAGAGGAGGGCTTCATCCCTAAATGAGGGACCCCTGTGTCTGGGAGGGCTGCTCTGTTGCCCACAAGCGTCCTGCCCGTGGAACTCAGGTCTGGCCCTCTGCCTTCTCGGGCCGACGAGACAGGCAGGGTCCTCCGGGCTGGCCTCGTCCCAGGCCTTCCCCATGCGTTCTGGTGGCCACGCCGAGCACAGCCCTCAAGGGCCTTGTGGCCTCAGGGACTTTCAGGATGCTTGTTACCGCAGCAGCAGCTCACCAGTGCTGACGGGTTTGATCTCCTAGGAAACGATCTGATTCTGAAAATCACAGGAGACAATTGGAGAACAAGAACTACCAAAAATTGGGGAATATTTCACCGAGGTTTTTTCTCAGAAGGGGTTAGTAGAAGTAAATTAACAAATACATCTTTCACGTGCACTAATAATGAAAGAATATTGGTTTGAAGAGGAACCAAAATATCAGGATTTTGTGGGACTTCCTATGTTTTGGCTCCGATTTTAAGACACAAAAGGATGACGTAAGAAGATATGGAGACAAAACCCGAATTCCGGGGGTTATAGGAGCACAGAGGGCCAGCTGGCTCCACTGAACACCTGCCGCAGGAGACGCCTTCCCTCCAGGGGCTACAGGCTCTGGGGACATACGGCACGCACGTGGGGTGAGCCACAGCTCTCAGGAAACAGTGAGAAAAGTGAAGATGAGCTGGGGCTTCCTTGGCGGCACAGTGGTTAGGAACCTGCCTGCCAATGCAGGGGACACGGGTTCGAGTCCTGGTCCGGGAAGATCCCACATGCTGCAGAGCAACTAAGCCTGTGCACCACAACTACTGAGCCCATGTGCCACAACTACTGAGCCCATGTGCCACAACTGCTGAGCCTGCACGTCACAACTACTGAGCCTGAGAGCCACAATTACTGAGCCCGTGCACTTAGAGCCTGTGCTCCACAACAAGAGAAGCCACCGCAATGAGAAGCCTGTGCACCGCAACCAAGAGTAGCCCCCGCTCGCCACAACTAGAGAAAGCCTGCACACGGCAACGAAGACCCAATGCAGCAAAAAATAAATTAATTAATTAGTTAATTTTTTTTTAAAAAGTGAAGATGAGTATCTCACACCGGGACTCCCCAAGGGCGGGAGGTCAGTGACCCACGGGAGGAGACATTGGCACCACGGCCTCCTGGACCACACGGGGCAACTGTTACTGGTTTTTTCTAGCAGTGACTGTAGTGGGAAAATCGTGACAACAGTGGGGGACGTGACTTTGTGGCTCCTGGGGCCGCGTTAGTGGCACAGGAGACTCTTCAACGCACGTTCGCTGTCACCCCACAAAGAGGACCAGGTGTGTCTGCTCTTCCCAGGCAGGAAGCAAGGGCAAACCACGGGTTTTCACTCTGTCCCCTCCCCGCTCTGTCTTGCATCCTCCACCCTCCCTTGACCGGGGAAGCCGTATAACTAGAGATCTCCTCGAGAAGTGTTGTCTCACTGATAGAATTTCAACATAAATGCGTCATAAGCATTTCTAGCATTTGTGGTAGTAATGCCCAGAAGTGAACGCTCGGCAGTTCTGAACGTGTCCTGCTGGAGATGGGACGTGGTCTCCCACACACTGTCACCCTCAGCACCCGCGTCTATTGTATCTCTGTTCATCCTCACTGCCCTCCCGGTACCTGAAGGGTCCTCCAGTGGCTCTGGGGACGATGCCCGAGTCGCCGAAGGATTCCGACAGTGGGGCCGGCTCCTCCCTGGAACGCGGGCCCAGCGTGGTGAAGCTCTTCCCACTTCCTGTCCGTCCGTAAGCCAAGATGCAAACGTTGTACCTAAAACGCAAGCCAGACTTCAGGACAGAAAGACACACAGTGGGCCTAGTGCCATGACTGGACTCTGAGACGAGTGCCACGTGGATGATACACCTGAACACACTTCCCTTTGAATCCTCTGTTCCTCCGTTCCCGAGAAACCGGGCCTTCGTTTAACTACAACTGTCTTTTGCATAATCCACCGTTGTGGTTATTTGGTTACACGTTGGATTAAATCATATTCACGTTTACACACGCACAGGCAGCTCAGCGATACCTGTTTCTCGCAGGTGTCTCCACGTGGGAGACCACGGCTGGCGCTCGTGCCCTCAGAGCCTGCCCGAGGGTGCCATCCTGAGCCAGGCCCTCCTCCTAAATTCCACTCATTCGAACTTTTGGAGTTGCCTGAAGTAAGCTCATGTGCATAAAATCAGGCCAACTGAAGTGTGTATGAAACGATATAAAAGTTTGCATATTTTCCTTTGATGTCCTAAAACTATTTTTCCCCATTACATTTATGATCGCCAGCGTCGCCAACTACAGTTGAACTTAAGGTTGTGAAGTATTCTTACACTTCGTTTCTCCACGGGCCTTGGGGTTTCATTTCAGCCAGACGTGCCGACACCCTCTCAGTGCCAGGCCGGCCTGCCCACCCCAGTCCTACAGCTCGGGGTGATTTTGGTGCAGCTCACTTCACAGAAGACAAGAACAATGAAGGATCCGTAAGATTTCTTCCATTTGCGCTATTAGCCCAAGACGTCAAGGAGAAGACGGGAAACATCTGAAGTAAGTTTACGGTGCACGCTTATACGCCTGGCCGTGAAGGTGCGGGTGATCCTGGCCCACAAGTGGCTGAAGCTAAGCCCCGACTCCCTTTCGTGTCTCCTGGGAGATTAAACATCCAAGCACAGGCCCCACCCAAGGAGATTCTGATTCCATGGATCAACCTTTAATCAGACCCCTCCCCTCCTGCAGTCAAACAAAGGCTGTGGCTCTGATAAAATGACTTCGAAGAGTTCTGATGGGTTCTGACCTTGAACAGTGACACGAAAAGCCCTAGAGATCCTGGAGGCCTCCGCCTCCAAGGTTGACTGTTCCCTGAAAAGATGATGGAAACCATATGTGAGCGCGAGAACTGATCAAAGCCCTCTCTGCTACCATACTGTGTTTTTTTTCTTCCAGAACTGAAGAATCTCCAGGTATTTATAACATGACCCCACAGCATTCCACATCTCTTACACCTTCCCTGAGAGATGCATGTGTATTTGGCGGGGGAGCGGGGGGATGTCTTTGACTGCAGTGGATAAATGAGCTCTTAAAGGGATCCTTCAAACCACTGAGGAATGCAGAGAGGAATGAACTGGCCCAGGACTTCAAATATGCCATCTGTTTCATATTTATCATGGAAAAGGCAACTCAGGCAAAGACCATTTTAACCACGATGCCAGTTTTTATTTCTGGAATCTGCTTAATTAGATGCCTACTTAGGAAAAAAGAGAGAGAGAGAGAGAGAGAGACTCCTATCATTTTCAATGGAAGAAATTTTGTCAGATGGACATTAAAAACCCCAGTATTCCAGAGGAGGGGCCGGGTAGGTGTGTGCAGTTGACAACACGCGGTTTCTGTGCTGACCCGACCTCTGGGTTCGCGAGCCTTCCCTGCACCCCATGATGTCAGATGCCGCAGCGCTGTGGTTGGATCCAGCCCTATAATTACAGCTCCCATTTTGTTGGATTTGGCTGTGCTGGACAAACACAAATGCATCTCCTTCAGGACGCTTGATGTCAACTTCTCCGCCAAACCGAGATTCTTCAAAATGCCCCGAAGGGGAAAGTCTTGGCTTATTGTGTGTCAGTTAAGCCAACAGAGCTGTGCACTTTACTGCTGGAAAGTGACCCTTATTCCTAGGTCATGGCCACTGCCTTGGAAACCAGTAGTAGTTTCCATGGGGAAAGGCTCCTTCCCGCAGGGACAAGCCCCTTGATCTAGTGTCAACATTGTTAACAGACTTTAGAAAAGCCTGAAATGTACGAAGGATCCCGGAGAGAAGAAGGCTGCTGCCATCTCAGTCTTAAGGCGGCAGGTGATACAACTGAATGATCATCTGGACCCAAGGCATATGTGTTCCTTTAACAATTATTCCTCAAATCACGTTTACACCTCCTCCTAGGAGAAGGGCCATGGAGGCTGGGCTGTGGGTCTGCTCTACACGCACATAAAAGGCTCAGACGCTCATGTTCAACTCTCGTGTGTAGCATGAATGAACTCTACTTACATTTACATGTAGCTGTGTTAAGTGACCTCAGAAATATTTTAACTCACCCATCTAAGAAGGACGTCAGAAGGGTACACACGTCCTCAAACACCACGTTCTGAAGTTCTGCTCGACCATAAACTCTGAGAGGCAAAGGGAAAATGATGCATTCTTGGGAGAAAAAGAGATGTACGTTACTATACAGAAACCTGAGAAACAAAATATCCTTATGTTCTTCTCATGTGAACCCCAACACCGTCAAGAGTCATACATTCTTAAACAATGAAAGATTAATTTTATTACTTTTCGAGCTAACAGAGGTTAAGAAAGAATAAAAATTGTTTCCTCTGCTGTAAAAAGGTAATAAGCATAAGCAAAGTTATAAAAGCTTGCGAAGCAGAAAGAAAAAGCGAGAGAAAAAGAAAGGATGCCATATAATCAGCCCACAACTAAATGAGTTCCACTTAAGTGGGTCCAACAACAGGGATGTAAAAATCGTACTCCGGCAATATTTGATATGTAATACTGAATTTTTATGTTCAAGCTCTTAAAAATATTGTTCTCCTAGGCCCCAGGTTGGTTCAGCCAAGCACTGATACACAAAACGGGACTGGAATGCCGGCTATGACAGGGACAGTGTGTGTGTTTATAAACGTGTACAAATAAACCCAAGTAGGAAGTGGCTTCCAGAAACCATGGCTCATTGCAGTGTGAAACAAGATGGGAACAACGCCCCAAGGGCAGAGGCAGCGATGGACCGCCCATTGCTGACAAAGCCACAGTGTGTCATGTGTGAATCGAATATACTTAGATTTTAAGCTTAGTTTTCTGAAATACAGGTTTTTACTTAACTGGAACCAAACTTTTCTTTCATTTTCAAAATGCGTCCTAATGCTCAGTTGAGCCAGATCATGTCTAGAAGCAGGACTGATTTTAAACTTGAAGGGCCTTCCTTATAAAATGCTGCTTATTATATACATGATGAGGAGGGCTTTTTTTTTTTTTTTTTTTTTTGCCACGCCACGCGGCATGTGGGATCTTAGTTCCCAACCAGGGATCGAACCCGCGTCCCCTGCAGTGGAAGCGTGGAGTCCTAACCACCAGCCTTCCAGGGAAGTCGCCAAGGAGGACATTTAGAACAAGAGGGACAGGGCTGAACTCTTAACTTTTCACCCAAAAAGTCCCACCAAAATACAAAAGCAGGAAGGACAGTGAATGAGCCCAGCCTGTGCACCACCAGCTCCTACAATCACCGACTGTCCCCAACCTCACCTAATAGCCACACCTCACCCCGGAGCCCTCTGAAACTGACCTCAGGTCCAGCTCGTCCGTAAATGTTCTGTGTGCATCTCTAAGGGATGATGACTCCTAAAAATCATCACAATGTTACCATTGTCACGCTTTTACAAATTAACAGTAATTCCTTTATGTCATCCAAGATGAGGGTAGCATACACATTTCTCCAGTTCTCTAATAAGTTTATTTTTCCTGTCAGTTTTTTTTAAGTTAATTTATTTTATTTTACTTTATTTACTTTATTTTTGGCTGTGCTGGGTCTTCGTCGCGGTGCGCGGGCTTCTCATTGCAGTGGCTTCTCTTGTTGCGGAGCACAGGCTCTAGGCGCGTGGGCTTCAGTAGTTGTGGCACGTGGGCTCAGTAGTTGTGGCTCGCGGGCCCTAGAGCGCAGGCTCAGCAGTTGTGGTGCACGGGGCTTAGTTGCTCCGCGGTATGTGGGATCTTCCCGAACCAGGGCTCGAACCCGTGTCCCCTGCATTGGCAGGCAGATTCTTAACCACTGCGCCACCAGGGAAGCCCTTCTTGTCAGGTTTTAAGAATCATTGCAGCTGGTTGAACGTCTTCATAGATATTCGGGGTAGCAAACCTTTTCTGAATAGTAAATAGTTTAGGCTTTATGAACATCTTACTTAAAGAGACACTGGAGCCTTTCTCACCAACAGGAGGAAAAGGTGGCAGGCCTGCCACTGCACCACTACTCACCATGGTACCAAGTCCTCGTTAGCTAACTTGGGACATGAGGATCACAAAGAAGATGGAACCACTGACTGCTTAGAGGTGATACGGCCGGACATCTGGGCAATCCAAAGCCAAATGATGAAGAAAATCACCAAATCAACAACAGAATTTAGCAAAGTAGCAGGTTGTACAATTCATGTACAAACCCAATAGCATTCATATATACAAACAAAATGAGCTCCCTGATATAATGGGAGAAAGACTGTATACATGATAGGAAACAAAATAGAAAACCAAGGTGTAGATTTTAATAAGAAATGTCTAAATCCTTTATGAAGAAAACCATAAGGCACTCCTGAAAGACACATAATTCAACTCAATGAATGAAAAGATACGCAGCGCCATGTCCTTGGATATGAAGTCCCAACATGAAGACGTTCGTTTTTCCAAAGTTAGCTTATAAATTGAGCTGAACGCCCCCCAAATACCACATATACTATCAGGATTTTTCTGAAGCTAGACAATTTGATTATAAAACTTATTTAGCAAAATCAAAGAGCAGAATAGAGAGGAAAACCCTGGGGGAAGAGCAGTGGGACGTGGAGTTGTGGTGAAGCCCATGCTTCGGGGAGAATGGTCAGGGCACGTGGTGAATAGACAGACCCTGGGGCAGAAGAGAAAATTCAGAAACAGATACAACTGCAAAGAGCAATGTACTCTCTGATAAAGGGGACATCCCAGGTTAGGGGAAAAGACGTGATTTAATGGGTGGTACTGAAGTAACTGGATAGACACATGAAAAAATAAAACCGGAACCATTCCTCATTCGGTTCATTCCAAATGGGTCATGAGATTTGATTAATGTAAGAAACCCGGCCACTGCAACTACTAAAGCACACGGGTATATTTGTCTATTACCTGGCAGCCTTTGTAACTACAATTATGTTAAAGGGGAATAAGAGACTTTTGCATGGCTGAGAGATATCAGAAGCAAAGAAAAAAGTACAAGTGACAACCTAGGGGAGACAGCTGCAACTTCAGTCACTGACAAAAGGTTGATTTCCCTAAAAATAGAGAAGAAAAAATGTAGAGTATAATAGAAAGAGTATCCCTTATATTCCTTAAATTTCTTATATATTCCTTGTATTAGAAATCCTTTCTATGTTTTTATAGGAAAACAGCTAGAGATATGAAGAGTTCACAGAAAAAAAGAAATGCCCCTAACTCAACCACGTGAAAGGACGTGGGGTCTGACTCGGAAGGGAAGCCATGGAGAGATGTCGTTTCTCGCCACAGCCGGCAACCACCCCAAGGAGGACAACGGGCCCCCAGGGGAGCGATGGGGAAGCGGGTTCTGACAGATGAGCTAAGCAGGTAGAGGAAAGGCAGGCCCTTTCTCTCCTTCTCTCTTTGGCTGCTTTCGGTCAGCTGACTCTGGAGACCCAGTGGCCAGCACACCTGCATCTCTGTGCTCAGCCCCGCGTCCTGTGCTCCCCGGCACGGTCCCCACATGCAGCTCTGACCGTGGGGACTATCTTCGCCTTACCTGTGCCCGTCGTACCTAATAGGGTGTCTTGCCCGTAACCGGGGGTCAGTCAACGCTTGAACTTGAACAACTACATGTAGAAATTACTACAAATATGTTGGTAGATACATCACGGCATAACCACACACAGTAAAAGGACACAGCCAAGAGGCCTCCAGCTGCCTGATACACAAATTATACTCAAAACAATAAAAGTGACCTATTTTTCCCATTGCATTTTGCGTCAATTCCTGTTACTTTCTGTTTGCTTTTTCTAACAATAATACTATTTTATTCTGCTTACAAGACCACTTTCTTCTGACCATGGGGCCATTTGTAGCTTCCCAAGTGGTAAAGCCTGTGCTTTCCCCTGCACCCACGTTAACTTTTAAAAAGGAGTTAAGTGCTGAAACTGTTGAGATTTTCCTTCAGAACTGAAATAAAATATTGTGACATTTACTAGTTCCATAAAAAGCTGTTAGAAAATAAACAGCGTTGTGGCTTGCTAAGACCCACATGCTCCACCGCCTGTAAAGTCAGCTGATCCTGAGTCCCGAGACTCCAGAATCAGCCCTGAGCGCGGAGTTAACTTTCAGCTTTTCCTCTCACCTAGTTGTACAGCAAGTTACACACGTTCCTTCCTTTCTCTTTGGGCTCAGCCCAAGCTCCACAGCGAGGACCCTCCCCTTCAACCTGAACCCTGTGTATGGCCACTGAGATGCCGACCAAGGAGGATGCTCCCGTCTCAGCTGACGGAGCTGGTGCCCCCTCCCCGATCCCCAGACGGGGCGGGTGACCACTGGCGACTTCCCCGCCTGCAGTGGCCCCGCCGTGGTCTCCTCCTCTGTTGAGAGCTCGGCCACGGGCAGCTGTGGGAGTGGATGCTGCCACATTTGGACACTGCAGGGTCTCCTGGTGCTAAGTGCTGCTATCCCCAGAGAGGTGATCCTTTGCCGTCTCAGCGTCAGAGGTAAGATGCTCCGGGAGTCATTCCTCGGCCGCACGCGCTTGTTGACTCAGCCTCGACTTCTGAAGCATCTTGATTGGTCCCCCTTCTCCACACCTGCTAAGGGACTAGTTCGTCCACCACCCAGGCTGATGCAACGGCCCCCGACCATCCCCCAGCTGCTCACTCTGTCCCAAGCCTACAGCCCTCCTAGCACACTCTAGACATTGCTCCCGTAGAGGTATTTCCAAAATGTATATTAAACAAGGAGGGAGTGGACGAAATCACTGGGGCTGGAGAGAGAGGTCTGAGGAGGAACGAGTGACGCAGTGTGTCACCGTGGGGCCACTTAGGTCCTGATGGCAAGTGACGCACTGGATATGTCCTGGGAGGTCCTCTGCTAGCATAATGAACACCCTGAGTCCCTTCAGTAGGGCGGATGGGGGTGGACACCAGTCACGGCGGCTTCAGCAGCGAGGGAGAGGTGGGCTCGGTGATGGGGGCCTTCGACCACGGCACAGCCGCCGAGATGGCCTCCTCTGATGGACGCAGGGAGGCGTGGGTGCCTGGGTTCTAACCCGCTTACCAGGGGAGTCACTGACTGACTGAGACATTGTCTGTCCATGGAGGCCTCGTCGGTCGCCGGAATCTGTTTCAGGAGGTGTAATCCCGATATAACTCCAGCGATGTCCCCTGCGGCAGAAGGAGCTCTTATATCCTTTCGGCTCCCAGACTCTGGAGGAAGGTTGGGGAGAGCTCAGACACTCACCAGGACCGAGGCTCTGACGCAGGTGAGAGGCCTGGGCCCGACGGCGGGCGCCTGGTCCTGGAGTCTGTCCGCCAGCCTGGTCCCGCCCGCCCCCCCCCCCCCCCCCACCCCCCGGGGCATAACTTCCTTTTTCTGTTGCCTGACTATGTTGCCGCTCCTTTAACATCAGGCCAAAATGTAACCCTAAGGACGAGCTGCCCGGAACACACACCCCAAAGGGTTTTACTGATGTCCTCAAACGCCTACGTTTTAACCATAAAGAAAAACAAGCGAAAAATGCTAAGGTTTACACTGTCTCACCCAAAAGCTCCAGGGACACCATATGAGGAACATACAAAGCCATAAAAACAAGCCTGAATCCAGAATCTCCCTACGACCGTTTAGAATGTCATCTCACAGTGTGATGACTAGATTTTAAACAACGTCTGAGATGATTCCAAGAGCAGAGTTTCATTTTCCAAACACAGCTTCAGTGTTCTCCCTGCCTGTGCACATCCCACAAACAAACAAGAGTCTTTCCCTTGGCCTTTTAGAGCAACTCCCTTTCATCACAATCCTCAGGCTTTTGACCGCTAGAGATCCTTCCTTTCCGGATGCACCTGGGCTGTGCAGAGCCGTGGGTCCGGACACCGGGGTTGGTCTCCAGAACTCACTTACAGCCTCCGCTCACGGAACGGCCCAGATGGGGTAACACGACAGGGGTGCCTGGCTCAGAGCCAGTGATCAATGACGGTTATTTCCCTAACGTCGAGCTGCTTTATCGTCTATTTTCTTATTTGTATCCAATTCCCTAGGAAGCTTTCAAAGCATCTGGGGCATAAAATTCTTTGCCATCAACTCAGTCATCAAGTTTTAGAGCTAAAAGTAAACTTTAATCCAAATCCCACATTTTCCAGAAAGAAACCTGAGGCCAAGCGGAGGTAAGTGAACCACATTCAGAAGGAAAGCCCAGGCCTCTGGCTCCCCTACAGGTTCTCCCCAACCCCTGGTGCCTCTCTCAGGCTGTCTCAGCGTTTTCTGAGCCTCGGAAACCTCCCTCACCAAGGTCAGTGGGCCTCAGTCACGCCCTGGTCCACGTGCAGCAGGGAAAGTTAGCCTCTACCTTCCCGGGGGCGGGGCGGGGCGGAGCGCTGTGTGACGTCACAGCAGATATCGCAGTCCTCCCTTCGCTGCAGTCAGCACTCGGCACCACCTTTGGGGGTGCACATCCTTCTCCTGAGATGAGCCCTGAGTTTGCAGACCTAGAGCGATGATCCCCTCCTAGGAGGGGACGTCGAGTACCAGGGCCCCAAGGAGACGGCCTCCAACGCATCACTGCGCCTTTGCCGGGCACCTGCACCGGTATGGATACGTCTCCGCAAAGCCAAGTTGAGTATAAAACCTCAGTCCCCCCAGAATACAGCTAAAACCAACCAATGACTTCTTGCGAGCAAATACAGACAGGTCCATACCGGGTGATGGATTCAGGGAAGTTTGGACATCATTAAAATAAATACACAGGCACAGACTTTGAATCATCCTAAATCTCCACATTAAGAAACAAAGCGACCAGATGGTAAAACCAAAGACCCACGATATTTACTATAAAAGTGAGTGACCTGCAGACCCCGAGCAGGTGGGGAGGTGGTGGCTGGACGTGAGGTCGCCCACAAGAGCAGCAGGGTTGTCCCCGAGACGGCAGTGCCCCTGGGGCGGGACTTGGAGCAGCTCCCGTTGGGCAGAGATGGACGATTCGGGCGCCAGGACTACGGCTGTGGATGAAAACCCACTGATACGCTTCTATCCACAAGATCACAATGATGCTCAACAAAAAACTTCACTGGTGGCCACTGCAGGAAGCCAGGAGCCACCTCCTTGTTTGGAAGCTGACCAATAACCGGGGAAGAGTGGCGCGTTGTCCCACCGTCCCTGGGTGACGGTGCTGCTGGAGGACCAGGCGTGGGGAAAGCAGCTCTTTCAGAGGTTCCAGCACCACATCAGCATGTTTTGCATCCTCGCCGTTGACGCCACCACCAGAGCCACCACCTCCCCCCTCGGGATTGAACCCAGTCTGGCCAAGCCTCGGGGTCCACCTGCCACTCCGCGATGCACAGAGGACAGAGGAACACGCTGGGCAGCGGCAAGGACTCGTCGTCAGCATCACGCGGACGCTGCGAAACTCCCAGGTCCTGGGCCCCGACTGCTCCACAGACAAACCATAGGGAAGAGCGGAGAGGCGCGAACCAAAGGCCAAGAAGACTTAAGAACTCAACCTGAAAGCGGGCAGGACTGAACCATAGTGTTTGAGGAGGTGCCCTCGGGCAGCAGACCACAAGGATCTGAAACCGGGTGCGTCTGACCAGGTCCACGCGGTCTCCACCCCGTTCCCCAGCAGCCAGGCCGGGTCACACACGTCCCTCTGGCCGGAACTGGCTCATGCGGCGTCCAATGCCCACGTGGGCCTTCCCACCACAAGCGCGAGGCAGCAGACAGGTGCTTCCATGCTGCAGGACAGCGGCAGGAGCGGGACCCTTCCTGGGGTGGCCATGAGAACAGACACCAAACCAAAGCCATTTACACCAGGACCTGTGACCACAGAGTGAAGGGCACAGAGCGGGGGTGGTGGTGGGGTGGGCAGCCGGGTTGTCCGTCTTGGTTTGTAGGCACTTTTCCACATGTCCCGTGAGTGTGGAACCTTCCGGAAGCCTGTTCCTAGTCTGTGCTCTGAATTCCAGTGGGTGATCCATCTGTCGATCTATCGACTGCTCTGCGTGTCCCATGTGTCCCTGTGCACCTCAGCTCGGAACGACGGGCAACCTGCCGCTGGGGTGGTTTACATCTTTCTTCCTCTCGTTTGTGAATTTCTGCCTAACGGGCAAATCCACTTCACTAGTTGGTTCTTGTCTTTGGGAACACAATGTCTGTCACCTCACAGCTGCTACGTGTAGGACGGGCGGCTGGGGCTCTGCCCGGAGCACCCCTTTCACTCATGGCTCGTTCCGCACTTGCATCCCCGTTGTCCTCAGGGCCAGGAAAGTGACACCCACTCCCTACCTACCCAAATCTACCTCTGCTCACAGCTGCCTGGCTTCAGTTGTAAGGCAAAGACCACACGTATGGTACCTGACACCAAGTGCCAAAGGACGCTAATGCATTTCTTACGATGACCTCAGCGTAAAGAGGCTTGGTGTAGCACTGACGACACCAGGAGGGTTAGCTCCAAGCACATCGCTCACGATACTCACGGATGGCACACAACAAGCTTCTTTTTAAATTAACTTATGTAGCAATAGGAAGTAATACTGTTTTACTGCTAAACTAATGAGAGAACACAAGGGATGATGTCCATTTCCTACTGGAGTTTTTATTTAAGCAGCTGGAAGAATAGATTTATTAATATTTTTGTGTGTTACTAACACATGTTATTATGTAGCTCTTGGTTCCTTCTGCTTTCACAGTGTGGTGGTGACCGAGAGGGGACCCTGCGCAAGGGTTCCTGCGCGTCCACATGTCCTCCCATACCCTCTGAGATCAGGGACGTGATCGGGGAAAGTCCGCTCTCATAGCTCCACGTGCGTGTGTGTGTGCGTGGATCACGGTAACGAGGGCTGAGCGGCATTCCGTTGTGTATGTAGACAGATGCCACGTCTTCTTTATCCGTGCCCCTGCTGATGGACACTCAGGCCGCTTCCATGTCTTGACTATTGTAAATGATGCCGCTATGAACATTGGGGTGCGGGTATGTTTTCAAACGAGGTTTTTGTTTTCCCCATACCCAGGAGTGGAATTGCTGGATCATACGGTATCTAATATAATATTGTTAGTCAACTATACTTCGATTTTTAGAAAGGTAAGAAGGGAAAATGATTCTCAAAAATAGATGCTGGTAGATTTCCACAGTGGCTGAGAGGGGACAAGACACCAGACGACACCGGGCTGGCCCAGGGACCGTGCTGTCCACGTGGTCAGGCCAGCCCCTAAGGCTGAGCAGGGCCTCCTAGAAGCTTCCCGACTGCAGCTGTGTGCAGGCTCCCCTGTTCTTCAAGATCCCCGGGTAAGGAACAGCCACAGATTGTTTCAGAACTGGCACAAAACCTCTTTGCTAATTCCAATTCTGCTACCAACTAGTTATGTGACCTTGAGCAAGTCGTTTATCTTTTTAAAGTCTCGTTGTCTGCCCTCGGTCAAATGCGCTGGTGTGGAGGCTAGTCCTAGAGGGGCCTTACAATTATATGATTCGTTGAGTCTGCGGATCTAAAATTTGGGTTAAATTCTTTCATAAAACAAGAAAATATTAGGAACTTTCGCTACAGTAAAGGAAAACACTTCTACAGGCATGATGAAAGAGAAGATCATTTCCCGAAACAAACTGGTATAAAACAAGCCCACGCCACGTGTACACAGAGCACTGCGCAGAAGACTCGGCAGAAATTTCTGGAAGAACAGCAGCGTCCTTCCCTGAACACAGGTGATGAGGGACAGATCCTCTCCGTCAATCTGATTTAAAGACGTAAAACAACCCATCAGTAGGAGAAGAAAATGTAAAATACAGAGAATCAGTTTGAAGTAAACTGATGGAAACTGAAACAACTTCTTCCTTAAATCCTTGTAATACCTTAAAAAAAATCCAAGTCTTTCTCTGCCCACAGTCTGTAAAAGCCATACTTGGTATTATAACAATCTTCAATTCCTCAAAATGGCTCATATTTGAGAAACCACATCTTGATTCTAGCAAAGCCCCTTTTAGACGTAGAACTTTACAGTAGGAAAGAGCAAAGCTTCAACTGTCCCGGAGAAGTAAAGTGACAAGAGTCACATATTCGGCCCGTGACTCGGGTCTTGTTTCCATGGAAATCTCTCTGTCACGGTATGGATGAGACACGCCAGGGCCCCTGGGATGAGCCGTGGTATACTGGTTTGGTATGATTTCAAATCCACTTGCTGATGGCAAAAATGAAACTGTTTTCAAGAGTGAAGTTGTTTTGATCCCAGAATGAAGTTGCTTCTAGAAGTGAGGTGTTTGGCCGTAAGGATGAGGTGAGCTGTGTCAGGATGCTGCCCTATCATCTTGTCACTCACCCAGCAGCCGAGGGGCCCCTGCGGGGGGCTCTTCTCCCTAAGAAGAGAGGAGGCAGCATCCTTGGGGAGGGGACACTTGGGACCATCCGAGCGTGTCCCTTCTGGGCAGGCGGCCTTTCACTGACCCAGCCCCGGAAGACCTCGGGGCACTAGCTCCCACCGAGGTGAAGGCTGGATCCAGCCACGTGCTCCAGCCACGGGGACTCTGGGTTTGCGTCGGCGGCTGGATCGGCGTGTGGTTGGTGAGGTCGCCCCTGCCAAGAGCCAGCTTCTAGAAAGGCTCACTTCAATCTGCACTTTCTTTCATCCCCCTTACCTGGAACAACGTGTGATCAATCTGTCATTTGTTTGTAGGGTGTCACTCCCTTACTGGCTTTTTAAGAGACGTTATCCTGTGTGCTATGGGCTTATGAAATTATTTTCATTCCCACGGCGAACCTGGGTTAAGTAAATTATTGGCAAAGACAATCTCAGTCTCTGAGGATCATCTGCCCAGAAACAGACCAAGCTAGAAATGTGCGTTTCATCTTTTTAGTCACTCATGTGGTGAGTATGTTTGGAGAGGCGTCTGCGCCACACCCTCAGTGGAGTTTTCAGGTGAACAGAAGAGACGTCAGCCTGCCTGGACCAGCCTCAAGATCTGGCGACACAGACAAATTTAACAAAAGAATCATACGAAATACTACGAAGAACCTCGAAGAAAAATACAGATACGGTGAGACTGCATGAGAGAGTGTCCTCGTTAGACTGGACACCAGGAGAGGTCTTCCTGAGCCCGTGATGCTTACCGTGAGGGTGGGCAGGTGAGCCAGGTGGGCGGGGGCAGCATCGGGACAGAGAAGGGCGTGCGCTGAGGCTCTGAGGCAGCACAGGGCTTGTGGCGTTCAAGGCCATCGGAGGGACAATCGAGAATTCGTTCTAGAAAGTTTATGTCTGAGACCCGAGTGAGCCATCCCAAAGGCTCTCACACAAGCCAGGAATCTGTTCTTCCACGGCTGATTATCAAACAAGCAGGTGCAAACTAAATGAGAAACGCAGATGGGTAACACTGACGACAGTCCCTGAGAACTAGGGCAGGACCCGGACTCTCCAGCTGAGACTGATTTTACTCATAGGCTGAACCCAAAACGCTTAAGTGTGGAATTCGATTGCTCATCGAGATGAAGTGCCGTGCTACACGCCCAGTACAAACGCAAGCTCTCTTTAGACTTTTGGAAATAAAAACGTGGGAGCCAAGAGCTACAGTGCCACAAAACAGTTCACTTGCATTCTCAGCTGATTTAATGATATGAAGTCTTTTAACAAGCAAGTCAATTAAAGTTAAAAAAAACAACTTGGATTCTGCTGATTTTCTACAACATAATCCAAAATGCCCCAATCAAAAGAAATATTCTTATCATGATGGGTAAAGTATTTTTTTAAACCCTCAAACTTCTGAATTTGAAGATTCCGCGGAAATTTGACAGGGACGGGAGGGCCCGTCAGGACGATGAAGATGTAACCAAGCACAGCAACAGGGATGAGCCTCCACCGCGTGCTGGGGGCAGAGAGGGGAGAGGGGAGGGGAGGGGGGAGGGGTGGGGCCGATATCCTCCCACTGAAAGCTCCTCGCGTTGACTAGGATGCCCTCAGAGCTCGGAACATGTAGAAAAGGCAGTAACTTAACCACAAATACTCAGTGTCTTCACCTACGGGTGAGGTGGTAAGACGGTCCCCAGGACCCGCTGTAACCCAAACTCTTAATCATGAGGGTTAATTGGTTTCCTTCTGCTCACCGCAATAATACTGGTACTGAAGGAAACATACGGGCATAAAATGATGGAAGAAAACGTACTTAAAACAAGGAATTCTTAAAGCGCTCGTTTTATAAGGAAGTTTACAATCAGCTACAACAATTTTCACGGCTTCCTTGTAAAAAATAAAGCCATCAATCCATTAACTGAAACTACTTTAAAAAGAGTTGCTGAAGTTAACGATGTGTCACCATAATAGGACTGATTCAGAGGACAGGTCTTGTGGACAAGGGCAGGGATTTAGAGGAATCAATACACGACAAAAACACCTTCCAAACAGTCACTGTCCTCTAGGGGGCCTGGGACTTTCACGTTCAACGAAAATGATCAATAGTAACTAAAACGTTAGCATTTTGTACGCTTTCCAAATTCATTTTGTGACCGTCACAATAAAGCTAGAATTAAGTATAAGCCCAACATCTCTTAAAACTTATTTATGGAGATTTTCAAATATATGCAAAAATGGATGAAGCAGGATAATGAACCCTCACCCAGCCTCTTTAACTTTTGGCCAATCTTCTTTTACACATATTCCTACTCAACCTGCCTCCCTGTTGTCTGGCATATTTTTAATTAAATGTAGACAACATATCATTTAATTTCAGTCTGTATATCTAACTGATAGGACCTTTTTAAAAAATATAACCACCAGGCCATTAATCTTACCTTATAAAGTTAAAACCATCCAATACATGTGAATTTTTCCTTCGTTGTCTCCAAAATGTCTTGGCAGTGGCTCCTTCAAACCAGGTTCAAAGGAGGCCCCACCACGGTGGTCCTAGGCCTCGTAAGCCTCCTGTCCTGCAGCACCCTCACACCTTCACTCCCGCCTTCTGACGTTATTCACCCGTTAGAGGAATCAGGTCATGCGTCCTGCGAAACGTCCCCATTCTGACTTGGCTGATTGTGGATGGACACTGAGATTGACCAAAAGCAGCAGGAGCCTCAGTTACGGAGGCCGTGGGTGGCCTACGGCCTCCACCTCCAGCCCCTAATGACCGTGAGGCTTGTTTCCAGTGAAACCAGAGTGCTTAGGGGGTCCAGAGGCCCCCCCCACACCGTAAAGGTCCCGTCAGCCCTAGTGGTCTAACACCTGTTGATGACCGTTACCTAGAGTCATTAGGGGTTTCAGATCGTGATTTTCTAGTTTTATCATCTCCTCTGAGTTTATTCACCAGACTCTCCTAACAAAGAAGAATTTTCCCTCATCAATGCGGAAAAGGCACCACAATGTTTAATTCTTTATCATTTTTTAGAATAAAGGACTGATGCTCTAGCCCTCTCCCAAGGTGATCCATGAGACTTTAAGATAATAATAACTACGAACTGAAGGTTTTCACTGGAGTGTGTGTTTCAGTCTGCTTCAGGCACCGCCTAAGCTCCATCACTCTACCCGGCGTCTGGGGGCGCCCCGCTAAGTGGCTTCTGTATCCTCTGGCATGACCCCACTGTCCTGACACCTCACTTCCTGTCCAGCACAGCCCTTCTGGCTCCCGAGGACCCGTGCCCACTCAAGGAGTCCCACTGCCCTGTACCTGGAGACCACAGTCTGGGTCCCCACTGCCACTTCTAGGCCTTTTCTAGAGACAAAGATAAGAAACAGGTGGGTTTTAAAGGGAAAACACAATCATGAGTTCATAGTAGAAATGCCTGTTCCAAGTTTACAACTACTAAGGTCGTACTTAACTTTATTAGTTTTATACTTGTGTTTCTTTTCTTATGCTGCAAATTTTAGGACTCACTCACACGTGCACGGATTGATCTGGGGGCTGCAAAATTAATGAAAGCGAAGTGACTTTCCTCAAGCTGAGCTACAAGTGAGGAACCTTATGTGTTCACGTGGGGAAGTGCATCTGGTGCCGCATTAATTTCCCGTCTGACAGAAATCAAGAAACAGAAGCAAACTTCATTAACTAAGAAAGCATGAATAAAGGAGGAAATTCCTTTGCACTCATTCAGCCTCTGAATCACTCTCAATGGTGGGGATATTTGAACCATCCAATAGAAAGCTTCCAAATACAATGTGTTAGGAAACTTCACTCACGTCATCCACTGCGTAGACCGCTCCTCCAGACACAGAGCTGAGGGGGTGAAACAACATTTAAAATACACATTACGATGGAATTCTTTCTGAAGTCCCTCTGCTTCTCCAGCATTGGGGTTTATTTCCTGCTCCCTCCCTTCTGTTCCCTGACATCTTCTCGCACCCAGGTATCCATTTTTCTATCCTTTTCCTACCTTCATCTCTCCTCCCTCCTTTTTACCTTCCCTTGGCATTTTTTCTCTCATACCTCTGCTTTGTTTCGTATTTTTGTATTCCCTAGTTGTGTTGTGTGATACATGCGTCTATCTTTAAATACCTCCCAAACGTACAGCCTGAGGTTAGAAGCTTGGGGGCGACTGAGACAGAAGGAAAGTTATACCGAGGTCTACGCCTTCAGGAGCTCAGGTATTTGAAGGTAATCATGAATCCGGAAAGAGGCAACATGTTTCCAAACTAAAATTAGGGACTTCCCTGGCGGTCCAGTGATGAAGATGCTGCGCTTCCACTGCAGGGGGCAAGGGTTCGATCCCTGGCTGGGGAACTAAGATCCTGCATGCCACACAGTGCGGCCAAAAAAAAAAAAAAACCACTAAAATTAAATGAATGTTAATAATATAGGAGCATAAAAGATTGTTTACAGAGCCTCTTGTGAATCTTTGCAAAGTTGATCAGCCCAGAGCAGCGCCGTCTGACAGAGCTTTCTTGTGATGATGGAAACGTACCACGTGAACTGTCCAGCAGCGCACCTGAGATGTGGCCAGTGCAACTGAGAAACTACACATCTAATTTTATTTAACTTTTATTCATTTAAAGTCACAAAACTACATGTGGCAGGAAGCTACCTTATCAGGCAGCACAGAAGTAGATTAACAATGTGACAAGGCACTCTGTAAACGCCACTCCAAAAGCACTTTCGCGGAGACGTCACATTTTAGGACCGCTGACCGCTGGACAGCACAGCTGTACTAGACGTGTCCTATTGTCAGGACCAGTCAACAGAGGATGCTAAGGACTAAAGTGGCAAAATAAAAGTCTTGAAGGAGGGGCTTCCCTGGTGGCGCAGTGGTTGAGAGTCCGCCTGCCGACGCAGGGGACACGGGTTCGTGCCCTGGTCCAGGAAGATCCCACATGCCGCGGAGCGGCTGGGCCCGTGAGCCATGGCCGCTGAGCCTGCGCGTCTGGAGCCTGTGCTCTGCAACGGGAGAGGCCACAGCAGTGAGAGGCCCGCGTACTGCAAAAAAAAAAAAAAAGTCTTGAAGGAAAAAATGTTGCATCACCTTCGAAAGATACAAATTGTTTGTTTCACACTGTAGGACCGACCAAGCTTTCTAAAGACTTTCTAAAGTCAAGTGTTAAATTCTATTATATGAAGACAGGTGTGACTGGGGCTAGGCCCATAAGGAAGAGTGAAATTTGGACAGGGTAAGGGGGGGGCCCTGAGATAACGCAAGAAACATGAGCAAAATTACACAGGCAGGAACGAGCACTTAGCGGTCAGTGTGAACACACTGATGGGCCTGACCTGATGGGAGCGGAGGAAACCTGCAGGATGTAAGGGAAGTGGAGCAGGCAGGGGGCCTGGAGTCGGGAGTTGCGACGTCAGACCGTGGAGTGGAGACGTCCACGGGAGATTTGTTTCACTGGGGAAAGAAGGAAAAGTCAGTGGTATGATTTTCCAGTAAAAAAATATCAGATAATTTTGTGTTATTCATCAATACCATCAAAAGTCAGAAGTATTAGCCACGTCTGCACTAATGACCTCCCTGCCCCTCTGAAGGGCCTCTGGAGGGAATCCAGAGGGATGCCCCCCGCCGCATACAGGGGAAGGGACCAGCAAGTGCCTGGCCCTGCAAATCACTAAAGTAAGCCTGACCCCTCGGCCAGCAGAGCCCCTGCGACACCTACCTTTCTTACTCAGATATTTTGGCCACATTCAGCCACATTCCAGAGGGTCTGCTACTCACCCATTATTAGCAAAGCAGCTCTATCCAGAAAAGAGAACCTCACCCAGAGCACCGGAATATAGGAGGCATGGGAAATTGTGGCCACTTCTATACTTTTTCCCTTAAAACGCACACACACACGGCACAAAAGCAAATTACTTGTTCTGGAAAACCGGGTCATGAGATTCGTCATCAAAAGGCAGCAGAGGGCCGATCCGACAGTGACCTCTGATATCGCCTTTCAGCTCCTACAACAAGAAGAAGCTTCCCCGTGAGCACAGGAGCCGCACCGAACTGATGGACCATTTCCTCAAAGAGCATCTACTGAAAAACGTTTCCCCAAGATGTGAGCACTGGAGCTCCTACCAAGCCCTGACTTGTGAAAACAAGCCCTGTGGAGCAGTGAGTGTCCGTATTACTTTAAGCTTTAAAAAAGTTCATCCTGGGCTTCCCTGGTGGCGCAGTGGTTGAGAGTCCGCCTGCTGATGCAGGGGACGCGGGTTCGTGCCCCGGTCCGGGAAGATCCCACGTGCCGCGGAGTGGCTGGGCCCGTAAGCCGTGGCCGCTGAGCCTGCGCGTCCGGAGCCTGAGCTCCGCAACGGGAGAGGCCACAACAGTGAGGGGCCCGCGTACCGCAAAAAAAAAAAAAAGAACGTGCACGACTAATACAATGCCTATGATTACTTGTCATCACAGCATAAGCACAAAGCTTCTGTAAAATAAGGACACAGCCTTAACACAATCAGACATGAATTTATCATGAACTAAATCTATTCAAAGCTGACGTCCTCAATCACAGACACACGCACTGTTGCCAGCCAAGGGTTTCAGTGACGTACGTACATGGCTGGGCTCACTTCAGACATTCTGAGCCACGAGATCCGGGCTTTGCACTTTACAAAGCAGCACATGTGATTTTACATACTTACATAGTTGGAGTATTTAAGAATATCAAGTCTGTCACCCGTGTCCGTAGGAAGCACAGCTCATCCCATGGTGAAGAGCTCGCCTAGGACGTTTTTCCACCTGCTGTTTACTTCCTGTGATGCCCGCCCTCCCCTCCTGGGAACAAAGCTCTAATCTACTATGCAGACCACCCCCTGGAAGCCAACTGATCACAAGCCATGGGGAGAACAATGCACGCCAGGGATATAAATGTGCACAATGGCATTCCAGGCACATAAACACTGCAGTTTCCAGAGACCTTTGGGAACAATGCAACAATGTAACAAAATAGTACCCTACACGGAAGGTACTCTTTCTTCTTCCTGAAATTACTTGAAGGGTTTTTGGCTTGAGGACAGGTCCATGGAATGAAAGAACGGAGAACGGAGATACTACTGTTTAATATCAAACAGTCAACTCGTGGAACCTTAACTGAACTGAAACAGCTGTTGTCTCTTTTGTTAAGTCTTTTCTTGCTATAAAATAGAGATCACTTTAGTATGTTTGGGAAATGTTTTCATAAAACATCAAAATTAAATTGAATTAAAGTATTTTTACTATACGGAATGCAGGTAAAGTTATATTCTTTATTCAGAGATGGATTAATTTTACCCGGATGGAAGAGAATGGAGAATTAATTCTGTATAAACCCGTTCTAAATACACTAAAGCAGTTCATGCGGGGCAGGGCTGGGAACCTGGAACAAATCACCCCTAAGGGCAAATTAATCCTGTTTACAGATGGTGTTTCCACTGTTGTAATAATTATCTTTTTTTTGTCCTTCTAATCTTTACCCTGGTCACATTGTTTGTAACAAAAGGTGAAAAATGCTCTAAAGGCATCCACCTTGGAGATCTTCCAGTGGATCTGTGGCTACTTTTCCAGCTTCTTCCAGAAGCCAGGGTCTTTAAAAGGAGCTGCTTTCTTTGATGACCCGCTGTATTGATGCCACTGAATCGACACATACAAACCAGTTTTCTACCATTTGACGTAGAAATGAAAATGAGAGCAACTGCGACGTATGAAGTTCAACGACCAGGTAAATGCAGCGATTCATCTCACGGCCAAAATGCATTTTCCTTTTCCTATTTTTGCTCAGGACCCCAATAATGTTTTGAGGCTTAGCCTTCTATGTAGTTTTAGAAAGAACTCCCAAAGTGAACTCCAGCTACAATTGATTATAAAAATGGTAACAATTTTATAATGTAATCAACAAGGCCAGATCAGTCACTTGGAATGGAAAATCTATATCTAATACGTGGAGGGGCTTTACCTCCTAAAATTAAGGCTTCTTTTAATTCCATAAGAGTAGATCTCCTGGGATAAACCATAATGGAAAAGAATATTTTTAAAAGAAGAATGTATATATGTGTATAACTGAATCACTGCTGTGCAGAAATTAACACACTGTAAATCCACTAGACTTCAATAAAAATAAATAAACACAGAGTAGAGGTATTTTGACAGGCATGACTTACACAATTCACCAGAAAATAATCACTCTCACTACTGAACAGCAACATTCATGGTGGAAATGAAGACTGACTTCCAGGGAAATTCTTCCTACCTGGGCAGTGCAGCAGAGCTGGGCCAAGGTCGAGCGCGTGCGTCTCCACCCATGAGGCTGCTCCCCGTGAAGAATGGTGCCGAGCCAGCGGACGACTTCTAGCCCAGGTCCATGTTCACAAAGATCACTCCAGGTGTTTTGTGGGGAGGACAGGAGGGAAGGGGCAGACCACTCAGACTACGGACACAGGTCCGTCCATGGTGGCCTGGACGTCAGACTATCGCAGTGGGGACAGATCGATGGATCAAACCCTCGGGACGGGACAGGAATGAGGCTCTGGCCTGAGCCGCTGGTGGGGAGATGCCACGAGGTACTGGGGCAAAGGTAATGAGCCTGGGATTTTGCTTCATTTTGTTTGGTTCCCACTCTATTTATTTAGGTGTTTATGCTCTCACACTCCATCCTTATAAGCCAGTAAACATTACAAACAGTTTCTCCCCCAGAACTGCAACCGCATGTTCCCATACAGCGAAAACACCTGGCTAAACTACCAATACCACCCACCATCATGTCATCACCTGCATAAAACGGAGTTACCATGTACCCAGCACTGCGATGCACAGCTCAAAAGCCACATGAAATACGGGATGTGCACTCACTTCATTAGCGGGAACCCACTTCTTATCTTCGGGCAGGGCAGAGGGCAGAGACATCTGGGGGGTGATGAGGGGGAGGGACGCCATGTGACACTGTCCATGGGGGCAGGTGGGGGACACGCAAAATAATGCCAGCGGCAGGGGGAGGCCAGGACAGAGGGCCCAAGGCACATGCTTGGAACAGTGGACATGGAATCGTGAAGGTGGAGCCAGGACCGAGCTAGGACAGGGACCAGATGCTGACCCCTGTGCCAGAAGACCCTGCCAAGGGACGGGTCTCAGCAGCTGAGCAGCTGGGGTTACGGGGTTACGGGGTGGGAGGCTGGTCCCAGCAGGAAGGGCATGCCCACCCCGGTGCTCCAGGGTCGCAAGCTGACACAGGTGTCCTGACCTTGGAGAGGCAGCAAGCCTGACTACGCAACAGGAGGCCAGCGTCTCTGCCAGGAGGAGGGGATACTTGGCAGTGGCTGGGTGAGCAGAGATCGGAGAAGAGCGGAGAAGATTTCGGAGGCTTCTCATGGCGGGCGCACATCAGGGAGAGGCAGGAATCAGGCTGGATGAGTACAAACACCGTCACTCGGGCAAAGGGTCCTGGACTTATTTTAGGCAAGTGTGAAACTGAAAACAGGGGTATTAGTCCCGGGCAGGAAGGGCTGCCCTGGGGAGGTCGGTGGGCAGGAAGGGCTGCAGTAACCGGCGACATTATCTTAGTGTCAGGACGACAGCTGTCCCCGGGCTGCACGGCTGGGGGTGAAAATGAGAACACCGTTTCGCGGCAGAGTCCTCGGTGCTGGACACGCCATCCACACACACCCCATCCGCTCCCACTGCGGTTCGGAGGGGCTGAGGCAACGGTGTTGGAAGTTGGGCGGGTGCAGGGGGTGTGGGCCACAAACATGAAGACTTTCTGTTATTTAATTATCAAAAAAGAATACAGGGACTTACAATACAAACGCCCCAAATGTTGCAGACTTCATCTGGCATTCTATAGCTAATGGTCTTAAACATAAAACAAACATTTTTCTTGGTCTCAGTGATGCTTGGAAAACTGGTTGGCATTTCACAGCTACCCCCCACTGGTAGAACATCACAGACAGGTCTGAATAGATCTACTCTGTCTGTGCTAACCTTGCAGACAGACGTGAAAACCCCAGAACATGGGCTGGAAGTTTAAAGGGTCAGCAGCTACGGCCACAAGGGATTCTGGGTAGAGTGACCAGCGCTGGCAGGTGGCCTGGGTCCGGGACGCCAGCCTCACTGGCTGTGAAGCGCCGTAGGGGTGTGATTTCAGGGTGTCACCTTCCAGCAGCTCAGGTCCCGGCTGGTGGCTGAGACAGGTCGTGTCATAAATGTGCCCGAAGTGCAGGAAAATCACGAGCTTAAAAATGAGCTAATGAATTGAAATGTACTGAATTTAAGAGGCAGGAGGAACAGCCCTAAATTAATAGGCAAATTTAGTGCACCGATTTTTGTCGCTGAAACTTGACAGGGTGATTCTAGGGGGCGAGGAGTCTGAAGGCCGCCTCCACCAGGAGGGTCTCAGGAGACGCCTCAGGAGCCCCATGGCGTGAGTCATCTGACGGCGGCGTGTTCCTCTTCTATTGCCGCTGCAATAAAGCGCCACGGGCTGGGAGGCTGAAACAGCAGGCAGACATGTTCTCTCTCCGTCCCGGGGGCCAGACAGCCAAGATCCAGGTGTGGGTGCAGCCGCATCCCCCCCGAGGCTCAGGGGTCCTTCCCGCCTCTGCCGCCCCTGGGGTCACCGACGCCACCGCTGCATGTGTTGTGTCAGCCCCCGTCCTGGGTCAGCATCTTCAAACACCTCCCGGCTTCGTCTTCACACTGCCGGCTGCCTCTGTCTTATAAGGACACTTGGGAAGGCACTGAGGGCCCACCTGGATAACCCAGGATCGGCTCCCACCTCAAATTCAATCACGTCTGCAGAGACCCTTTTCCCAGAGAAGGTCATATCCACAGCATCCAGAATTGGGGCCCGATATCTTTGGGGGTCACTTTTCAGCTGACCGGAGGCAGCAACGGCAAATCGTGTACAAATAAAACGAGTCCATATCCACCGAACGTTCCCCATCTGTGTCCCCTTGTTTTTCAAAGTGAAGATCTAACCTGCAAGGGAAGGTGGGCAGAGGTGTCTTTGAGGCCTCCCCCCAACCTGTTTCTTCTTTTGGTGAGGTAGCCAGATGACGTGGGCAGAATCATGCAAAGGTTTATCTTTAGGGGTGAAGGGAGAGTTCCACAGTTGATTGCAGTGGTGGGGATGCAACCACAAACTTACTAAACACCGAACCGTACGCTTAACCTGAGTGAATTTCTGGTACCTAAGTTATTCCTCAAAAAAGCTATTTTGAAAAGCACAGGTACCTCATTCATTTATTACTCACTAAATACTTGTGAGCACAGAGATAATAGGAGCTTAGAACTAAAGCTGGTTCAGTATAAGAAGGTACTTTAAACTTCGACTAAAGGGTCCTCACCGGGTGGGGAAATGGAAAACTACAACAGCACCTCAATTGCTTTCTTCTGCAGAGACTGAAAACAAACCTGGCGCTGGACACAGTTCAGTTCAACCCCAAGACATGTAAAAATATTACCTCCGCCAATTTCAGGTGAAGAAAGGCATTTGCACTTTCCAGTTCAACTATTCTCTCTTCTTTGGCCTCTACATCCAAGGATCCAGAAAGGAAAACAATCAACGTCAGTGAAACTCACCAGCAGTCCCTTCCACCCTCACAAGGCAGACTTATGTCCAAGGATGTGAGCACACAGCCAGCAAAGAACGAGGGAGGAGGTGGGCTCGAGGGGCACCTCGGACCCTGACGGGCGCCCGGGCCCTGTGTCCACGACCCCTGGCTCCAGGTGCGGGCCCCAGACCAGCAGCTCCTGGGACTTGCTAGAAACCCAGAATCCTGGACCCTCCTGCCCCAAATGGACCCGAGTCTGCATTTCAGTAAGTTCTCCAGGTGACCGTTGTGCACTTGTAAGTTTGGAAGGCACCTTCTGAGGACCCTGCTCACCAAAAGCCACCATTTCTTTCCTTTTATTCACTTATTCAAAATATACTTGTTAGAAATCTATCAGGTGCCAGGCGCTTGCCCAGGTGCTGTGGAGTCTGCACCCCCGTGGAGAAACAGATGCACACGTGGATGGGACAGACAAGCGGGGACGGAGGCGGCTCCGCCGGAATGAAAACAGGGTGATGTGAGCGCGGACGGGCGGCCCCCTGAGAGGGATGGGGGCTGAGGGAAGCCCGCACAGAGGCCCTGCAGCGGGAATGAGCTTAGCAAGCCAAGGAGCAGAGAAGATCAGCCAGCCTGAGGCCCAGAGGCGGTTCAGTATTAGCCGCGTGCAGTAATGCTGAGAAAGGCTGCACCTGGAGGCCTCAGTGGAGAGGAAAGCACCAGTTCCCAGGAAGGCAGGCTCCGCTGTGGTCTCTCCTGCTGGGGAGCCCTTCTCCCCAAGGCTGCTGACACGCAGCTCACAGAGAGCTGTGATCACTTTAGGACACTCTCTTTGTGATTGGTTGGAAAACCAGAAACCTGGGAGCCATCTAGATTTCTGTTATCACGTTCAGTCAATTTTACCTCTTAAAAAATAATCCCTCGAATATTTCCCTGCGAGTCCACTTAATTTTAAGATCCCACCACCTCTTACCTGGACAGGTGCAGTGGTCAGTGCCCGCCCCTGACCACAGCTTTACCGAGCGACAATTCACTCTCACACCATTCGCCGCGCTGAGTGGACAATCAGGTGCTTTGGTATATTCAGAGTTGTGCCACCATCACCAAAACTCATTTTAGAATATCTTCCTCACCCCCAAAAGAAGCCCACACCCCTTCGCCATCACCCCTGACATCCGACCCTGGGACCCACACCCCTTCGCCATCACCCCTGACATCTGACCCTGGGAAACCACTAGTCGACTTTCTGTCCCTACAGATCTGCTAATTCTGGACATTTCACATAAATGGAATCGCACGACGTGTGGTCCTCGGTGACTGGCTTCTTCCACTTAGCACCATGTTTTTAAGGCATAGCCGCCTGGCAGCACGCATCGGTATTTCATTTCTTTTTACTGCCTGATAATATTCCATCGTATGGAGAGGCCGCCCTTTACCCACTCACCAGCTGAAGGACACCTGGGTTGCTTCCTCTCTTTGGCTAATATGAACAGTGCTGTGACATTTCCGCACAAGCTTTTGTGTGGACCTGTTTTCCTTCTGCTTGAGTACACACCTAGGATTGGAATTGCGTACAGTTACTGTGTTTAGCATTTGGAGGAAATGCCAGGCTGTGTTCATTTTACGTCCCCACCAGCAGTGTGTGAGACTCTGATTCCTCCGCCCCTCGCCAGCTCACCCTCTGTGGTTCTGACGACAGCCCCTCCTGGGGAGTGTGAAGTGGTACCTCACGGTGGTTTGGTCTGCATTTCCCTGGTGGCCGGTGATACGGAGCATCGTTTCAGGGTACAAGCCTTGCCCTTCTTTGGTTACATTTCTTCTTCCAAAGTATTTGGTTATCTTTGATGATACTGCTGATTGCTACGGAGTAGAAGTACAAGTGATTTTTGCGTGTTGATTGTGTATCCCTCAGCCTTGCTGACCTTATTAGTGCTAATAGTTTTGTTTTTTTTTTGGGGGGGGTCGGGGATGGGTTCCTTAGGATTTTCTATATGTGAGATCATGTCATCTACAAACAGAAATAGTCTTACTTCTTCTTTTCTGACATAGATGGCTTTTCCCCCCATTATCTTGTCTAATGCCCTGATTAGCACCGCCAGGACGATGTTAAACAGAAGCGGGGAGGCTGAACTCGTTTCTCTTGCCCCTTTTTCTCCATTAAAGACAATGTTCACTGTTTGCTTTCCTTGATGCCCTTTATCAGGTTGAGGAATTCCTTTCTATTCCTAGTCGTTGAGTACTTTGGTCATGAAGGGGAGTTGAATGTGGTCAAATGCTTTTTCTGGGTCTATTGAAATGATCATGGGGGTTTTGTCCTTTATTGATACGGTCTATTACATTAACTGATTTTTGTTACTAGATCAGCTTTGAATTTCTGGCATAAATTCCTCATGGTCATGATGTATAATCCTTTACATGTATTGCTGGATTCACTTTGCTAATATTTCTTCGAAGTTTTTTGCATATATATTCATTAAGAGATATCGCTCTGTAGATTTCTTGAAATGTTTTTGTGTGGTTTTGGTGTCAGGGTAATTCTGGCCTCATGGAATGGGAAGTGTTCCTTCCTCTTCTATTTTTTGGAAGTTTGTGAAGGGCTGGTGTTAATTCCTTTTTAAATGTTTGCTAGAAGTCCTCCGTGAAGCTGTCTGGGCCTGAGCTTTACTTTGTGAGAGATTTTTGATTATTAATTTCTTTACTTCTTCCAGTTTTGTTCACATTTTCTAGTTCTTCCTGAATCACCTTTGGTAGTTTTGTCTTTAAGGCATTTGACTATTTCATCCAGGTTATGTAATTAGTCAGCAATGTTGTTCAGAGTGTTTTCTTACAATCCTTTTTATCTCTGCAAGGTTGGCAGTCATGCCCTCTCTTTTATTCTTGATTTTACTAATTTGAGTTTTCTGTCTTTTTAGTCTGTCAAGCTAAAGGTTTGTCAATTTTGTTGATCTTTTCAAAGAGCCAACTTTTGGTTTTGTTGATTTTCTCTATAGTTTTCCTATTCTTTCATTTATTTCTGTTCTAATACTTATCATTTCCATCCTCCTGCTAGCTTTGGGTTTCGTTTTCTTGGCTTTATCCAGTGTCTTGAGGTGGAAGGTTAGGTTGTTGACATGAGACCTACCTTCTTTTCTAAAATATAGGTGTTCACATCTATAAATTTTCTTTTAAGCACGCTTTGGCTGTATCCCATAAATTTTGGTGTGTGGAACCTTAATTTTCATTCATCTCAAAATATTTCCTAACCTTTTCGATTTCTTCTTTAATCTCTTGGTTATTTAGGAGTGTCTTCTTTAATTTTTACGTATTTGTGAATTTATCAGTTCTCTGTCATTAACTCCTAACTTCCCTCTACTGCAGTAAGAGAACATTCTTTGTACGATTTCTGTCCTTTTCAATTTCTTCAGGCTCGGCTACGGCCTCGCCTGGTGTCTACCCTGAGCCCACACTGCTCACCACACAGCCTGATTCAGTCCCTTCCCCCGGGGTTGGGGGGCGCGCTTCCTTCCTCACCCCACCTCCCCGGGACTCAGCTCCCTGCTCTGCAGGTGACGCTCCCTGACGGCTCAGGCGAGGACCCCCGGGCCGCACCACAACCGCTGAGCACACGGAGTGTCTGCCCTGGGCGGCGTTTATCTGTTCCTCTCAGTTTACGTTTCCTTTGTGATTTTGTATTCACCTTGCTCTGATTCAATGGTGAACCCCAAGAGGGCGGGGATTAGACGGGTGACGGCTGTTGCTGCTTGACCGCCTACATTTAGCACAGTATTTAGAACACATACAGTAAAGTGGGCGGGGGGAGACGTCCCTGGTGGGAGGGCAGAGGAGGCCCGGGAGGGGGGAGGGGGAGGCCTGGGAGGGCCTAGAGGGGGAGAAGTAGGGGTGGGGCCCCTTCCCGGGGCCCCTTCCCGGGTGGGGCCCCCTCACCTGTCACTGACCTGCAGCCGCCAGGCCCGGGGCTCCCAGAAGGCCCCCCACCGCCCGCCGCCCTAGCCTGAGGGCCCCGCGTGGTTGCCAAGGCGACGCGGGGGGGTGAGTGGGGGCCGGGGTGGGGCGTGGCCAATGGCGGGGCGAGGGAGGGGGATGGGGGCGGGGGAGGGATTGGAGGTAAATTTGCAAACCTGAGGACCAGCGGGCAAAAGCAGCTGACGGAAAAGACACAAAGGAAGCAGAGCGCCGGGCGAGGGGGGGACAGGCCCCCGGGCGAGGGGGCGGCCCAGCAGAGCAGCTGTGGGCATCGGCACACCTGCGAGGAGACAGGGGGACAGGGGACGGTGTGGGTGTGGCCCCTCCCAGCGGCCCCCTGCGGGGCCTGGCAGAGGACCGAGGGGCAGGACCCCCTCCACCCCAGACCCTAAGAGCTGGGGTGACAGCTCACCCTGCAGGGAGCCAGGCCCTCTTGGGGGTGAAGGTCAGCGCAGCCCCCTGCCTGGCCTCTGCCCCTCTTCCCAGCGCACCTCCCCTCCTCCGCCCAGCAGGGGAGGTGGCGGGTCCGGCCAAGGCCACGTCCAGGGGTCCCCTCCGTCTCACTGAGGCTCCTTCTCCGTCTTCTCGGCCACTCTCCAGCCTACAAGTGCCACCTGTATCCTGAGAACGTCCACGTCTGTGTCCAGCTTGCCCTCTCCCTTGCGTCATAGCGCCCCAGGGGGTGTCCACACAGATTCCCCGCCCGGACCCCCTGCAGCCCCAGGCCCCGCTCACTGAGACCCCAACCTGGGACCCGGGTCTTCTCGTGGTCTCTCAGCCACATCCCATCTGTCGACAGACCCCACTGGACGCACACGGGGATGGCCCCCTTCACCACCCCAGCCCTGCAAAGCCACCTTCATCCACGGCCTGATTGCTACAATAGCCCTCTGTGGTCTATTCCCGGTGGGGCGCATTAAAAAGTCTAAAGTCACTTCCGCCCAGCAGCCTCTCATTCTTCTGGCATAAAACCCAAAGCAGCCTGGGTGGCCTGGGCAGCTGCTCCTTCCCTGCCCACCCCCGACTCTGCCCACGCCCCCCTGGGACTGGCGACCTCCTGGCCGCAAAAGCACTTTCCGCCCACCCACAGCTCTCTCCAGACACTCCCAGGGCTCCCTCCCGCCCTCCGTCAGGATTCTCGTCGGACTGTCCTCAGGGCTGATGGCCTCTGGCAGAGGAGATGCAGAGCTACTTGGTCGTTGCAGCTCCAGAGGACGGGGGCTGATGACTCCCCAGAAGCTACAGTAGTGTTTGGCATGTAACAGGAGCCCGGTTCAATTAGTTATTCTGTGGAATAACTGAATCAAACATAGAGGCAGCAGGGGATGGAGAGGACCTGCCAACAAGCTACGTGCTCATCCTCCACAGTGTGTTAATCGGAAGAGGCTGCCTAGAGAAGGTAAAGAGCCCGTGAACTGTATAGAGTTGGGTGTAACTGCAGCAGATGTGCTGGGGGGATGCCTCGTGAGATGCAGTGTGGGCACAGGTATGACGTGCACGTCTATGACCCATGTGTGTGTGCTGTGCACGTGTGAGACAGCACTCGTGCTCCTAGAGACCTCCCCTGGGTGCCTCGGGGACACCTCCGAAGACGCTGCATGGGTTTTGGCAGCAGGGCATTGCAGGGAACCTAGAAGCCCGTCACTGGGTGTGAGGCCACATGTGGCCACCGTGCACTGCCTAGGCCTCTGGCCTAGAGAGAAAGGACAGCCTGGAAGGTCACACACAGGGACATGGATTGTGGAGGGAAGTGGTGGCCGACGCCGTCTCTGCAACTCACACCCGCAGCACTGCACGTGATGCCCCCCACAGTAAGCACCCCCGGCGGCCCTGTCTGGAGTGGCGAGCTGTGAGGGGAAGCCCTGTGCGAACAGATGCTTACGTGCCATGGACAGAGGGGTATCTTGTGCATTTTAGGTCCAAAACTAAAAGGAAAAAAAATGCTTGCTTTTTCCTTTAGGTAGAAGGACGGGGGCGCGGGGAAGACTGCAGAGGAGCTGTGACTTGCTTTATTTATAAGCCTCTCTGCACGTTGATTTTTATAAATGGCTTGCATGCATTTCTTAAACAGCATTAAAACAAAAAAGCAGAAACATGTCACTTAGAACCTGGTAAACATTTTTTCAACAGTTAAGTACTTGCAAGCTTATCTCATTTTTCTAGAGAGAAAAAAACTGATGCCCGGGAGGATGAGAAATGAAATTTGACCTCTTATGATGGTTATCTGTATATCTCTAAAAGTTTGCAAGTGACTAGAATTAGGTTTTTCAAGATGGCATGCAACTCGTGCAAAGACTGACAACCCATGACAGCTGGGGTCTCGGGCTCCCGAATGCCCACTCCACGCACTGAGTCTGTGGACTCCACCCGGGTTTCCATGCTCCGGGTCACCTCTGCCTCTGGACTGCTTGTTCTTTGCAGAGTTTTCGGAACGACCTGCAGGCACTCCTGGGAAGCCAGAGGTCCTGGCACCGTCTGCCCTCAGCCCCCCCGCAGGCCCTGGCCCTGCGCCTGCCCCAATGTTCCCCGCAGCCGCAGGAGGCTGTGCTCCCTGAGGACGAATCCCAGTGCCAGCAGGAAAGTGTTTCTCCCTTGTCCTGGGTCTTCAGTTTGGGGCAGGAGAGAGCATTCAGGTGAGAGGTAGGAAGGAGAAGTCTCTGGAAAATCCCTCCAGTCTCTGAGCAGAGTCTCAAATGGTAGGTGGGATTTTGGTACAGTGACATGCCAGGAGTAACTTTATTCCACCGGGGAGGAAAAACTACCGAGTTCTGTACAAATTTCATTTTATTTTTTGGCCGCGAGGCATGTGGGATCTTAGTTCCCCGACAAGGGATCAAACCCACGCCCCCTGCAGTGCGAGCGCGGAGTCCTAACCACTGGACCGCCAGGGAAGTCCCTGTGCAAATTTTAAATTGTCACCTTCAAAGGAGTACTGAGCCTTGAGAGTATATATTAGTTTCTGGCAGATAAATTGTCATTGTTTTGCACATTTAAGAACTTCCAAAGTCGGGGCCAGTTGTTGCCATGAACTGATTATGCTGGAACCGTTTGCTAATGTTCTCTTAGTTTACAGCAGCTCAGGAAGCAACTGCACTGAAGCGTCTAGAAGCGTGAAGTCGGGCAGCCAGGACCAGCCCAGGGCTCCGGGTCCCCCTTCTGCTGACTTGCCCTGCGGGCCTCACGCTGTGGCCCAGACCACCAGCCAACGGTGTGAGCTGAACTCCTGGCCTCGATTACCCTGTGTGTCCAAAAACGAACACGGTTTGCCTAATGTAACGCAAAAGTTGGATTCAGATAAACAGAAAAAACCCTTTGACGTGAAGTTATTAATAAACAGTCAACACCAGTGGCCAGCACTTAGGAACGCCCATCCGTATCTTAGCACGTGACCTGGTCACTAGGCTGCTCGAGCACATCCACCTGCTTCCATCAGCACCGGTCCTTGGAGCCTGGTGACCCGCAGGCGCTCAGCACGGCCGGTCCACACCAAGACGTGCTGAGTGCAAAACACACTCCGGATCGCCAGGGCTGCATGAGGAGAATGTGGAATGGCTCAGGAATCCATCTTGCACTTCTTGGATATATTGGGCAAAATAAGTTATTTCACCCATTTTCTAAGTGGCTACTAGAAAATTTAAAGTTTCCTAAGTGGTTGGCATCGTGTTTTACCGCACCCTCCTTTATCTTAGGACGCGGGAACAGGGTCACAGAGCTGAGGTGCCAGCCTCAGTGCAGACCCAGGTCCCGTCTCCCACCCAGCGCCCCGGGGCCGGGTCCTCACGGCTCCCTCGCCCCACACTCGCGTCTTTGTGCTGCAGCCGGTGCCGACGGGGAGGCGCCTCAGTCCCCATGGGCGCACAGCTCACGGTGTCGTCAAGGCGATGACCAGGCAGTGACGGCCTGTCACGTGACGGATGGCAGGCAGCGGTCGTGAGCAGCGTGGACCAAGCACAGACACTTCTGTGTGTCTCCTGGCTCCACCGACAGATGGACACTCTCCTCGATGTGGGGAGCGGGGGTAAGTCCGATCCAGCTCCTGCTGTCTGTGCAGCGACACTCCATCGCCCGACCCCCCCCCCCCCCACCGTCCCCGCTGCATCTGGATCTGAGCCCCGGCTGCACGGTCACCCCCATGCTGCAGCGGCTCCGGAGCAAAATGCTTCCGCCGCTGCCTGGCGCCGCTACGTGGTATCACCGGCCCGAGGGGTCTGCTCCCCGCCGCCAGCCCCGCCGAGGGGCGTCTCTCTGCTACTGGGGCCAGACTCCGTCGGTGCCGTCCCTGCCGGGTGCCAACCGGGGAAGTGCCCGCGAGACGGAGGCTCCGTCCTGGCCACCCAAGGGTGGGACCCCCGTCCACAGGCCACTCTTCCTCCTGAGTTCCTGGGGTTGACTGGACTCCACTAGTGGTTGCCACAGGAGATGGGGACCCTGAGAGAAGACCTGAGTGGACGATTCAGGGGGAAGTCAAGCGGCACCCAGTTTCTTCTGAGCCATCACTTTAACTGTATTAAAGATCAGTTAAACAACTGGAAAGAATGAGCAAGAAACACCACAAACTGCCCGGAGAGACGGGTTCACTGAAATACGTCAAACTCTACGTCCCAAGATTGGGAGGCTTTGGGACAGTTTCCATGACCGTCAGTAATCTTCAAGTACTCGAGTAACGACAGGTAAAGGACAGAAATCAGGGCAGCCAACACGGAGGCCCCGATCCCCGGCTACGCCTCACTCCCTGTCCTGGACACGCCGCGCGGAGCGTGTCACACCTGCTCAACTCAGGCTGTCCTAGTGTTTGGGCCCATCCCCATGGAAGAAAAACGTGGGGGAGACAGGACTTCTTCCAGGCTGCACAATTAACCTAGTGTTTTTCAGGTCTCTCCTTTCTTTGCTGCTAGATCACTTAACGTTTCATACTATGTTTTAAAAATCCCAGTTTGAAGCTGGAACCATTGTCACCAGTTTAGATTTAGGCCATTTGCACCTGTCTTCTCCATAAAGAATAAAATACAAGCTTGACAAGAGCAGTGAAAAATGAGGCTTAACCCACCGACGACACGTGAAGATACCGCTGTGGCCCTGCAGACACCCTGCCCACGCTCCCCGGTGGCACCTCCATAGACTCTGCCGACTTCCCCCCGGACCTCAGCTGTGCCCCCAACCCCGGCCCCTCCTCTTTCCCACCTCCATCAGCAGCCCATCGTCCACTTGGGTCATTCAAGCTGGAAACCCGCTGTGGGCAAGCCCCAGACGTGTGTGGTCCCCATCACCCCGCAGACGCTGCCTGCCCTTTCTCCCCACGGCGGCCAGAGCCGCCCTCAGGAGGGCGCTGGCTTCCTCCCTCACCTGCTCAGAGCCAGCAGGAAGCTGCGTGTCCAGCCCGCGCCCCCTGGCCCCCTTGCACCGCTCCGCCTGGGCTCGGGCGCCCTGGCCCGTTGCTCTGAGGGCAGCAGCCTTGCCTCAGTTTCCCCTTCTGCCTGTAACAGTCTTGTCTCCCAAAGGGAGGGCTGTTTTCTCAGTCTACCATCTCCGTGATTTCAACTGGGTCCTTCTAGTAAACCTTCTAAGTGCCCTGGACATCTTCTTTATGCAAATTCATAGTTACTATGTTTATGTAAACGAACCATGTATTTCTGTCGCCCAAGATCTGCTTTGGGATACCTGGGTGACCAGTGACTCACAGGTAGGCACTCATAAGGCATATTTGTTGAATAAATTGCGCAAGAAATTGGCTTTTATATCCCAATTTCAAGTTGAATATGTATCTCTGGGGTTACATGACTTCTTTGAATAAACTGCATGAATACAGGCATGAGAACTGGTCACTTTTTGTACCTATTTCCCTTCTGCAAGCCATTCCACCTCAGTTTTGCCAGGGCCTAATGTTACCCTAAATGTGTAACTAAATCTTTGAAATCAGCTTTCCACAGGCAAAGCAGAGAGGAATCCACTGTCCCACGGCCACACTGGAAAGCTGTCTGGTGCTCGCTGACCCAGCGGACAGACCCCTGGGGTGCAGAGTCATTACTGCCATTAAAAGCAACAGAACTGTGGCCCTGGGATGAAACGGAATCAGTATTAACACCGTCTCTTTTAATTAAGTTTTCGTCCTCCCGACTTCAAGTACCTTTTTTGGGCCTTAAAATATACTAAAAGTGAACACTTACAGTCCCAACATGTTAACAGCCGGTGCTACGAGAAGGTCTCCTGAGTTTCTACCACCGAGATGCCCCTTCCTTTGGGAAAGTCTTTCCTGAAACCCGACAGCCCCGCTCAGAGGCCACGGTGAAGGCGGACGGGACACGCAGGCGACCACGAGCCCCCGGTGGGCGGGCCCTTGCCCTCAAGCACGTGGCACAGGCATCCGGTTCACACACACGGGCAACGGTGGGACGGCGTAACCGAGCAGCAGCCTCGGTGCCCAGCAGGACAGAGCAGCCGAGGCGCAAGGCGAGTCCTGGACGCCCGCAGGCTGGGCACTGGAGCCGCGCGGCCAAGGGGACCTGGACCCTCCGTCCGTCCGTCTGTGCGATCGGGATGGAGAACGTCCGCCCGACTGACACGGGACGGGACCGATGCCCGGTGGACGGATGAGTGGATGGGAGTGGGAGACGGGAGGGGGACTGACAGCACAAAGGCAATCTTTTCAGCACTGTCAAAATCATAGCGAATACACTTAAATACATACAAAGTTTATTAAAAATAGGTTGCCAATGAAATACAGTAGAAATGGAAAACTACAGCAGTTCTGATGTCTTCTCCATAGTAATGCACAGTTATGACACGCACTTTTACACATATTCACATTTGACCTAATCGTCCAAGGACGGCCAAATCCACGTGTACGGGTTTACAACCACACATACCAATATCCCCGCGTGTAAATATTTACATGTACTTGCATGTACTTAGGTGTATTTGTTGTTTTTCTACATATTAACAGAATAATAGTTTACCTGCATCTTTTTCTTTAAAGAAGGCGTGGATTTAGTCCCCATAAGGCTGCCAGTGCTCTCAAGACGTCTGGGAGGAGCAAGCATGCAAATCCTTCATAAACACTTAGAACCACTTTACTCTCTTACTTAACAAGGGAGATGGTAAAAGCACACTTCCAAGTGAGAACGCTGACAGACACAGAAACTATTTACACTCGCGTTTTAATGACTTGCCATATAGCTCTCGTGAAAGTGTGCGTATTCTCCTAACACACGTACTGGCAAGAGAACAACATGGTACAGAAAAACCATCTAGACCCACAGCAGGGCTTGTCAAATAGAACACTGGCTCTTAATCACAAAGTAATTTACTGTTTGAACATCACATAATATAAAACAAAGTGAGGTCCGTTTCCCCAACACCAGCCACATATTCACAGCTGAAGAAGTGACAGTGGTAACTAATAATTCCATACATGAACATTAAATAACTCTATTAGAATGTAAACGAACAGCCTGAACCGCCATACGAACTTCTCTTACAGTGTTTAAATTACAGACGCCATATGCAATTGAGCCCCTTCCTTTCCCTGGCAGCAGATCCATGTATAAATCCAGTCCTTTTTCAAATTTTGAATTTCTGAGTTGTGCTCAAGTGTCACCTACTAAGCTCTCACTCTTCTTAGATATTTTTGTTCCTATTCATGTCAACACTGTTCCGTAAAGACGTCCTCTTTTATAGATTCCCTTGGAATATTTCAAACAGTTAACTTTCTAACGCAACTGCCATCTTCGAAATCACCAATGACTTACTGGTATAATGATAATCTGATATTTATAAAAATAAAATTTCCTAAGCTTAAATCCTCAAAATTTTCTTCTTGGAGAAACTTGTTTTAATCAAATACTAGAGCTGAGCCGGAGGGCTGTCCCTGTAGGGCGCAGAATGGAGCATCTTACTTGGAGGACGCTTGGGTCTGGGCTGCTTCCTGGCTGCAGGGACAGGAGGACGCCAGCCATGGGCTCCTCAGCACACAAGCGTGTCTCCGCGTGGTCCCTCCTGGAAGGTGAAACCTGACTCTCCCGCAAAAGAGACTGCAGGTGCCGCTACACGGTGCAAACGACAGCCTGGGGAGTTCAAGCTACTCTGTCTGATAAGCGAACATAAGGTTTCAGAAAAAGAACAGAAATAGGATTTCTTTGTGCTCCCTGGGGGAAGACAGGGGAGAAGAAGCATCTCATTATCCTCTACTGCCCTTCATTCTGCCCCCTTTCAGGCCCAGACTCTAAAAGAGAAACTAAGAGAAAACGTTATCTTCGTGGGCGTCAGATAATGAAGAAAGCAGACAGGGTCTAAATTGTAGAAATGACACTCTCTTGGTAAAATAAAATGGAATTTCTTAGCGCTGGAACGCTTCCAAATGCCAACGCTTCTAGAAACAGGAATCAACAGTGGCTTGGGAAGGTGGCCCGCCCCATCCTCCGGGCAGGTGCAGCCCGGAAGCACAGCGAGAGGCCTGGGCTGGACACAGGGGCCTTCCTCACTTCGTGTTCAGCTCGTTCTCCAGCTCCGTTAATTTGCGAGAGGCTTTCACTTTATTGGAGACGTCGTGGCCTTGGGAGAAGAGGCGCTGGCGCTCTCTGAACGTCAGGTTTTCAGGGGCTCCGGGACCCCCAGGTACATCCGCGTCTTGGCTGCATTGGAAGGAAATGCAAAGGGTTACTCGTCAAAATAGAAATAACCCGTCAAGGAGTAGCTAAGTTTACATAATGCGCAGTTAAGTAAAATTTAGAACGAAGACTCATTCTTTGTTAAATTTTGTCATACTCCTGCCTGTGGGCTGTATTTAAACCCATGTTGGAGAAGGGCAAAATGTTCCGCTTACTGAAATGTTAACTTTCTCCAGTCAAGCCCAACTCTCAAGCCAGCAACTCCAGTTTTAGCAAACGGATGATGCTCGGTAGTTGAGGTGAACTAAAGAGCATCGTTTTCAAGCCCAGCATTTTAATGAATCCTACATGCATCCGAGAGGCATCTATCAACATACTAACTTAATAAAAAGTTATAGTAAGATGCTGAGGATTTTCTGCATTAGTTCAACGTCAATGACTTAAGAACTGTTTGGGCATCAGCCGTTCTGACTAAAACCTAGTTAAGGACGTTCGCTGAAGACTGAGGGGGCGGCCTTTCGCGGTCCATCAGGACACCTGGGCTTTTTGCCCTGGACTTTGCGACCTTCTTTGGTGGAAGCGAACAGCAATGTGTCCAGCTGCTTCTAAAGTTCTGACCAGAAAGCCTGGTACCTACGCACCATCTGAAGCAGAACTATGTTAGCAACACAGGATAAAACAAAGCCTCTGTGCTCACGCAGTTCTGTACAATGAGAAACACCTGAGCTGACGACGAAGCCTGACATTTCAGCCCAGCCTCATAAACGGTGGTGCAAGAAAAAAGTCCTTGAGGACGAGACACTCGTCTAGCACAAGTTCAGTTCTAGCAAGTTCTAGCAAATACCTTTTAGACAGTTTCTCTCTCGGATCGCGATAAACGTCATGGGCCCCGATCAGTGTTCCAGCAGATCCCACGTAAGAGTTTGGTCCTTTCCCATAAAAGGAAAAGTCAAAGTTAAAGTACTTGCATTAGTTCCCAAACTTCACTCATGATGAAGGTGCAGTGCTCGTGACGTCTTCAAGTCCTGAATAAAGCAGCCAAAGGCTCTTCAAATCAGTAAAAGATCCATCAACTGGACATTCACATCCCTCGGTGGCCTGAGCAACCCAATCAGGACCCTCACAAGGTGCTAAGTACCTGGCCTGCTGCCTTTTATTATTAGAGAGGAAACCAGCATAAGTCTTAGGGGGTAACAGCCGAAAAGTTCAAATCAGGTAAAATGTATAAGTATCATGAATTCACAATAAAAATCCACAGAAGACTGACTCAAGTGGGGAGATGGCAAAATTCTTCAGACACTCCTGACACTAAGAATTTTCTTACAAAATCACCGACAGCAAACGCGACCCAAAGATTAAGAAGTAATGCTCCTCTTTTCAGGACAGCTACTGAATTGTTCCCCCACAAAATAAATGGCTATAATTCTTAAAACTTTTGAAAAAAATAAGGTACTAAACCCCCCTAACGTTTGATACTAACGCTGCATATACAAAATCACTGACAGAATAAAAAGGAGACCTGAATCAGCATGGTGTGACTGTCAAGACGGCTGGCCTACGGCCCGGCCGGTAACTGTGGGCGAGTGACACGGGCCGGCCTGGTACCAGCACCACATGCCCATCTACTGCAAAGGGCTGCTGAAGATCAAAAGAGATGATGCACGTAAAAAGCTTTAGATGCATCCGAATGTAAGGTAATAATGCCACTGAGGATGTATGATTAAATCAGTACTAAGGTACTTCTGCTGTTAACACGAGCAAGAAAATTTCACACTTTGAAAAATCTTTTGCTTATAGCCTAGGGTGGAGGAATAAACACTCAAAGTACTCAGCAAACACCGACAGTGTTGTGCACTGGATTGAACAGGCCACAAAACTATCACAATATTTCAACACTAAAATTATCCTTTTCAGACAGGTTGCACAAAAATGAATGCTTATGTTTCTTTCCTCCCTTTATAAAAGGAGCGTGTGACGTGCAGCCATGTCTGATACGTCCAAGACGAAGCTCAGTCACTTCTGACGGGTCCCTGCACGCACCGCATCCTCCCTCACGAGTTAGTGCAGGCCACCGGATCGTGGCCCGGGAAGTCACCCTCCGCAAAGACTCCAAAGATGAAAGAGAAACACATCTCTAGCTTAAAGTAATCTGTTCCGGGCCTTTAGATAAATTATTTGCAGAGTGGAAAGCTTTCAATTTTAATTCTACATTTTCCCTTCATTTTGCTTTAAAAACGTTGTGTTTTATCTTTTGAGCTTTGATTTAAGAATACTTGCTTCTTCCCACTGGTAAAAATCAGTTCTTGAAAAATTTCAGAATTTTAAATCAGAATATTGAATAGTTTCAGCTGACTATACATGAAGTAACGCTACACATTCTTTTTTTTTTTTTTTTTTTTGCGGTACGCGGGCCTCTCACTGTTGTGGCCTCTCCCGTTGCGGAGCACAAACTCCGGACGCGCAGGCTCAGCGGCCATGGCTCACGGGCCCAGCCGCTCCGCGGCATGTGGGATCTTCCCGGACCGGGGCACGAACCCGCGTCCCCTGCATCGGCAGGCAGACTCGCAACCACTGCGCCACCAGGGAAGCCCAACACTACACATTCTTCAAATCATTTTCAAAGAGCTTTAGTAAAGAACATTTTTTAACACGTTGCTATGCTAAAATTTGACATCATCCATTCCAATCCGTACCCTAACCCTACTCCTCACAGCATCAGGGGAAGAACCGAGTCCAGGCCACAGAGGCTCATGGCAGAGGGGGGAGCTGAACAGGGTGAGACAGTGGGGGAGCTGGCGGACACGAGGGCAGAACGCAGACAGCTCTGCACTTTACGAGGAATCTTCAAGAAGCAGGAGCGACCAGACGCAGGGTGTAACCTGCTCCCATGCGGTACTTTTAGTGTGAAATAGAAGAAGGGCTAGTGATGTGACTGAAAGCCCAGATGGCTAGAAGTGACACCGCACTACAATATCCCTCACCAAACCTATTTATCTGTGTCACGACACTCACAAAACATCTAAGGTTCAGCCTGTAGTCTGATGGCATCTTGCTTCAAAAACTGCTATTATCACACAGGTCTTTAAAGGTACCACATTCTAGATATTTGCAACAGAGATTTTACAAAAAGATTTAACGTTGGCTTCTAAGTGACTCGACCTAAGGATTATCTACTAAACCTTCCAAGTGAATCAGAGCTCTGACTCAGGCGGCGAGAAAGATCCTAGTAAAACTCGTTTACCTACGAGTCACGGTTACTTCAGTTTGACTATTCAGTTCTTTTAGAACTGCCAGGAGGCCGAGGCACGGACTCTGCAGAACCGAGAAGACTCAGTTTGAGCATGTCTACTGCCAGCCTCCCAATGTTTAAAGTGGCCAGATCAGGCTGAAGCCTGAATCTTGAGGACACATCTAACTTCCAGCGCTGTCTCCAAAGCTATTAGGAACACGGGCCTGCGGCACCCGTGGGTGTGCTCTGAGGTCCACGGAGGGTCACGGCCAGAGGCAGCCGCACGCCCCCTGGGCCTGGCCAGCAGGGCCGGGACGTATGAGCGTGGGAGGGACTGGGAGGGACAGGGCCGGCTCGGGCGGGGGTCGCTTCACACCCACCCCGACAGGGCGGCTCAGCCGGCAACACGAAGTTCTGCGTGTGTTAAACAGCTGGAAGTACACAGGTGCCGACGGCACTAGCGACAGGAAGAAATTTAACTGTGGACACCGAGATGCTCGAGTGCGCACCCACTTATTTGAGGTAGGGGACGCAGGCCGGGACCAAGAGCGCTTCAAGCGATTAGGGGGACGGAGGAGGGCTGCCGCTGCCGGCTGACTGCGGAAACGGGACGGTTTCCAGCGCGGAGATCACTGCTGGCGCCCTGAGAGCACCTGCCCCAGAGCAGGAACGCCGGCCTTCCCGCTGCGGTGGAGCAGAGAGAGCCCCGCTCCACGGCGGGCGGCGCGAGCCCAGCGGAGCGGAGGGGCAGCCGGACAGACGGCAGAAGCTCGGCTTGGTGGCAGGGGCGGGGGGTGGGCTGGAGAGGAAGACGCCACCGCAGGCCGGCGCCGCGGCGCGGGGAGGGCCCGGCGCGGGAGGCGCATCCTGACCTGCCGGGCCGCCGTCCTCGTCGTCGTCCTCCTCGGTGTAAGCCACGAGCTTGGCGGTGTACAGGGCGTCGGGGGAGAGCACCTGCGCCTGCAGGTAGGAGGCGGTGCGCTGGGGCGGCGGCGGGGGCGCGGGGGCCGAGGGCTCGTAGCCCCGCGGGAGCGGAGGGCGGCCCAGGCCCAGCTCCTCGGGCTCCAGCAGCTGGCGCTCGGCCTCGTCGTGTTGTCGGCGCCGCTCGGCCTCCAGGCGGCTGTAATACCCCTCCTCCTGTCGCCTCTGTGGCAGTGGACAGAAGCGCGAGGTCAGCAGGCAGGAAGGGACGGGCCTGCCCCGGGTCCCCCAGCACCACGGCGGATGGACCCGGACACCATCTTTCCTTGGGACTCGGTCTCCGACGCCAGACCGCGTGGGGACGGGGGAGGGAGGAATGAAGGAGCTGTCAGGGCCCCAGCCCCAGGTACCACGTGGCTGTCCCATCCCCAGCCGCTTCTCTCTCTCTCCTTCTGTTGCCGGTAGGACAGTAACTTACCTGTCACTCCTGAGTTTAAAGACACAGGCACACCAAAACTAGGCTGCACCTGCCTTTCTAGAGCTGGCACTTCCCGAAGTGCAGCCCTGGGTGCTTTTCCACCGAACCCCAGTAAGCTCAGAAGAGCGGTCCTTCCTTGACAAGAAGGACGTGATTACGTCACCTGGCTGACTTCTAGGTATTCAGAGGGAAGTGACTAGGAAACCCCGAACTGTAAAAAAACATTACTCATCTTTGCAAGGTCACAACCAATACGCTTTCCACGGTTTTTAATTGGTATTTCAAATCTTAATAAACTCCCTGCCAGACAGAAAATTGAGAGAGCCAGGCAACAAGATATTCAAATATATTTTGACACAGACTGTACATTTTTTCTGACATATATCTGCACAAACTACAGTTGACAGTGTTAATTTAACATTGAAAAAAGTAACAGCACAGTTTTGTTAAAGATTGACAAAAGTTTCAGAACACAAGAAAAAAGTGAAGAAGAAAAGAGCCGAAAGATCAAACAGTAATCTGCCTTAACTTGAGGAATGTTCAACGTACAATGTGCAGAACGGAAGTACAGTGGACTTGAAATTCATTCAACGGAAGGTGACTAATTTTAGGGGCCTTGCTGGCATTAGGATTAAAGTTTTTAGTCCCCATTTCACTTTGCACACTGTGTCTTCTCCCTACTCCCTCCACACCACACACACACACACACACACACACACACACACACACACACACACCCACGAGTGCACAGTGGGCAAAGCTTCACCTTCTGAGGGAGAAAACGCTAAGAACAGATGCCAGCCTCAATCCTGGCCCTGGGCCCCATTTCTCACTTCATCTTCTTACGCTATGTTGAGACACCCTGAAGGAAAAACATTTTTACCTTATTTTCTACACAAAATGAGCGTTCTGTTAGAGTGGGGAATTAAATCTGGAACGACCTCTGCAGAGTCTAAGTGGAGTTGTGAGGAATCTTAGTATTATGTGAACAAAGCTCACTTGGCCACATTTTAGGGAAACCACAACATGTTCTTTCAGTTACACTAAGAGCAGGTATAGTCACATGAACCGAGAAGACTTCATTCTACCCAAAAGTGAATGGCACGTTTTCCTAGGACAGAGAAACCCATCAATGTTGGACATTCTCTATAAAAAATAGGTTATTCGACTTCCTTTTACACTGAGTGCTCAATTATAGAAGCAGTTACCCACACACAGGTGCACCTGACATAATCACGAGTTGTGAGAACGCACACTGGAAAAAAGTCAAATAACCCAGGAGTTTCCCAACGTGGAGAACATGGCCTGGCCGCCTCCCCGCGGGCACTACTCCCAGGTGGCCGAGGGCTCAGGCAGAGAGAGGTGGGACAGACAGCTGAGGGGCCCGGCCAGGAAAACACACCCTGCGAGCAGCCCCGGGACAGCAGCACGACAGACACTGTAAAACCCGGGTCTAGTGGCTCAAACTGTGGAAACCCCATTTCCTTAGACGCATTACTGACTTTGACAAGCTCGAGGGGAGCCTCACCACGAAACCCCAGACTCTGGGAACAGCGCACAAGCTCTTCAGGCACAGCCGACAGCATGATGACAGGAATGGCAAAGGCCAACAGACTGCAGACATGGCTCGTTTCAGTGCAGGTGTGCCCACGTCATCTACCTGGCTCGCACTTAACCAAGTCATCCGTCATTTCCACTGTCTTACTCTCTGCCTGTCGCGTCCCCACAGACCCCATCACTACCAGAGCCCCCCAAGCTTCCTCCTGCAGGGTGAGCTGTGAGGGTGCTCGCTGGACTTTCCCCACCAGGAGCCATGACCTCAGAGCTCCCGCCTTCACAGAAGGGAGGTAACGGAAGGCCAGCTTCTCCCACACCTTGTCCAGGGCCCGGCCGGCCACGGAGAGACCCAGAAGCGAGCCCAGAGCCGCGGCGATGCGCCCACAGACGGCAGGGCCTGGAGGGCAGCATCACCAAGCACCCATTTCTCAGGGGAGCTCAAGTGTGCTGTCATGTTAAAAGCAATTAAAAGGATTACCTGAATCTCAGAAACCCACATATGGAAACAAAGCAATAACTCAGGATATCTACCAGATTACACACTAAATTAAATTTCCTTGTATCGTGTTTTCTATAAGCCATTTGCTCTCTTCACCCCGACCAGAATTAAGTCATGAAATAACCGATTTGAAACCCTTAAGGTTAACAGAGTGACTTCCTAGTTTCCTGTCCTTCCCACGGCCCGACCTCCCTGTGAACAACTGGACACTTGTCACCTTCACAGTGACAAGCTGGACCCTGTCCAGCAAAGGCCAGAGCCCCGAGCACACAGAGGCCCCACAGTCCACAAGCTTGAGCGACAAGACTCGGAGGAGAGGGGGTGGGGGG
>NW_021703771.1:86925467-87018715 GCF_005190385.1 Monodon monoceros | reverse complement strand
GAAGGGGGAGGGGGACAGCCAGGAGGAGAAGGGGGAGGGGGACAGCCAGGAGGAGAAGGGGGAGGGGGACAGCCCAGAGGAGAAGGGGGAGGGGGGACAGGCAGGAGGAGAAGGGGGACAGGCAGGAGGAGAAGGGGGAGGGGGGACAGCCAGCAGAAGGGGGAGGGGTACAGCCAGGAGGAGAAGGGGGACAGGCAGGAGGAGAAGGGGGAGGGGGACAGCCCGGGGGAGAAAGGGATGACAGCTCAGAGGACAGGGCCGGGGCCCGGCTGGCCGACCGGGCTCCAGTTTCAGCGGCGGCCCCCTTGCGCGTCCCGGGCCCCTCAGCCGCGCACCCCTCGCCCTCAGAGCACCAGGACCTTTTCTTCGGCCTCGCGCCTGGCCCGCTGCTCCTCCTGCCGGGCCCGCTGCTCAGCCTCCCGGGTCCGCATCTCCTCCAGCTGCTGCTGCCGCCGCCGCTCCTCGTCCTGCAACTGAGGACAGGTCCCGTTCAGTGCGCGCCCGGAGCGTCCCAGCGCCAGACACAGGACGCGCACACGACACAAGCACACGCATGGCTGAGGACAGACACCAGGCGGAGGTCACGGCGGACACCAGAGCCCGCCATCTAACGACTCCGTCCCCACCGCTCCAGAACTACGCTTCCATCGACTGTGGCTCAGAGGAGGAGGCATTTACCCTGGACGCTCACACGTGAAACAGCACAGTTCTTTCACTAGGACATACTCAGCTGAAGCAGCTCACGTGGAGGCAGAGACGGGCTCCAGCGTACGGAGCCGGGAGACACACTGGCCCACCCCCTTCCTTTGCCCCGGTTCAGTTTCCACCGTGAAGGTCAAGAAAGACTCCCCACTCTCGCGGCCCGTGGCAGGTGAACACTAGCCTCTGGATGGGGGTGGGGTGAGGCCCACGTGGCAGCAGAAGCTCCAGCGGGCCAGCGGCCCGCCTCGTCTCAGGGACACGGCTTCTAGCTCTCCTCCCGCCCGTGCCTGTCCTGGCCCTTTGCCATCCGTTCCCTCTGGGTCCCACCCCAGACGCCAAGAATTCCTTCCCAGTTCAGGGATCCCCCAAAGTCTGATTCACAGAATGTGAAGCTGAAATTCGGGAGGAACCTTACTGGAACTCTGTCCTGCTACATGTTTGTCAAGTAAACTGTCCATCCTGTTCGAGCACCTTCAGTGTCTGGGGCCTACAAGCCTGCCTCCCGGGACAGTGGTAACTACTAGTCCAAAAGCCTTCCTGCTGTTCTAAAATTCATCACCTCATTGCTGTCTATCTTTCGTCCTTCAGGTTCTGCCTTTCTGACACAATACAAAACAAATTTAGTATCTGTCCTTCATACCATTCAAATACTTAAGGACACCTCCAAACCCCTGAGACGAATTCTACTCGGCTTTCAGCTCCTGTGCCCTCCTGGTCACACTCCGCTGTGCACTACAGGTTGAAAAGGCCTCAGGGAGCCGCGAATTAAAAGCGCATTTGACTAGCAGAGAACAGAGGAAGAGTCTCTCTTCGCCATGTCCGTAGGCTACAGCTACTTTTGTAGCTACAGCCTAAGGTAACGGCGACTTGGAAAAGCTCGCATTCGCCATTTACTTCTTCTCTGTTCCAGACCTGGGCGTGGCACAAGAGGTGACTCAAAATTTGAAATTAAAATAGCACTGAGGCCATCTAGTTCAACCTCTAACCACGGCAGGAACCCCTGACATAAAATCACTCAAGGTGTACTTCAGAATCTACGTAACCACTAGCTGTTCTATAGGTTACTCACAGCAAACCCAGAAAACGTTAACTTCTGGATCTGAACTGTCGGAGTGTATTTTTTTCCTAAACAAAAACAAAAACCGAACAACTTGACTCTTGCTTGGCTTCTGTGGAACAAAAACTATATCTGGTGGGAAAGTAACTAACTTGTGTAATCACGCTTTTTCATGTCAGTGAACAAAAATAAAACATCTCAGAAAAAAATTAAAATTCCCTTCTCAAGGAGAACAAATTAATTTAACTACCTCTTTAGTATACTCTAGGTATAAGCCTAGAAGGATGCTAGGATAATTATTAGGTTTTGGAGGTTTTGGAGCAGGAGTAGACACTAATGATTAAGAAGCATGGAAGCAGTCGGAAGTGCCCTGCTGCGTGGAGACGCAGAGGAAAGGACTCACCAGGAATTTTAGAGCCATCAGCACAAATTATGGGACACAGCACCCAAATAAAAATAACAAAATACAACAGCAATTGATCACATTAAACACGTGCAGAAGAGTAATTTGTGGAAGGATGTAAAACTGCACGAATGCATCAGAGGTGTTTCTGTTACCCAATAAAGCAAAAACTCATTTCATTATGCTCTATCAGTACTTTTTAGACCTAATGAAAAACAAGTTCTGAGCAAGAAAATCAGTACACACTGAATCAGCTCCTGTAAGTTAAACAGGATAATTTTACGAAATCAGAGCCATTTCAATTCTCATAATTAAAGGTACAGAACTCTATCTTATAAATCTATCAACAGGCATTTTCTCTTAAAATCCTGACGGTGGTAAACAAGGAGCCTTCCCCTCGTGCTGTTTCACTGGTTTCTATTTTAAGGTAGCAGATGAACCAGTGCTGTTAGAACTAAGGCAGTTTCTTTCCACTCTTTGATAAGCTGTTTCAGGTATTTTCATTTTCAAAACACAGGCTGTTTTGCTTTTCAAAAATATGCTGCTTTACTCAGAAAAAAAAAAAAAAAAAAAAAGAGAGAGAGAGAGAGAGAAAAGAGAACCTCTTACTTTTCCCCCACATAACAGAGCCGGGTGGTACACCGAGGTGTACGGGTTACGTCTCACAACAGTTAAAGGGCACTTCAACTTAAGTTGGGAAGTTAATGGTTCTGAGAGCCAGTGCCTGACGGGGCCTGAACACTGTGAGGTTACATGAAATGCAGACAAGCTCGCTGTTTCACATTAAAGGAACGAAAAGTCGCATGCTATCAAAACAGTCTCGTAGGAAGTTCTACTTGGGGAAACTAGACTTGAATAGACATAGTAATCATTCTTATAGAGTGAGTCAAGACAGCCCAGACTGAAGCTACTCCAACCAAGAACTAGGCTGGGATTCTGAAAGCAGCACGCAAGCCTGACCCAAGGCCTTGCGATACTGAGGCAGTCCGGAAAAAATAGTTAAAAAAATAGTACGTTGAGGTCTGTGTGTTTAGACTTTATACTTTTTTTGGGGAATCTTTCCGGACCGGGGCACGAACCCGTGTCCCCTGTGTCGGCAGGCAGACTCCCAACCGCTGCGCCACCAGGGAAGCCCTATACTTTATACTTTTGTTCCACAAAAATACGGTAACTTGTATCTTTAATTTCATGTTGAAATATCTGAATACAAAACGGGGCCAAAACATCCTTTACTTTTTGACATTTTCTCTGAAAAGCAAGTGTAAGTCTGTTAAGCACGTCACCCTTTCTCTCTGCAGGCCTTTTCGGCTTATGCTCCCACCCATTAAAAATACTCACCCTAAAACAACTTTAAGGCCCCCAGATAGAGAGGCCCCGATAGGTCACTTATTAGGACAGGACTCTGGCGTCCTGTCCTAGCACACGCAGCTTCCTGCCGCGTCACCAGCTCTCGGCCCTCCGTCAGTGGGGCTCCCTGCCCAGGGTGCAGCCGTCCCCTTCTTTGTAACTGAAGGAATACAATTCTGTCCAGAGTTCTAAGGGGAGACCTACAGGTGCAGGCCTACTCCAGCAGCAGAGACAGGTAAGAAGCGTGGCTCACAGCAGCCCAGAGCAGACATGTGACGTTCGCCTAGGGCATCTGTTCTCCCCCTGACACAACCACAGGAACTTCGTGTTCTACTCCCAAACGCACACATGCTGGTTTGAGTATGAACTTATTTCTCCTCCTTGAATAAAACTGACGCTTCCCGAAGGTGGGCTGTGTCTACCCTCCAGCCTCAACATCCCGGGCAGGGTCTCCCACCTGAACAGGCAGAGAATGCTCTGCTACCTTCTGAGACAGGCCCCTCCGCAGGTACAACTCTCCGTTACGGTTCCTACTGATTCTTGCTTGAGGTTTCTACAAAGCGTCTAATTCAACTGCTTCCATACCTGAGATGCTCCGGAGGGCTATGGCCAATTTCTACATAAAGGCCAAACAAGAAGGCAGCCCACAGCGTCTCTGAAAACACCCCCTCCCTGCTCTACCCAAGGGTGAGGGATTCTTCCCGTGAGCTGTTGCGTCATCTGAGACGGAAGATGAACCACTCAACTGGCGGGAGGCGAAGCTGCGACGGGCCAGCTGAGAGACCGCTGGTCTCGGAAGTGTCTCCTTGACAGATGGTTCGCAGTAACCGTTGTACGAGCAGCAGACATTTTCGTGAAGCACAAAGAATACTAAATATGAACCCAGAATATTCTGGTCAGGATCTCTACTCTCAGTCTACACGACATTGGGTACTAGGCCTGCCCTTCTCGTCTGCGCACGTTGCAGCTGTCACGGACGAGGGGGCCACAGAAGCGGTCACCCAGCCGCCTAGAGCAGTGAAGGCTGAGCTCCCCTCCTGTCTGCAGGGGGCAGGACCGGCTGCCCTTCAGAGGTCAGCAGGGCCAGCAGGTGCGGCCGCAGCGCCGGGTGGGCCCGGGAGGCGTCCTGCGGGCCGGGAGACCCGGGGTGCTTCTGGAGGGGCAGGGGGCCGCTGCAGGGTCGCGGGGCTTCTGCGACCTGCCGGGCGGCGGCAGCCGTGTGCAGGAGAGTCTGCAAAGGGAGCACGGGCCCGGGCGAGCGAGCCACTCTGCAGGTGGTCAGGTTCCCAGGAAGCTGGGAATCCCTCTGCGGGGGGGGGAGAGGCGCCATGGCAACCGCAGCCTCCCCAGACTGGGCGACTGGGAGAGTCGGGCGCAGCGGGGAGGCTGCAGGTGCAGCAGACGGCAGCTCGCCGTCCCGTCCCGTATGCAAGTGCACGGGAGGCTCGGGTCCGGGAGGAGGTAGGTGAGCGCAGGGGAGGGCGGCCCTGGGCCCACGTGGGGCGACGGGCACTCAGGGACCCGGGGACCAGAGCCGCCAGGGCAGCCTCGCCACCTCTCCGAAGCTCCCATTTATCCCACGCGTCACCATAAATATCCCGGGACAAAGCCTAAGGAAAGGCCTTACAGACCGCACAGGCGGGGCTCTACACAAGTGGGCACACGCCTGTACCTGGTCCCCATCGTCTCTGGGGGGCCCAGTGCCTAACAGCCCCCAGGACTAGGCAAGAGCTCAACCTCTGCTGGGGAATCAGGCTAAGAAATGCTCGGAAACATGGTGCTTACCGTCAACATCAGCACCCGAAATAATTGTCTTTTAAAGGAAGAAAAACCCGAACTACGCCTTTGAAAGAAAAATCTTAGTGCACCCTTTACCCTTGGGTATTGTCACTCACCTGTCACCACCACGCCCCCCCCCCCCCCCCCCCCCCCCCCCCCCCCCCCCCCCCCCCCCCCCGCCCCCGCCCTGCCCCGACTCAGGATTCTCTTGGGGCGGCAGTCGGCGCATCTCAAAGCTGAGGCCCCAGGCTGCCTGGCCTGCACGCGTGTGACAAGGACCTGGTACCTGAAGAGGCGAGTGGGACTGACTGGTGTCTCCCACCCCCTTCCATACGGACACCTTAACACACAGAGAGGCAGGGAAAGAAGCAGATGCTTCTCATCTCTGTCTCATACGGAGAAAAACACAAAGCCCAGAAAACATGCCTCTCAGTCATCGAGGAGAGATGTTTTCAAGAGAGGTTTCCCTTTGGAGTGACACTGCCATCATGCTATTTAAATTGAAAAAAAAGAACAAAACAAAACAAAAAAAGGAGGGCTGTTATTTGGTGAAAAGGCCATTAGAGTCAAACCTGGATTCAGAGATTTTTTTTAAAAGTATTGTCAGATACTGGCCTTATATCATTTAAAAGCTGACTAACAAATGTTGACTTAAAGTCAGTATCAATACACCAGAGCATGAGTGTCTGGCAGCCGAGAGAGGTACCGCCCTCAAGCATGAGGGTGCTAAATGACCAACTCAATTTCCCCAATATGGACATAAAACACATCACAGTTACAGTAGAATGCGACCTCAAGTATTTTTTGGCAATGAACTGGTATGGCTGATAAACTAAACTAAAATCATGTGGTGTTATTGAAGAAAACACAGAATAAATGTTTACTGGAAATTCCTCTTTCTCTGCCAATAGACAGTTACACCCTAGACAGTTACATCTTAATTGGCAAACAATGTCAATACCAGTTGAACTGAGCTTCTAATAATGAATACTTAAAACGTATTTCTAATGTAACAAGAAAAAAAAAGATTACTCACTGCAAAACTTCTCATCTGCCTATGTATTTATGAGTACGTAAGAATACAGAGTACGAATTTTAAGACTAAAACTGAGTAAAGGTCAAAACCATAAACAAACAGTAAGTAACAGTTAAAAAGTAACAGAGAAAAGCAAAGAATAACTAAATCTAAACACATTCAAAAGCATGCTTCTAGAGTCAGGGAACTACAGATCCTGATCTAGGACACCCCTGAGAACCAGATCTACTGAAAACATAAAACCACCACCACTAAAAGGAAAAAAAGGAAATCAAGACAGGAAAAAAGTACCCAAGGGAAAGAAACAAGAACATACCAAATCTAGAACAGAGATTGCTGGTATAGCAGTCTGCTGCAGGTAACAGAGAAGGAAAGAAAAGAAAGATGAAGTGTGAAAAAAAGGTTCAGTTTAGATCTGTATCCGCCACCAGCGTATCTGTGGTTCCCATGCTCCATCTGTGTTTGAAGGACAACCCAGTGAGAAAAGTACGGAAACTACAGACCAATTTCCAGTATTCAGAAACAGAAAAGTGCCCACATGGTATTAAATCCTTGAGCTTTATTATTAAGACACACAGCAACTAAAATGAGTAAAATTTCCCTTAGCTCTCTTATTTGGAGACTAACATATTAATCTTAAAATAAGTAATGATAAAACACACAGATACTTTAAACTATCGTAAAATGTCGGAATTCATACTAAGAGGCTTTGAAATATTCAGTGTTTTAATCATTTGGAAAAACTGGGAGACATTCAATAAAATTTTAGCCTTCAGAGGAAAGCATAATTATAGAAATACTGCAACGTGGTTTCTAACTTCTCCCTCAACAGTAAATATTAATGACGTCCACTTATTTACCATAAACATCAGCTTTAGATTCAGAGCTAAGGCTGCGTCAGAGGTAAGCCTTCCTGCCTCGCATTGTGGGGACAGAGCCCCAGGGCCACGGCCACAGCAGCCTCGCCGGGAGCCCACCTGCAGCGCGTCCACTAGGACCCGGGTGGAGCAGGGGTGGGCGGCCGTGACGGGCACACAGCTAACCCCCTACAGACGGGCCAGAGTGCTGACCAGAAAGTGGAAATAGTTCAAAGGACCCTTATGCGAAAGTAATCGGTCCGTCATCAAACAGCTGCTCTTTCAGACAAAACAGTATTGATGGTAAATACAGTTGTTTTTGAGGACATTTACTACTGATGACTTGGAAACTACTAATAAAACAATGTAATGTTTACCATTTAGACCTTCACTTGAGAAATTTAAGTTTCCTCAGAGAAATTCCAGCTGAATTTTGGACCAAGGTACATATACGTCTGCTTGAGAACACAGAGCTAACAAGAAGTGTGTGCGGTGACATTCCAGGAAAATAATTCACAGAGCAAAGTGAAAAGGCATCACAGTGCCGGCTCAAGGCACTCACTGCCAAGGCTCCAGGATTGAATTTCATCCTGAGCTGGAAAGATTCAAGGGTCTGACGGGACAGGAGACCCTTGGTTTAGGTCTCCAGTACAGATGACATCAGAGGTGGAATTAGAAACAAAATCCAAAAGACAAAAAGGACATGCCCTTTGCTGTTTTTTTCTCAGAATACTGCATTATATCTGAAAAAAAAAAATCACTAAAGTGCATTAACGTAAAATGGTCCCTAGCATTCACTGCAAATTAATACCAGTAAATGCTTCTCTGTCAACAACTCTCCTGATACACAGGGTAACAGAGAATCTCAGATGTGGCACTTTAACAAGCGACTGCATTAAACTAATATAAATTTAAATTTTTTTCTTTGAGTTGACACAAAAGGAATAGAAGCTCTTTTTATAACATGCAGAACCATGAATAAAATTCTAAGTTCTCACTCCCTTTAAGCTACCACTGAAATATAATTGCTTAGCACTTTAATAACACTCGAGAGTCTCCATCTATCTGGGCCGTGACGTCGGACCTGACCCTGCAGCTGTGAACCGCCCCTCTGCTACCCCTGGGGAGCACGGACCATGGAGACCAGGGGCAGCCCGTCCCGGCATGAAGCTTCAGGGCACAGCACGCCTGCCTCCGTGTGCCGGCGACGGCGGCAGAGCGGGGCAGTTAACAGCCTGTCCGGCCCACAGAGCCTGAGAGACGTTTACTCTGCGGCCGTTGCAAGACACGTTGCCAACCCCTGATCACGGTGATCACCGGTTTTTAACGCGTCTTCTCCACCCACGTGCCAGGCAGACGGCCGCAGCCAGTGGGCGCCCCACAGCTGTCAAGCGCCGTCGGACCGAGCAGAACCAGCGCCTCTCCAGCACTCGTGCCCAGAGCATCTCGCCCCGGCGCCGCAGGACAGCAGCTCCGGCCACGCCCACGCCCCGCGGAGGCTGGGAGCCCGTGCCGCGTGCCAGCCCACCCGCCCGCCCGGCCCCGTTACCCGCGCTCTGCGCTCGGCCTCCAGGCGCTGCATGAGCAGCACGGTGTCCACGTCGTCGTCCTCCTCCTCCTCGTCGTCCTCGTCCTTCTGCTTGGACTCCTGCAGCCGCTTCTGGAACTGCCACTCCAGCATGAGCTTGCGCAGGCGGTCGCTCTCCTCGGCCGAGCGCTCGGCCTTGCCCTGCAGCTCCTGGATCTCGCGGCTCAGCAGGTCCACGATGTGCAGCTGCTGCTGCTTCTCCAGCTTCTCCCGCGCGTCCCGCTTCCAGGGGTCGGGGGACAGGCTGTCCCCCGATGCCAGCTCCTCCCTGCTGACCGTGATGTACTGCAAGTCCCGGCGCTCAATGGTGCGCGGCTGCTGCTGGGGCTGCAGCTCCCGGATGACGGTGTCTGGGGCTGGGGCGCGGGCGGGGGCGGGCGGGGCGGCAGGCGAGGGCGGCCCGGGGGGCGGGGGCCCGGGGGGCGGCGCCTGCGCCCGCAGCTGGCCCAGCCTGCGCTCTTGCTCCCGCCGCCGGCGCTCGCGCTCCTCCTCCAGGCGCGCCTTTTCCTTCTCGTACCAGCGCTGCTGCTCCTCCCGCTTCTTCCGCTCTGCAGCCGCCTGGGCGCCGGTGGGAGGCGGCGGGAGGGGCGAGTCCGCGGGGACTCCGTCCCCATCGCCGTAGTGCCCGGGGGGCGGGTCGGTCCGCACCGGCGGGGAGGCGGCTGGGGTCTTCCAGCGCCCAGGGCCGCTCTTGGTGAGCGTGGACGCGGGGGTGCCCGCCTTGGAGGGGGGGCCCAGGTGCTCCTGGCTGGAGGTGCTGGAGCCCAGCGAGGAGCCCTGGTTGAGCCACGCGTCGCCGCCGTCAGACCTGTGCTCCGTCGCCGCCTCCACCCTCTGCCGCTCCAGGTGGTACGCGACATCCTCCCGGAGCTCCTCCTGGGACCGGGTCACACGCTGGAAAAAGAAAACGGGAAACTGTTGTGTTTCAGCCACCGCCAGAAGTTACTGAAAGTACATAAACAGTTCAGCTCAGGAAGAAAGGAGTGTTAGGGAAAGTGCGGTGAGCGTACAGGACGGGCCGAGGCTGCCCGCACCCAGCGCTAATCCCGCGACGGCGCTTTCCCAGAGGACGTCTGTATCTGTTAGAAAGCTAAAGGGGAAAAGGAAAGCGGCGCGTCCTGTCCACATCAATGGCCAAACAGCGAAATGCACGAAGGCTCGGGCTCTCCACATCCGGCACCGTCCTTGTTCTGGGGCCTCACGGGCGTCCGCACTGCGGTGCCAGACACGGGCATGTGCTTAGTCCGGTGTCGTGAAGAGCGAAAAGAACTACTTCTCTGCAGTAAAATTCTAATTAGCATTCAGACTAATTATCAAATGCTAGCCACGTGATCCATCCGCGACTTTCTGAGTCCCGCCAGCTGACCACGGGCCCACGGGCCCACGAGCACATAGAGCCGGGCGTGGCGAGGAGGGATGAGCCTGGACCCGAGTCTCAGAAAGGCAGCGGGATGATCTGAGGGACACACCCGCTGCACGTGTACGAGACAGAGTGAGCACACCTGCCCCCGAGGCCAGTCCTGCGCGCGGAGGAGGCACGTCGCAAAGTGGCGTGATGCGACTGAAAATGATTTTTTTAAGATGCTGGGGGTAGGAGTTTATTAATTATTTCTGGCTGTGTTGGGTCTTCGTTTCTGTGCGAGGGCTTTCTCTAGTTGTGGCAAGCGGGGGCCACTCTTCATCGCGGTGCGCGGGCCTCTCACTGTCACGGCCTCTCTTGTTGCGGAGCACAGGCTCCGCATGCGCAGGCTCAGTAGTTGTGGCTCACGGGCCTAGCTGCTCCGCGGCATGTGGGATCCTCCCAGACCAGGGCTCGAACCCGTGTCTCCTGCATTAGCAGGCAGATTCTCAACCACTGCGCCACCAGGGAAGCCCCCAGAAAATGATCTGCTATGATGTCCCAGCCAAACAGTTTTCTTTCCAGCCCTATTAATGAGTAGAAATTGAAGACACAAATCTGGAAAATAAACTATTTCCCTTTTCTCAAAAGGCACACCAAGAACAAAAAAATGAAATATATCACTTGAAAAACCAGCAGCCTGCCAGAAAAATGGAACATGTACTTCCCACATTTTCTACAGCTTTGCCGTGTGTGCAGAAGCGCAGCTCTGACTACTGGGCGCATGACCTGCAGCTCACACGAAAGCACGACCAGACCGCCTGCTGCGTGTGGACGGCACTTCTCGAGTACAAAGCTCTGGAGTTGGTGCATCCAGACAACACGCCTGCTAGCCCTCGCAGCCCAGTGACAACGGGGTCGTCCTTCGCTTTCCCCGAGGACTTCACTTCGCTGCTGATGCCCACTCACCACCCCCCTCCCGCGATAAGTCCTGTCAAATTCTTGGTCATTTCAACATCCACGTAAGTGACCCTTCAGCTCCCTGGCCCTCCTCCGGTGCTTATAACCCACGCTGGGAGGCCGAGGCAAACAGCACTCACAGGCCGTAGGCATGCAGGTCCCTGGCGCTGTCCAACCCCCGTGCCTCCACGCACAGAAGGTGGTCTGCCTCAGGGCGAACAGAACAGCCAGGCGACTCGTGCCCTGGCCCTTCAGACGGGGCTCCTCCCGGCCTCGCTCACGCTGCCCCTGCCGAGGCGACCCTCCTTGGGCCTCTTACCCTCAGCTCAGAACCCAGCTCACGTAATTACGGTCTAGGTGAGCGTCCCACCCCAGCTTCAGCTTCAGCTTCACGGGCGGGACCACGGCCGTCTCAGCTTTCCCGGGGTTTGGAACAGCCGCCGATGCGCGCCGAGTGCCGGGGACGCCTCCTGCTTCCCCCCCCCCCCCCCCCCCCCCGCCCCACTCCAGGATCAGTGAGCCTCACCTACAGACCCTAGTTAAGCCTTTAGCAAGAGAGCAGAGAACCACCTTTCACGCTCAGTATTCTCTCCTATGCCCTCTTTTCCTCAGGTGACCACGAAACCCGAGAGAAACAAAGAGAGGAACAGCAGTGCTGCTCTGCAGAAAATGTCAGCTGTGCCCCGGAAATCCCTCCGTTTTCCCGCAAGCTGGTCCCCTTGAGGGCCAAAGACGTGTCGGGACCCCGCCCCTCTCACCTGGACTGTAGTACTGGAGTGGCTGCTGTCCGTGTGCACGTGGGGCTTCTCCTCGTAACGGGGCCACTGGTCCTGAGGAGGAGCCGTGCGGTCCTGGGACTTGGAGGCCGGGAAGGTGAAGTACTCCCTGGTGTAGGTCTGCGTCGGGATGGGGTAGGCCTCGGCTCGGGGAGGAGGGGTCTGCTCCTGCAGATGGGCAGAGAGAAGGAAGCTGAGCTTTCCGCAGTCCGTACCACAGACTGATCTAATTTCCAATGCCCTCTTTTAAAGTAGGATCCGTGTATTTTACAAACGGTGTTAAAAATTTAAAGTGTTGGATCCTGTACTGAGAATAATTAGAAAACATTTTGTTTTGCCCCGACTTACTAACTGAAAGCTCATTTACCCATTATATTAAAAATTCAAAACCCAAACACTCAGGAGCCAGAAACCATGAGAACATTTTCCTAGATAACTCAGGCCCCCTGGGGGAACCCAAGGGTCTGCTGTCGGAGCATCTGTGTGCTCACGTCTCAGACCTCAGCGCAGAGGTTTCCAGTGGAGACGGACGTTATCTTGGCCGCTGTCCCAGAGGTGTAGGCGCCTTTCCCGCTGGGACTAGGGGGCTCATCTGTTGGTGGAAAACAGGAAAGAAAGCTAATGTTAAATAAACAAGCCCGACATAACTTCGCGAGAGCTCTTTACAGGCAGTAACCTCGCGCCGGGCACCTGCACGCCGCCAGCGAGGTGTCGAGAGCACAGACACAGAAACAAGGCGCGTGGAGGTGAGGGCTCACCTCGCCCACTCCTGCCTCCTGAATCATCAAGAGCCCGGAGCCACGAAGCTGTATCTGCGAACCTGGTATCTGGGGCATGTCTCCTCCCAGGAAGCTGCTGCCTCCTGCTGACAACCCTTTAACACCATAAAGACTGTCTGCTGCCCCCCGGGGCGTCCAGCAACCTGTGCTCCCCCCTCATCAGTGTACCTGCCCAGGGCACCCAGGGATCGAAGTTCCCGGACTAGTTTTTATTTCCTGTTAGCACCCTAGCTGTAGCATCTTTCATGGAGAACACATCCCAGTTGGCTAATCTACGCAGGTAATAATGTTCTTTTATGCGCAGCAAAGCCGGGGCGCCCTCCTCCCTCTGGCTGTGAGCGGGCACGTGGCGGGGCGCGCGTCTCAACGGGAGAAGGGCCGCGAGGCTCCTCTTACTTGCGACGTTGGGGCTGGAGCGGTGGTCAGCCCTGTTTTTCATCAGCCTGTCGTCGCCAGGCAACTTCTTTGGTTCGCTGTATTCTGCCCAAGGCATCTGAGGGCTCTCCGGGGACCCGTTTTGAGCTGAATTATTATACAGCTCAAAACCCTCACTCTTTGGTCGGGGTTTACCTGATCCACGACGATCTGAAACTGAAATCAAATCACCTTCATGATCTGTTCCTTTGTTCAAGATCTTATCTTAAACACCGTTTAGTCTTAAGGGAAAGGAGAAGCTACAAATACTTAAAACTCCACAAGTAAGAATCTGTTCTTACCAGAAGAAATGAGGTGATTTTTATATAAAAGTAAAATCTTTCTGAAGAATCTCTAGGAAGTTTTCAAAGGAAGCAACATTTAAGGGTCACTGACAAGAAAAACTACTCTTTCAAAGCTCATTTTCTCACTAGCTTACCTGCTTAGGTAACAGGATTACTGTTAAAGTGACTCTTCTGGCTGAAACATAAACTCGCGTCCCTCAGTTTCTAAAATGTGTATTAATTCCTTTAATCACCCAGGGTTGCTGTCCTCATCGGGAACCGCTGTCACTGCTGTGATTACTCACTCTTTACTTTTTAGCTTTCCTGTCCTCTCACTCAACGGCCCTGACCTATTATTTATTCCAACAGTTTTTCCCTCGTTGGTCCTAAACTCATCATCTAGTTTGCTTCTTTCAAATGACTATAAACTAAGACATCAGACAACCAATATGTTAAGTACCATGTCATGAAAAAAGCAAAACCACGGTGCTGTGTGAAGGCCTTGTGTTTGTCTGGTCCAGCCTCTCAGTGCTTCGGCTGCAGTCACTATTAGGCATGGGCTCTGGGCTCGCCCAGGGCACTGGCTCTGGGGACGTACACGGCCAGCCAAGGACATACAAAGTATGTGGTGATTTCACAGACAATGGGCATCATAATGGTTTTCCCCTGGTTTCTCAACTAATTCTTTACAAAGCCCCACATTTATACTGATTTTATTCTGAGGTTTTTGATGTACCTACAAAACCACGGTTCCCACCAACAAATTATTTATTCAAAAACTGAGCTTTTTAGTTCAAGGGAGCTCTCTACATAACAATCACGCCCTATCTCAGAGCGTGCAAGACCGAAACAACTATTCGTACACACGCGTGTAAACATTCCTTCGGGAGAGAATTCTACTTGTTCTTTGAAGGCTTTACATCCCGTGTGTGTTTGTCTGTCAAAGATGAAAAGTCATTCCTCCACTTACTACCGCCCAAGTGCTGCCCCGAGTGCGGCTGGCACGTGGAACGTGCGGGGTCCCCTGCAGTCACCAGGCGTGTGCACGTTGTCAGTGGCTCTTGCGGGGGGGGGGGGGGCCCTAATAAACTACCACCACCGTAGCGCGACCGGCCCCAGCAGCCCATGATCTAGTAATCCTGGGCACCGCGTTCAGCCTCGCGTCCTTCTTTAAAACCGGGGTAGTAACGACAACAGGGCCTATTCCACAGGGTCTGTGAGTATTAGAAGAGGCCGCGACTGCAAAGAGCCCGGCACACGGCAGGTGATCAGTAAGCATGAGCTACGGCTGGCAGCAGTCAATGGGGGCGGCGGCGACCCGCAGTCCTTACTTCTCTGCATCACGGGTGACGGCTGATTGAGCAGGGTAGCGAGACCGTGATAAATGGCTCCTTGCTTTGCTACTTCCAGCGTCACCACGGAGCTTGTCCTTGTCATCAGTTCTGCTGCCCTGGGAAGAGAGCATCACGGCTGTAAGAAGAGTGATTCAGGCACCCGTCCTGTCGCCACGGCAGCTCGTGGTCAGGGCGAGGCCAGCACGCCCGCCGGCCTCACCCGCCAGCCTGAGTCAAGTTCTGACAGACTACCTCCCTCTGATTATCAGTAAGAACAGTAGATGACTTCCAGAAATTTCAGCAAGTGATAAGAGTCAAAGAAACGTATTCAGACTAAAATACATAATTTTCACGTACACTAAGACTTTTACACTTAGAGAGGAAGGGCGTAGTTTTTAGCATGGTTTTTCGTCTTCCAATTCCAAAATTTAATACGAAATATCCCTAAAAAGTGCTCTTAAGCTTTAAACAAATAAAGAAACGATACCTTTCTTGAGAGAGTCCTACCAGACTCCGTCCATCCACGCTGAGGAGCTGGTCACCTGCAGCCAGCCGCCCGTCCTGAACACACCCGGAAGGCATGCGGACAGGAGAGGAGGGGGGGACAGCAGAGGGAGAAGGGGGGAGAGGAAGCCAACGGTAAGTACGCTCAGACTTGGGTTTTCCACAGACTAAAACAGCCGGAACATCGCATGTCGTTTGTTAAACACACGACGCGCTGAGAGCTGGCCGCTTTAAGAGTCATACCCACCACGTCAGCGGCACCTCCTTTTACAACAGACTTGACGTAGATTCCAAGTTTGTCTTGACCAGCACCCTAAACAAAAACAAGGTGGAAAACACCGCACTGAAAATACACAGTAAGAAACGTAAAAATAAAACATGCATATAGATGACTGTAAGTAAAGTCTTAGCTATTGTTTTTACATGAAAATTAGAATTGCGAAAACTATATTAATAGAATTAACACTCCGGTAAATATAAAGAAACTAACAGGAAATGCACCTACTCTGTCTTTCCAAATTAAGAAAAACTACTTCTGAAAAATCAGTCGATCACCAGTCGGCTGGCGAGGTGACCACGACCGACCTGCAGTCCTGCAGGCAGAGATGAGTCCTGACGGCACAAGTGTACGTGAGCCACGCTCGCAGCAAGCACTGCTACTCACCTTGATAAAAAAGCAGCTCACCAGAGGGTTTCTGCGTTCCAAAACGTACCCACCCCCCCTTACACCCTTAAAGTTTAAAATCTAAAACAAGGAAAACCTTCTTGTGGCAAACAAGAAGAGGGACTTAGGTAGAGACAATTATGCGGAAAATACTCTACACGGCTGCAACTTAAGGATCACGCGCTGTAACCCTAGGGAAGTCCTGAACTACAAGCACCAGCCCACGCAGCGCGCGCGCACTAGCTTCACTGCACGTTGCATCACGGACGGGCAAGGAGCCCCTGTGAGGCGGATGTGAGAAATGGACACAGTTGCCTTATGGAATCGCCAGTGTTCTATTTGGACGTTACAACTACAACGTAACATCTGAATTTTAGATAATTTATTAGGGCCACCAAAGGAAGAAGCATTCATACGTATGAAACGTCATTTGGATGTCACTACCAATATTCTACAACTGAGAACGTATTTCGAACCTCAGTACTTACGAAATATTGTATCACAAAAGCAAAAATATAAGGTATCACAGGAAGGTATAAAGGTAGTTCAACCAATGACTTAATTGACACCAATTTTCTACCACACTCTGGAACTCCCCAATTTCCACTTGAAAACTTATTTTTCCCTTTAGTTAACAGAACAGGGTAAAAGAGGGCAGTCTGCCCAACCTCCCGCCTCAGGGAAAGCCCAGCAGGGGTGCCGTTTTGTGAGCCTAAGAGCACCTGCCACTGGCCTCTTTCTGAAGACCATACACACTGCCTCAACACAACAGCTCCACTCCAGGTTTCCTGGGGTTACATTATCTGGGAGCTGATTCTACAAAAGCTCTACACACGGTAAGTAAAATCCGTATTCTCCTCAGCAGCTCCTGACCCTCTGGCTGAGGTTTCCCGACGGTTCCCCTCAAGACCCCTCTCCTTTTCTGTCTGTCTATACGTCGACATCCACCACCCTGCCTCATTATACGTCTCCTGCCCGGTCCAGACACCCAACCACATGCCCCGACGACTCAGCTGGCCCTTCTGCCTCACGTAAAAAATTACTGGGATACTGGGGAAATACTGTACTTTTCTGGGTACATTTGAAATTTCACACACACACGTGTGTGTGTGTACATATATGTATATATAGTCACTCAATAAACGGGAGCTTTCTGAATTTTAGCCTATCGCTTAGCAAAAAAGCAACAAATACAGCTTTCATCTGACTTCCCTTGTGCCAATATGGTTTCCTTGAACCTGAGGCCTAAGATATCCGTGGGACACTACTTCTAGGGCAGCCCCCCTGCCCCATCTGTTAAAGTGGGCACCCCTCCTATATTACCTAATTAAATGACTCCTTCAAATAACATGCTATACTTTGATGCAATCTATGATTAACTACCTAATTGGGCTGTTTGAATAACAGCTGCGTTCATTCCGCAAATAGTCACTGAATGCCTGTACCACCCTAAGCTCTCTGGGTACGTGAACGAACAAAACAGACGCCTCCCCACGTCCCCACCCCCAAAGGAGCTCATATTCTAGAGTAGTTTTCTTTGCGGATGTCAGATAATTATTTCTGACCGGGGTACTGAAAATCCCTCTTTATCTTTTTCTGCAAACGCTGTGTGATTATTTCCTTGTAACAAGGCCAGATTTGGGGGGAAAGGTTCTAAAAGCATAGTTACTTTTTTCTTCTGCTCTCTATTTGACTATTGAACTTCAAAATCCCAGTTTTTAGTGTGAATGGACACACTACATTTTCACAAGCGTTATTTTTTGGGAATGCAATACGGTCCTTGTAATTTAGATAATAAAAACTGTACTTTTAATAAGATAGTCAATCACTACTACCTTTGACGAAATCTCTAGCAGTAATACCAGTAAGACAGTATTTTTAGTAACTGATGTAAACAAAATACCAAATACATATTTGGATATTTTAAAACAATAAATCAAGCCCTCCTCCCCATTTCTGGTATGAAAGATTATTATTAAGAAAGAAAAAAAATCTCATTTATTTGGACAAATTAAAGTGATAAGAAAACTTTAATCTTTTTAAAGTCACAAAATAGAAAGTATAAGAAAACCATGAAAATGCTGTTCTGCTTCCTCCGGATAAACCAAGAACTCGCAAACGCGCTTTTCGCTGCATACCCGTCAGGGCCTCTGTTAGTCACAGCTTTCCCTCCAGGAAGATGCCCCGGCTGCACGTCCACGATAAACTGTAGCTTCACTACATTATTACTTCCTGTCTTCAACCTCTTCCTTTAGACCAGTAATCACACGCCTGTGGGTGACTACCGGGCTCTAGGATCTCACGACCGCTCTGTATTTTAGACGACTAATACACAGGCTTAAATTCAGCAGACTCCACATGAGCTGCAAGTAGCACTGAAATAACCCAAAATCCTAACGTTTCTAAATAGATAATTTATTACGCATTACATGCAATACGAAATTTAATAAATCTAAGTTTTAAGTATTCAAGTAACCGATCCTGTAATAGATATTTGATAGCATCATTTAAAAATTTTTTTTATTGAAGTCACATCTTTAAACAAGCATTAGTTTACATTATAATTTCAGAAAAATTCTGGCAAAATGAGGAAAACTCTCCTTATGACTCACCCGCTGGCCCCCTCTATCCAACCTGCCTTAGAAAATTCCCCTTCCGGAAGCGCATGCCTCCAACAAAGCTCTCCTGACCCAACAGGTCACCAGCTATCTGTCAGTGGGCACAAGCCTCCTGCATATGGCGCCCAAGTTCAAGTTCAAGCACACCACACCCACCTGATTGCCCTGCACATCCCCCCTCCCACCCCCGGTTGCCAGGTCCTTGCTTTTATTTATGCTGTTCTCACCACACAAAACGACTTTCGGATGCAATGGCTCTGCCAAAATCCTTTCATCACTGGATCCCTAGGCCCACCTGCCGGCCCACTCACCTTGCCAAGGCCAGGCAGGATGCGACCTCTCGCTGGCTCATGTTCCCATGGGATTTCCTGTGTTCCCTCACACGGTTGGTTACAGGCGGCTCCTCCCCTAGCTCCCTGCCAGGGCCGCTTCCCAAAATCCCTGCAGTCAGGCTACAACAACGGGGTCAACTCCTTATTTTAAAAACCCTCTCTGGGGAAATCCAGAATCTTACTGAATGAATACGTTGGCAGGCTACGAAGCAGCTGACATGCGCGTTATCTGGGAGCTGGCAACACAGCACTGCGGAGCTACTGGTGTGAAAAGTTAGAAACCTCAAGCATTTCTGACTGAGACACTCGGACCCACCGCTGTCAGGCAGCGGGTGACGAGGAAGGCATGGCGCTGAAGAACTGCTGGACTTACTGCCTCGCATGACGGGAAGTTACCTAAATTCTAAGTCACAGCCGCTCCTTTTAGTTCCAAGTAAGTTCAATTTATGCTTCCTTGTCACAAGGAAGAAACGAGAGGTCATGATTATTAGAGACCTCAATTCAGAAGACCACGAGCATCTAAAAGCTCTACTGAAGGTTCGTCATAAAAACTGACTTTAGTTAAAAGTCATCAACAAAGCACCATGAAAAAAGATGATCTTTTAAAAAGACTCTCGGGGGTAGGGAGATACATAAATAATATTCGAAGACAGGGGTCCCCAACAGCCGGGCCACACAGCAGGAGGTGAGCTGCGGGCGAGCGAGGCAAGCTTCATAATCCGCTCCGGATCCCCCCATTGCTCTGATCCACCCCCACCGCTCACATCACCGCCTGGGCCACCCCCCCCAGTCCGTGGAAAAACTGTCTGCCACGAAACCGGACCCTGGTGCCAAAAAGGTTGGGGACCGCTGCTCTAAGAGGTATCCAAACTTTGGTTGGCATTTGAATCTTCCAAATGTGGTCTCAACCTCGCACTATTTACCTAGTGAATATTCCTCACTTAACAGAGCACTCTGCCTACACGTCTGTCAGCGTGTCCCTTTCTGCAGACTGCCTGTCTCTATGGGGAGGCCCTTCCCTCTTTCCAGGCTGGATCCCTCCCATCTCTCCTTATTTGAATCTTCATGGGTAGCTCATGACTATAAACTGGCCATAAAAATCTGTAAATGCAACTGCTGTACAGATAAAATTACAGTTCCACTGGTAACCGTTTTAGAAAGACAAAATCAAAGATGAATATACCACCTGGAGATGAAAGAACTCTAAGGAATTTCTTACACTCTCTCTCTCTCTCCCTCTCTATAAAATCGTCATGGATAGTTACTTTCCATCCCAAAGACCGCAATCTTTGAGCAACGCTGAGGTGATCCAAGGCCTCAATCTGGCCAGAGCAGCCCTGGCTGGAACGGCCCCTGTGACTGGGGAGACGGGGAGCTGGTGAGCTGTGTGGGTCCCTACCCACTACCATCTGTACTGGGAACAGGTCAGCTCTTGGAAAAGACATAATCGTTCCTCAACATTACAGAGCTCTCTGCCTCCCACCCCATTTCAGCTGAATAAAAATAAAAACGTTATAGACTATGATAAAAAAAATGAATAAAGCAAAATTTATTAATTCCAGAAATATTAAACCACTTATGTCTCATTTCTACATAATCATGCACACACTAGCCCAGTAAGACTGAACTTTAAAAAAACTTACTCGACAAATGCTATTAAGTTCCTCTCATTTACGTACGCCCGAAATTAAAATCCATTTTATGGTAATTCTACTTTTCTGATTAAGAGATGAAGACGGAGTCTACAAGTTATACCTTTTTGCTGCTACATATCAAGGCATCACATCTGTCATTAGAAGAATGTAAAGGTGTGCTGCCTAAGCACTGACCAAAAGCCAGCGAGAGGAGAAAGTACGCAGAGAGCTTTCCAGACGCCCGCCGGTGACGGTGCGCTAGGTGTGTCTGGCGCGGCAGCCACGAGGCCCAGGGGCTGCTGAGTGCTGGGACGGCGGCTCGTCCAAACCGAAATGTGTAGTTCAGTGCAAAGCGCACCCAACTCAAAGACTGAGCATGCAAAAGAAGAACCTAAAATGTCTCACTAACGACTGATATCACTACACGTTGAAATCACAACTACATAAAAGAAGATACACTACTAAAGTTGACTTCAGTTTCTTTCTTTTTAAATGTAGCTAATAAAAATTCTGAATTACCTACACGGCCCACGTATCCTATTTCTATTGGACATCACTGCTCTAAAACTATAAGCTTTTCATGGCATATCTATGCTATTAGTAACCAAAGATACTAGCAATAATCTATAATTATGCAGATAACTGTGTAAAAACAAGGTCTAACTGCAACACAATATATACGTTAACATTATACACCCTGATTTCCAACGATGAGAAGAGAACCACAGTATAATAAGTAAATATATAAAGAGTAAAGTATTTTAAGAATTACTTGCCTAAAGCTGTCTAAACCGGCATTTGAAAAGATATTATTGTATTTTTGGTCCATGTTATTTGTAAAATTAAAATGAACAGAATAAGCATAACCATGTGGAACTATCCATTCCTCACCTGACAAATCCAATTCCTTTTTAAAAACTGTCTTCTGGAAAGCAGTGATGTGTTCCAAAGGCATCAGGAATTACGAATTTCACTAGACACAACTTTGGAATTAAATATTAAAAGTCCATTAAAAAAATCAAAACCACACTTTCCCTTCCAGAGGCACTGATGAGGGCAACACGCAGTACAGCACTCGAGCTGCTGTCTGGCATTTGTGGCCTTTAACGTAATTTCAGGCGGTTAGAGAATGGGGACCACACACACTAGCCAGGGGCACAAAAGGCGGCAGAGGGCTAGATCCTCAGTCCTGAAAAAAGCAGTTAAAGTGAAATAACAAAGGTCACTCCTGTGTGGTCTCAGTATTTAACCTCAAAATGCATCTTGGAGCTGCTTTCCTTTCCCTTAAAAGGGAGAGAAGAAGGCTTGAGGAGAAGGAGTCTGAGAGGAGGAGGAGAGAAAGAAAGGGCAGAGGTTGAAGGGGGTGAAGCAACACCACACCTGGAATTCACCTGCAGAATAAGTACAGGAGAGAACGGCGGTCAGCTGACAAAAATGATGCCCAAACAGAACGACAGACAGCAGAAGCCGCACTGCGCTCTCCCCAGAACTGAAAGAAACACGCACCTGTCAGTCAGCTGCCTTATGTACCCGATGAGAACCGGCTACAAGTTTAGAAAAGGCTGCTCCCAAATATCCTGTTTGCTCTAAATCTTCTAAGGCACCTTGGGAAAGACTGAAGCACAGGTGCTCTCACCTCCCGCTCAGAGAGACTCAATCAGAAGGAACCCCGCTTCAAACATTCCAGCTGCAATTTCTGAGTGAGTGTGGGAGTGTGATATGAGTTACAGCATAAAAACATCATCAAAACACAATCCCGCCCCGCCGCCGAGGAAAAAAAAAAAAAAAGGCAGCAGCAGGAGGAAGACAGACTGGCCGGCCACAGCAGCATGGGTTCAGCCTATTGTTCCCGGTGTGGAAACAGCCTGCACCCCGGCGAAGGCTTTCAAACAATCAGTGGGCTGAGCCGACCTGAGAGCCAGGAGTATTTAAAACTCATCAGGCAGATTCAGTACAATGCTCTGCCCACCCGCCCCTTTCTCAGTGCTCGGAGCTGCTTTAGTTCTAGTCAGACAAGAGTTCTGATTCATAAACTACTAAAGCTCAGGCTAGAGTTTTTAAAACATTGTCAGCCTCTCTCTTTTTGGTAGGAATTACCTTAGTTCTGAAACAGTCAGTTTTCAAACTCATGCCTGAGACACTCTCCACCCTAGCAGCCTGGACGGCACTCGCGTGGTAAGCGCCCTTTCTGCCAGAGACGCACGCTCCAGGGTCAGCTCTGCCCATCTTCTACCGTTTGCATAAAGCACAAACAAACAACACTGTGTCGTCTATCTTTTCACTCTCCATAAAGTAAAGGAAGCAAACCACACTGATTCTGAACTGGGCCCTACAGATGGGCTGCAGGAGGCCTTGGAGCCCGGAAGCGTGGGCGCACGACCCAGGGTGCGAGGAGGGTTCTCCAGGGCGAAGGGGCAGCTTCCCCAGGAGCCTCAGAGCGTCTGTGGCTCAAGAGTGAGACAAGGAAGGTGACCCGTCGGTTCCTGCACGACTCAGGCAGGTGCCCCGGGGCTGTCTGGGCCTCGCCAGACTGGGCTGCTCCACAGCCGAACCCTCCACCCGGGGACCCTACAAATACCGTCGTTCTCTACGTGTACCAACCACCACGTGAAAAGATGGCTCTGCTTTAGAGGGTTAATGTGACTCTTCCGATTACATTATCTAATATTGTAATTGAATTCAGTTATTTCGGTGGACCCAAGAAGTTTGCACGTAGGCCACTACTGTAAATGTATAGGTAAAACACTGTTCTTTTATATAATTTACTATTAGGACAGAAACATAAAACATTGTTTCCAAATTCATAAGCCAACAGCCACGCAGGGCACTCGGTCGTTTCGCACAACTTAATGGAAAGTTATTCCTGGCATGTCCACGGGAGAAATTGCAGTCACCTGGTACTTTGGAATTGATCTTAAAAGGGAACTGAGAATTTCCCAACTCATTTCTTTGACTAGGTCTTTCCCACCTGGTCCCAATAAGGTCACTAAGGAACACAAGGGTGAAGGTCTCAAATTCCTTAAAGGACCAAACTGTAGTTCAAACTCACTTTTTAAGTGGTGAAAAGGCAGTATTATCAACAAACACTGCTTTTATCCTCTCCTTTTTAAGGCACAGGCATTTTATTTTGTGTTTTAAGCTAAGATTTAAAAACTTAAAAACCGTATGTAGTCAAAGCACAAAGTAAGATTCAATTAACCATTCATTTTAAAATAAATTAGTAAAATATCCTAAGTACCTTTCAAATTGTCACTTTTATGTTCACTTTTAGAAAAACCAGGTTTTGGAGAAAGCCTGCAGTAAAAAGCACCTAAAACGGCCAAAAAGAAGTCGCAGTGTGGAGGTTCCTGCGTGTCCTTGGCAAATTCTACAGCAGCAGCTACCACTATTTCAAGCAACTTTCACTATACTATACCCGGCAGGAGTGGATTACTGTTTTTTTCTTGTATAAAAAGTACACAGAAGCCTCAGAGCTTCACGAACCTCAGGAATCCATAGTGCTCAGCTACAGAGCAGTAAACATCTGGGTATGTAATTACGAGCTCCCTTACACGGTTGCTTCACGGGCGAGTGAACCCCGGACAGGTTGAAGCACGTTACCGTGGAGGGAAAGCAGCCTCTAAAGAGAACATCCACGTCCACCACAGCCCCCGAAGAGACTCACCACAGACTCTGCTCTTCCGACAACAGAGAGCCACATTTTGGTCTCTCGGGCGCACCAGCTTCTCCAGCTGAAACACAACTGTCTACTTCCCCCGGTGGCAACAGCGGCACACAGCTGGCCTCTCAAGGCTCGCCACCACGAAGCTGAGCTGGACGCCACAACCCGGACGGCATTGAGCAACTCCAGCCAGACCGATGCAACACTTGGACTCTTACGTAACCGGGCAAGCTCAGATTTTCATTTACTTTGTACTTTATTAAACTTTAAAAAGAGCCAGAAAAATAAAAAGGAGGGAACGGTTTCTATTTAAAAAAATCCAAATTAAACAGGAAGCACTGTGCCGGCCCTCAGCTGAGTGAGAAGTAGCACCCCAAACTTCCCCAAAGCAGGGTTTCACAGAGTGGACAGCGCACGACGGTTCCAAGGCATCTGGATTCCATAAAACAGCCGCAGCCTGGAAGGGGCGTCGGCGGGCTGACATCAGAACCCTGCCCAGGCTCACGGCCGCGAGGCCACATGCTAATTAGGAAGAAGTAAAGAAGAACGGAGCCCAGCACAAAGGCCGCAGGAGCTCACGGAAAAGACCAAAACACACAGACGCAAGCAAGAGTGACGGGGGTAAAATTTAATACAGCGGCCTGCGGGCTCTTCTGTGTTTAACAAGAACAAAATGACAGATGACGGCGCTGTGTGATCATCAGGGACCAGCTGAAAACGCCCCACAGGCTCCTCTCCCCGAGACTCGAGGTGCGGGCACACTGAGCGTGTGGCGGGAAGCGCTCTGCTCCGGGCTGCACGTGTGCAGCGGGGGGGCGTCTGAGCCCGGGCGCCCACCGTGGAGGACGCAGAGCTCTGCAAGCACCCCAGCTGCCCGCACTCGCTGCACGGCCTTGGACTCTCCCGAGGCCACCCGCGCTGTCACGAGGGCCGACACAGCCCTAGCCGGGCATCAAGCACAGAGCGCCGTTTCAGCAACGTGGGCCCATTACAGGACTTGTTCACTCCTGCTCAACATTCCTTCGTGAGCACCAGAGAGACTACAGCTCTGCTGGAGAAAAAGCCATGGAGTCCACAGGTGAACTGTTGGAGTCGTGTCGCATTGTAAGAACAGACATTGACACACTTTTCATGCCTGAAAATGGCACGCCATCCGGTTACTAGAGCTCGCTCTTACCCCCTTAGAGCACCCTATGCCTCCGACCCTCCCTCCGAGTTCCACACTCGGGTATCCAGCGATGCACGCGATAATGCGCTCGCTTGCCTAGCTCAACAGGCATCCACCCAGCTCTCAAATCCAACACGCTCAAAACTGAGCTCTCGATTCTCTCCCTGCCAAAACGTGCTCCTCTGCAGGAGTCCCACCTTCAGTAAACACTCCCACACGCCCAGCTGCTGAAGACAGACCCGGGATACACTGATATTTCTCTCTTCCACTCACTACATACACCCAGTTCAGCAACCAAGGTGAAAGCTGCCATTCAACGAATACACATCAGCGCCCAAGACGCACCGGAAGCTGGCAGCCCTGCAGCAGCAGACGAGCCAGGGCCCGGCTGCCTGCAGGGGTGTCTGTCCCAGCAACGCCACACTGGCCCACGAGTAAACGTGCTGCCGCGGCTGCCCGGCCTCCGTCTCCGCCACCACCTCCTTCCCCCGCTGAGCGGACACTCCTCCCACTTGCAAAACCACGCGTAGCTCCCTCACTAGCCCCTGGCTGCACTTCTGAGCCCCCTGGACCACGCTCTCCAAGGCAGGAAGAATAAACTCTCAGGACCACACTCTGATGCCACCACGTCTTACGTGAGCCCTTCAGTGGCTACTCCCTCTAAAGCCTGCAACTGCAGCAAGCCCTCGGGCTTCTTGGAATCAGTGTCCTGGGGACCCGCTGTGAGCCCGCCTGGGCCCCACGGGGGGCCTGCAGGCCCTGCTGCGCGGCGTCTGGCCTTGCCTGCTCTCGGGCCGCCTCCAAGGGCTCCCCTCGCCTCCGCGTGCTGGCCCTGGGGCCGCAAAGTCTGTGCCCGCCCCTCCGCCAGGCTTCACGGCTCACCCTCAGAGGTCCAGCACACGAGGCGTCTCCTCGGGGGCCTTCGCTGACCCCGACTCCACGCTGGCAGGGAGAGGGCTTCCTGCGTCTGCTCCTCACCGACCCCGGCCACGCACCTGGCGCGGCGGAGCCCTGGAGCTGGCGCCCTTCGCTCCTGCCTCTCGCCGGCAACCGCAGGCACGGGGACAAGGCTGGACGGTGACTCTCAGCCTGGCTCCTTGTCTTAGCTGCCCACGGACACCTGGCAGCCGGGCGAGGTCAGAGGCCGGCCAGAGGGGGTTTGGGGGGTGCCCACGCGGTGCCTCACTGTTCTTCACACTCAGGACTCGGGCCAGAGGGAAGGGCCCAGAGACACTTAAGTAGATCTTACTTAAACCTACAGAAGACAGGTAGCTTTGTATTGAAAGAGATAGGAGAATTTCAAATCTCAAGTAAGACAAGTATCTGAAATAAGATTTTTATATACATATATACATGTAAAAATCAGAAAATGCGGGCGTTACATTTTTCCTGTATACTGGAGTGTGGTGGGGTAATTTTTATCCTAATAACTTTTTTTCCCCCCTGAAAATGGGCATTTGACTCGCTGAGCAAAGAGGAGAACAGTCTGCGGCCGGTAACTTCCCGCTCACATCCCCCAGCGTTCTGAGCTGTGGGCCCACCTGATCACGACAGGCGGGAAACGTGGCCCACGAGCGGGACCGCATCGGAAGGGGTGAGCGTGAGTCCTGGCCTGCGAGGCTCTGGCCTGGCTCCTTGGCCTCCTTGGGTGAGCCCAGGTGATGTGGTGCTTCAGACCACACCTGCCTTCCACGTGCTAATGCAAAGGCTCAGCTCCTCTGGCTGCTTTAGTCCCAGTGCTGTCCTGCCTCCTGCACACCAAGGCCCTAGAATCTCGGTTGCACCATGTCCCTTCTTCCTTCCAAACCCTTTCGTTTCTCTGAGAAACAGAACACCCCACCTGTCAATGGAGAGTCTTCAAAATGAGCGAAGGCCCTCTTTCCCCTCGGCTCTCCCCAGACAGGGCCGTGCCGTGCGATGCTCCCTTGCTGCAGTGCCCGCGGCTCGAGGCCTCTAGGACCCCTGCTGCCAGGAGCTGCAGCCTGTGGGGGGCCAGGGACCCGGGGGCCCGCTGCACACGGACACGGGAGCAGGGTGTCGGGTCCCTCCCGCCCTGGCTCCCCGGGAGCACCACCTGCCCAGCTTGGGGAGCTCGCACCCTGGCCCGTCCGCGGAGTAGTCACCCTGGGAATGCAGCGAGCCCGGGGCTCCATTCCCACGCCCTCGCCCCCTCCCAGACGCAGAACCAGACGCGCAGCTCGGCCCCGACAGCTGCTGGCCCAAGGCCTCAAGAATGAAGGCTGGCAGCGCGGCCACGACCTGTCGCGTCCTACCTTTGCTGCGACAATGCTGAGGCCCATCCCGTTCTGCTTTTTGAGGGTCACCGTGATTACTTCAGGTTCTTTCCTCAGAGGCTGAGCCTAAGAGATGGAAACAGAACTTTACTACAGGCCTGAAACACAAGTACCGCCACTCGGTCACTCGTTTTCTCTCCGGTAGTGGGGAGAGGAAACCAACAGAGAGTGGAAAAGGAAACAGTAAAAATCAACGAACACAGATACTCTTCCTGGAGTGACCTGGAAAAGTAAATACAAATAGTCTTGACTCCAGAGCCTTAAAGATGAATCATCACAGATGCTATATAAATGTTATCTAAAGAACTTAATTTATAAAATAAAACTAACCTTGCATTGCTATCACATGAGAAAAACCTGATCATAAAGAGAAAATTAAATTTTTACTTTATTATCTTTCAGCACCAATTACTAGGTGTTTTTTAAAAAAGAAATTTACACTTACTTTACACTGTCTATGGGGGGGACTGCAAAAACAGTGACGACAAAGATGATCTCACATCTCTGTCTCTTAAGAAAATTCAACAGCAAAAATACAGCAGCCACAGGCTTCAGACAGTGGGACCCAAAGTTCTGCATGATTCTGTGAAGGCCGTGGCTGGGGAATAACTTAGCGACCAATAAGACAGGCCAGTTTCTGAACAGATCCACCAACAAATGAGCAAGTGAAATTAGCCACTGAAGTTACATGTCCTGTACATGTCCTGCCTCATGTGAAAGAGCCAACAAAAGTAAAGAAGAAACTCCCAGTGCCCACACTGAGAGAATTTAATCAGTTAAACACGTAAGTATGCAGGCACATGGCCAAGAAGTGGTGACTGTACACATGGCTTGTTAATTGAGAACCAAAGTCTGGATGATAATATTTTAAGGGAAATAAATAAGATTAGGTGACAAAGCTTTTTAAAATATCAAGACCTGAAATCTTCTCAGGGATCCATGAATAAACTAGAAAGTTGAAAAGAATCAGTGATTCCATCTAAGGTACTTGTTTTTCTATAACATCTGGGAATTAGAAATTGCTCCTGTTACTTGCTATTAGCTAAACAACAGCTAGTAAAGAGTATTAGCGGCACATTCACTGTATCAGTAGTTAAATGTGATCTACTTGGTGTAACAGCAATCACCAACTAATTCAATTTTTGGAGATGCTCAAATCTAAAGTTTGCTACTAAGCAAAAATAATTACTTTGAATTTAATATACAAAACACATCACACTGTTCCCCTTACATTAAGTGTTGTCACCTTACATACTCCTGTTTTCTTAGAAATTAGGTAAGTACTAGGCACAATGTTTTGAGTAAGGAATAAGTTAGGACACCACAAGGAAGTTTCTAAAGCTTCAGAAGACTTGTGGTTGGTTTTCATAGACGAGAATCCCTGAATCTTGGCCTGGGCACACTGGTATCAGGGCCAGGGGACTGACTGCCACGTCTGTCGCACGTAGCACACCGACCCCGCCCACAGTCACCTGCCCAACGTGTGGTCACTCTGCTTGGCTCCCCTGAACCCTTACGTGGCTTAAGAGGCAATTACATTTAAGGTAACGTTTAAGGTAAATGGAATGGAACAAAAAAGTTCTAAAAGGAAAAATTTCATTTGTTTGTATTTTTCCTGGAATGACTTGCTAGTGTACGTAGCATATGACAACTCTGGTCTGGTATCACTTTCTCAGACAAGGAAAAGCACCCTTCCTTGTTTAAAACTCTCTGTGGGAAGCAAGGCAGAATTCTCCCTAAAATCTATGAGGCTAGTGAATGCTGGGATGACCGCTCTTTCAGAAAGACACAAGGTATTAGTAAATGATTTGGCACACATTTAAGACGAGGCAGAACTGACTAGAAAAACGAAAATACTTTTACCAAAGAAAACTTCTCTAATAAAACCCATTGAGACTACCATATTAAAATATATTTTTAAATAGGTATTACGGTTGACGTAACTGTGGGTATAAGTATGCTTTATTTTTAAAAGTACCATTTGTTTACAGACAAAACTATATAGACGAGGCCTGAAAATAAAAAAAAAAACATTTTCAAATCGTAAGGCACCCGCTTCTTTCCTTGTCCGTCTGTCACCGTCACGATACTTGCCAGTTCTGTGTTCTCCCGCGTGAGGTGAGTCTCATAATCTGCACCTTCAAAATATATTGTCCAAGCGCCTGGCGAACGTGGGTGAGGAATTAACCGGCAAAATCCTGGGGAGAAAACAGGCAAACTGTTAAGAATGAAAAGCACACCACGTCGGACCCATCATCTCCGACAAGGGAAGCAAGAGAAAGCAGTAACTGCATGCTACCTAATGACAACATTTATTTTCCTTAATTACTTTTACTCTCTCTGAAAACGGAATCATCAGACATTTAAAACTGCGTATTTGCTTTGGTCCAGTGGAATTTCAGCACCAAGCAGAGAAGTGAAATTGGTCTCCCCTCTTCTTTATTCCGAAGACTTTTTCCCTTACATCGATGAAAAATTACAGAAGTGCACGGAAATTGCTTCCTTGCAGACTGGCCTGCTCTGCTCAACTAAGAGCTCCTCAGTCAAGCTGAGAATCTCTAACACAGGAAAGGAAAGAGGGGCCAGAGAACGGCACCAGCACAGACGTCTGCGCACAGGCTCACAGGCTGGGGCAAACGATTTATTCCACTCGTATAGCAATTCTGGGGTAGGACTGGCCTCCTTCTCATCACTCTTTGCCCACATTTTCTGACAAGTCACACTCACTTACATTTCTTCCAAACGAAAATTCAGAATCATTTTATACTGTTTTAAAGAATATCTCTGATATGTTCATCAGGGACAAATGACATCTTTACAAAACTAAGCCTACGTCATTCCTCATTTGTCAGATCTTACAGAGTTTCTCAGAGATTTCATGACAAAGTCAGATCACACAGGCCCTGCACAATTCTTCTTTTCTCCAAAGTGGTCTTATTAGCAGCAGCTAACAATTACGAAGAGCACACTGCTTGCCAGACACGCCCTGGTCCCCAAGACCTGGGTGCTGGGGGGGTGGGGGTGGGGTCCTGGCTGGCCCCTGCTGGTACCCTCATCCACACTAGTGTTCCACCAGCAAGGATCACTTGGGCTGTTATCTTTGGACAGTTATGAGGTTGTTTGTGGTAGAGGGAAAAGAAGACATCACAAATATACTCAATTCAAATATGGGCACAAATTATTTTTACTTAGTTTTAGTCCTTTTTTTCAAAAAAAAATCACTGTTTCAATCCAGTTTCATTGAAATATTACGTACAATTTACTTCTTTCCCATGTTTTAGGGAATCATAATTCTCATGGTTTTGAAACGTCAACAGTTGTAATTTTCTAATTTTTTAAACATCAGGTTTGCACGTCTGGACCATATGCACACAGACGGTTTACTTTCTCAGCATCAGGAACGCACCTCAGGTCAGGTATGAGTCCGTGCTGGTTTTATAGCTTCTCTCATAGAATCGTATCACACGAAAAAGCCAAAGGAAAATAAATTGAGAGCACACAGCAGTTCTTTCTTTGGCTTACAAAAAAATTGAGCATGAAAAATTAAAACCGCTGACATCATAGACGAAAACACCCAGTTCTCTGTAAGTCTTATTTAAAAGCGGCTTTGTACTTGGCTACATTATCATCTAAGATGTGTGAAAACAGCGTGGGGCTGCCTAGACCGTGAGGAAATACCACGTACGCCCCACAACGAATCATTCGGGAAAGCCTAAGGGGAAATCACGGAAAAAATGGCATCGTGCAGTCAGGATGGCGCTGCCCCCGGGCTGGCCAAGACCTTCTCCTCAGCACCTACTGTGGAGCCGGCAGCTGGGTACCCAGCACGCCTAGCACGTCCCACGGGGGCTGGCGAGTCAGCCTCCGCAGGCTTATTCACAAGGTCCTGAAGAGCAGCTCTGCCGGCACGTGGCCCCGAAGGCCCTCTGCCCGGCACTGAGCAGGCGGAGAGCAGGGACGACCGCCAGCCTGTCCTGCTGGACGCACACAGACGGCTCACACGCTGGCACCAAGTATCACCGAAGACGGGGAGAACCACGGGTGGGGAAGGTGGCAGCAGTGTGAGGGAGAGGCCGAGTCCACAAAGGGATGCTGGCTGGAATTTCAGAAAAACAGGGCCACTGCCGGGAGTCAGACAGCGGGAAGAGGAGTGGACGCGGGGAGCGACCACATGGATGCACAGCACACGGTCCAGTACTGGGAACACGGCTCGTGTGCGTGCAGGTAGGGGGCCAGGACTGGCAGGAGATGGTGCCACGCCCAACGGCAGGTGACGGGGACGTTCAGAGCAGGAGAGCAGGAACCAGCCCGGCGGTGAAGGTGCCGGGCTGCTGCGTGAGTGTCAGGGAGCCCACGGGAGCAGGGAGGACACCCCAAAGCAGCCCCACGGCCCCAGAGCGGCTGCCCTGGCCACCACTTCCCTACCAGGCCCCCGCTCAGGCCACTGCGGCTCAGGGACTCCCGCTGCCCGACTGAAGCTCTCTCAGACGTGCCTGCAGCCCGCACCCCTCCCTTCCGTCCTGCTTGTCCCAGAGTCAGGGCTGAACTGAGGGCTCTGCCAGCCCACCGCTGCCCCTGCCCCTTCATCCTGCACACACACCGATGCTTTAAGAACCACATCCCACCCTGCCTGTGCTTCTCCCAGGACAGCACCAAGAGCTCAGTCAGCGCTCCGGGGAGGGTTACAGACACGTCTGCCAGCTGCTGTACAAACACATTTCGTTACAAGAAGCAGCAGCCTTTATAAAATGAATTTTTTAAAACGATCAAAACCTTTGAAGATGTAAAGGCCTATTGTGGTGAGTGAAACATTCACTGAAGTTAAAAGTCACACTCACTAAGTTTATATATTTATATATCTACGGACCTTAATTTAAGCAAAAAAAAACAATAACAGAAAAGTTAACTCCTAAATTTTGCATCTCTTCTGCTACTCATCTGAGCTCCACATTACACAAAAGCAGAGACTAGAAGTGAAATCCGGTCTAATTTAAAAGCTCGTGGCTCAGGTGTAACTGTGGTACAGGCAGACCTCTTTTTATCGCACTTTGCAAAGATTGTTTCCCCTACAGATGGAAAGGTCTGTGGCAGCCCTGCATCAGGCAAGGCTATCGACGCCACTTTCCCCACAGCATTTGCCCACTTCAGGTCTGCGTGTCACATTCTGGTAATTCTTGCACTCTTTCAAACTTTTCCATTATTATCACGTGTGTTACGGTGACCTGTGATCGATCTGTGACGACTAAGACTTGCTGAGGCTTGGGCGGTGACCAGCATTTTTCAGCGATAAAGTACTTTTTCATCGAAGGCACGTCCATTGCTTTCCAGACATACTACTTCTGCACGCCTAACAGACGGATTACAGCACGGTGTAAACATAACTTCCGCACATGTGCTGGGAACCAGAGCTTCACGCGCCTTGCTTTCCTGCGGCGTCCTCTTCATCGCCATGGCCTGGAACCAGACCCACGGCGCCTCCGAGGTCGGCCTGTGTCTTCCTCGGAACACATCAACAAGAGAGTGGACAGAGGGCACAGAGCAAAAGCGGGAAGCGAGCTGCGCTGTGCCGGTGCATCGGCACACACGCGTGTGCGAGCTTGGCGTCGTGACGTGCATGGGCTCGCCCCGTGCCACAGTGCCAGGGGCTCCACGCTCAGCCACCTGCTCAATCCTCAAGACAGCCCCGTGGGGTGGCACCGTCGACACGCCCACTGCACGGGGGGAGGTCAATGGCGACAGTGGGGTCAGAGCTCCGGCCCTCTGGTTCTAAGGCTGGTGCTGTTCTTGCCTGCCCTGCTCTGGGGTCACCAAGACTTACGGTTTGCGCTTACGGGGCAGATGGAGCTCCCAGGCTCACACAGAACCCAGGAGGGAGGGGCAGCCAAGGTCCCTCCTGCTGTAACCTGACACCAGGCAAGCTCTCGGGCGGCCGGGGCAACACCCAGGACCCCGTGGTCTGCACGCCTCTGACCCCACGTCCCCACGGGACGCTCCCTTCCAAGCCGCTGGACCCCCAGCTTTTCCAGCACACAGGGCGCACACAACGCGGGTGGGCTGACACACACCGACACACGAGCGCAAGGCTCGCCTGCATGCGGGCCAGCTCGGATGCCAGGTGTGGGCACCGCCACCCACCTCTCTGGCACAAAGGGTCCAGAAACTCCTGTAAGCCGTTTGGGATGTTTCTGACAACGTCGCAGGAGTAGCCGTCCTCGGGCAGAAGGAACGGCAGCTGCAGGTCGGGGTCCTCCTCCAGCTGCACCTCCCGCCCGTCACTGCGTGCCAGCTCGTCGGCTGTGTTCTCCGCCATAGCCACCACACGCTCCGTCAGGTCCTGGTTGGAAAAGAGACACAGAGCTGAGGGCGCGCGCGGCGACGGGCGCGGCTGACCAGCAGCTGCCAGAAAAACGCTTAAGCACGCGTAGCGTGGCTACATACACACGCGCAGGGAGGGTGAAGTCTATCAACAATTCAAATCAGTCTGTAAAGCGATAAAACACTAGCACAGCACAGACTCTTAATAGATCAGCTTCCATATTAATTATTAATTTCCAAAGACCTGTAGTTTTAAACAGAAAGAAATTCTTCGACCACAAGAAAACGGTCTTTTTCCCTTCTCAAAAGTAGTTTTTTCCTTGCACAATTTTTTTAACATCCATTTGCTAATAGTCTTATTTTTATACTTAACGACATCGGAAAAATCTCACACAAGGTTAAACGTAAAAAAAAGTCAGGACAAAATTATCTATTCCCGGCTTATGCAGAGGTTATTACCTTATTATGGGTTTATGGGTGATTCTTGTTTAAAAACTTTCCGTTAGTGAGATAACGTACACACAGGACAGTTCACAAATCCTAACTGTACAGCTGAGCACACGAACACTCCGCCCCCACCAACCAGCCCGCTCGGGGGACCGAGCCACACCCACTGCGAAGCTGCCCTCACTGCCCTGTCCTCCGTCCCCAAAGTCTCGGCCACCCGGGCTTCTAACCCGCGTCCTCCTGTGTCCCCAAGTCCGTGCAAATAGAAGCCCAGGGTGTAGAGCTGGTATGTGGCTTCCTGCGTTGCTGTGCAGTCACGTTAGGCTCCTCTACCGGACTGCGACACGGTCTATTCGGGGACAGGTAGCGGTTTCCAGGTTTGGGCGATTCTGTACCTGTCTTCTGTAGGCATAAACCCCACACTGGAGATCGAGACATCCATCCAACTGGGTTGCCTCTCTGCCGAATTCTCAGGGCACGTGCAGCACTCCTCTCTGTAGAGAGCCACCTGCAGCACGTACTGTTTTCCGTGTTTCTCACCCTCTGTCCCTTCTAGGAGGCATCCCAAAATAGCAGACTCTGTTCTGGACAAGAACCTGGGTTTTACCAGGCAGACACCTCTGCACAGGTTGGGGAGCCCCTGCAGCTACTCTGCTGCGTGAACACAAGGATGGCACTCGGGGTCTCAGGTCACAGCGCCGCGCCCGAGAACTCAGATGTCAGGGCAGCTTCCTCACTCCCCGCCCCGGCTTTCCAACCATTTTCCAACAACCTCATTCCCCGAATTAAACCCGTTTCTACTGAACATGCTTATGTACTTTCTACTTCTTGCACCGACCTCTAACTCATACAGACATCAACAGCAAAAGTGGCCTCGTGAGGCGACCCGGTGAATCATCTTACTTACTAAAGGAATAAGGGGACTGATGACATAAATTTTCCTTTTTCTCCCATTTCCCTGTGCAGACACGGCCCGCGTGGAGTGGCAGTGTGGTGCTGTCACTTACTGTAGGGACAAAAGGCTCATCGGGTGCACAGTGGTAATTCTGAAGTAAGGCTTGAAGTTGCAGTGAATTTAACTTGAAGCAGGTACTGTTTATATTTGGGATGTCATCGGGTGCGTACTTATCCATCGTGAGCAAAGTGGTTGCCTAATTTAGAATAAGCAACATGAAATATCGTGATTTAAAAGTATTTCATAAATATTCCCCTTTACGTAACATTTGTAAAACTGCAATAACTTGCTAATTTGATTTTGAAATGCAGGGTGTTTTTAAGAAAATACAGCTCCATTAACGTTACCTATATGTGTCAAACTGAACTCAAAGCATCGTAAAGGTTTTTAGATGAACTGTTTTACTAAAATATATATTTATAATGAGACTCAATAATTTATGTTCAGAGAGCATTTACAACTTCTTAGAGGGCTTCCCTGGTGGCGCAGTGGTTAAGAATCCGTCTGCTGATGCAGGGGACGCGGGTTCGTGCCCCGGTCTGGGAAGATCCCACATGCCGCAGAGCGGCTGGGCCCGTGAGCCATGGCCGCTGAGCCTGCGCGTCCGGAGCCTGTGCTCCGCAACGGGAGAGGCCACAACAGTGAGAGGACCATGTACCGCAAAAACAAACAAAAACAAAAAAAACTTCTTAGAAACTTCAACATTATAACCATTAAGATCACCAATTACTAAGGTCTGAGTAAAATACCATTGTAATGACTTCTTTTTTAAAAGATTCATTATTTATTTATTTGTTTGTTTAATTAATTTTTTGCTGCGTCGGGCCTTAGTTGCAGCACGTGGGATCTTCGCTGAGGCACGCGGGATCTTCCGTGGTGATGGGCAGGCTTCTCTAGTTGTGGTGCGCGGGCTCCAGGGCGCATGGGCTCTGTAGTTTGTGGCACACGGGCTCTCTAGCTGAGGGGCACAAGCTCAGCAGTTGCGGCGCGCAGGCTTAGTTGCCCCGCGGCATGTGGGACCCCAGTTCCCGGACCAGGGATCGAACCCACGTCCCCTGCACTGTAAGGTGGACTCTTTCCCACTGGGCCACCAGGGAAGTCCCTGTAATGACATTTTTAATAACTCGCTGATTCAATCAAAGTAAGAGGGCAGAAACCTCTTTCGAAACTAAATCTTTTTAAGAGACTGAGAAAAAAATACAAAATTATACACTGTAATAATACTAAAAAAACGTCCTAGGGTATGAGGCTCTAGATACTCATTTCCTTAACTGCAAAATACCCGTTCCTAGTCTTAATACCTAGGAAGTTCCTAGAACTGGTTAAGCCATCAGGACATGGCTCTGCTGTACTCCTTTGTCCCTTTCTTCTTCTCTTGCTCTGTTCCTGGTGACCTGATGATTTTCTGCAGTGGTGTGCTTAGATTCCTTTCTCTTTATCTGTGTATCTGCTATAGGTCTTTGCTCTGCGGTTACCTGGCTTTGTACTCTTAAAAAGGCCATCATCATCCATTTTCAAATTGGACTGTATCTTTCAGTATGGAGCTTTATGAAATATACCTTACTATTCTCAATTTAAAAAACCCTTTAAGGTATTTATTCTACTGAGTACCACCTGTTACGGGCTGTACTGTGTCCTCCAAAATTCATACGGGGAAGTCCTAACCCTGTTTACCTCAGAATGTCACCTTATTTGGAGACACGATCCTAACAGAAGGAATCAAGTTAAATCAGGTCAGTAGGTCTGGCGTCTTCATAAAAGGCGGACGTTTGGACACAGGTGTGACTCCAGGAAGACGAAGGCAGAGGCGGGGAGGGGTGGTGTGTCCACAAGCCCGGGGACACCAAAGACTGCCAACAGCCAGCAGAGCCTATGGAGCAGATTCTCCCTCGCAGGAACCAACGTGCCCTGGCCTTGATCTCAGACTTCTGGCCTCCAGACACAATAAATTTCTGCTGTTTAAGCCACCACATTCGTTGTACTTTGTTCAAGCAACCCAGGCAAACTAATACACCTATGTGTACATGTGGAAAACCCCAGAAGGAGGGTGCTGAGCTCTGCGGAGTCCACGTTCCCCCCGTGGTAGAACCAGAGACGTGTACGACCGCGCCACTGAGCGGGGAAGCTGGGCAGCGGGGCTGGGACCACCCACCTGCACGATCCTGCTGAGGTGGCAGTCGGCCGCCAGCTCCAGGCCCTGCTTCTCCGCCCAGGCCTCCACGTGCCCGAGCTGCTGGCGGATGATGGCGCCCCAGTAGTGGGAGCACAGCCCCGACTCGGGGTCTGTCACCAGCCGGTTGAACAGCCACATGTTGATGAAGTGGAAGAGCTGGGAGAAGAGCTGGATGGTCAGCGCGGCGTTGACCCGGCAGCGGCGCAGCAGCGACATGGCCCCCGTGAGCGTGTGCAGCACGTCGTCTGTGCAGAGAGACGGCACTGCGTCACCGAGAGGGCTCCGGGATTAGCGGTAAACGCGCGTGACGTCTGTTCAACCTCTTTGGAACAGCAATCTCATCCCAACAGGAAGCAGTGACGTGGTCTCGAGCTACCAATACGCAGCGGTACGAACCGTATCTACGTAAGTTCACCCGGACAGACCTCTGGGAAAGTCTGATGTCGCACCAGCAGGATGCGACAAGGTAACTCTTCTTAAACAAGACACGTGGTGATCACAATTTATTAGTTAAGAATGCCAGATCCAACAGGATGTCTCGTTACTTTCATAATACCTCCCCCTCACATACAGCAAATATTAAAATGAAGCTAAACAAACCGGAGAAGGAGGGGACGAAGGAGAAGAAGAGAACCCTGACCTATTTTGGGTCTCTGCAGACTGTTCTCTTCAGGGTCGTCCAGAAAGGCTGGCATGTAATTGTTCAGTTCTGACTGGAGACAGTGGACCAGGTATCTGAAAATACGTAAACAATTTTAATCATCTCAGAATGACGCCCTGCTATTATCAGACATAACATCACAAGTGAAACAATTCGGACTGTTTAGAAATATCTTCCATGTAAAAACTATATGTAAGAGCTCTACTCTCAGGATTCTTGAAGCACAGCTGAGTGAATTAAATTTACTAAATCAACACATTTTGCATATAGTTATTTATGCTTCTTGATATCCATCTTCAATTAGGGTAAATGAAAACCCTTAAAATTAGTTTTGAAAATTTAACCAGAAAACATGATTTAAATCTTTACAGAATAGTATCATCTCCAAACACATGTTCTTACTTAAAGGCCATTTGAACCAAGTGTGCTAGAACATCCTGGGCATCCAACGTGATTCGACTAAGATCTCGGTCCTGCTTTATGAAGTTGAGAAGCTCAGATGCATTTGCCATCCAGAAAGCAAGCGCCCCTGCAATATTCTTCTGTTTCTGTAGACAGAACACGTTTCCATAAGCAACCACAGGACAAACAACAATCATAAAAATAAAAAGGAATGCTCTTGAAAAGCTGAAGATAGACCAGTACCTTCCCATTTCCACCAAGGTATTTACCACAGATACCAGATACTTGCAGAGGAATTTGGGTACATACATAGCAATGGAAAGTAAAAACCCACTGCAACTTCTGAGGCTTCATGTATAGACACACGGATCTAATGAGCTACAATTTATGGAATCAGTGGGGGTAAGGAGGTATCGAATAATACAACACCAAATTGGAGATTGTGCATTATCTGGTAATCTGTGAAGTATACACACATGTATCCATGGTTACCCAAAAGCCACCCTGATACTCAAAGTCACTGGCTTGGACACCAAGCAACTCGGTATCAAGTACTGATCTATCGTGTCATCTCCCGACCACATGTGCAGGCCAGGCAACCTCAGATGAGATCCAAAGAATAGGAACCAAGGATAAACAATAAAGAGAAGAAACAGAACTTTTGTCATTTCATATCCACACTGAAGTGCATTAAGCAAAAGTTATGAAATGCTGATAAAGGCTGCACAGTCCAAAAAGGGTTTTAGTACTGCATGTTCCAGCTGCCAAATGAGTGTTATGAGCCTCGGTCCGGTTGTTGTTGTACTTTGACATGGAAGCAGCATGAGAAACTCAGCTAAGCCAACACAGCCAGGAGGATCGGCTCCCGGCAGTATATCCTACCTGATCAACCTGGTCTACTTCCTGGAGAAAAACAGACGTGGGGAAACCAAGCAGAACGAGAGAAAGAAACTTGTAAACAATCATGATAGTTAAAAAAAAAAAAAAAAATCAAAACACTAACATAAGGGTACGACATCTAGTTACGCTATTCCCATGTTACACACTCATTTACAGTTCTGAGGCAGCTTCGGGAGTCCAGGGCATAAACGATTAGTTTCATGTTCTTAAAACTGGCACAGTAACGAAGGGAATTCCTAGAGTTCATCTATAAAGAAGATGTTACAATAAACGAATACACTGATCTCTTTAAAAGATTTACAAAGAAAAGGACTTCTTAACATCTCTTAACAGCGTTTCGTGTTTGAGACGACTTAAACGTACATAACTTGAGAGTCTATTCTCCTGGATCAGTTAATAAGAATGAAAAACAAGAAAGACCAGCAAAAACAGTACGAGCTGAGAACTTAAAAATGCATTAAAGACGTATTATTTCTATACTAGAAAGGAGTAACTTGTTTTTTGAAAGTAGGTTTTTACAAAAAATGAAAGAATTTTAATTATTCCATAATTACTCTCTAAAAATTGAAGATTTTTAGATCTTCGATCTAAATATTGAAGATTTTTAGATCTCCAATCACATACTGAACCTAAATCTGAAGTCTGAAAGGCTTGTCCTGATAATGGTGATTTCACTGCCTAGTTAAGAAAAGTCCATCAAAAGTAGTTTGCTGATGGGAGTCTGATAATGTGAAATCCAAACGCGATGGAAGACAGACAATGGCTCTGAATGACAACTGGAAAGGAAATCCACATCTGTCTATAAAATAATAAGAGAGTAACAAAATGGTATCCAAATAAAACGACTTTCCTTTTTATCTGTTTCCTCACTTGGGTAGAAGACTCATAACCTCCTCAAATTCACAGGCTAACCACTCAAACATAAAAGAAGCCCTTCTTGAAAATGTCTGGCCTTTTAAAACAGTTCTGAGGGAATTAAAAGACTCGTCTGCCTCAAACTAGTCTTTTCTAGTTTGAAAAGTATCCTGACAGGAGAAAAACAATCAAACCATCTAGCCATGTTATGTAACATTGTATACCTAGAGTTTCACAGCTGAGTAATAAATAGTGTTGACAAGTGATTTAGGAACACTTTTTTAAAAAATCTGTAAATTTACTTTTAAGGACTTTAAACCTCCAAGTTATCTAAAAGTCTGGAAAACTATTATGCCAATTTTATCAACTATAGACAAGACAGTACTAAAGGAAACAAACCATTCTGCCAAGAGAACATCCTTATTTCCTGAAAATTTTAAAACTGGTTTATGAAAGAATTTGAATCTGATTTTCATCGTGAGAAATGTCACGATGTCCATTATACCTACACAAGTTTGCTATCAAAAAACCCAGATGCTAACTACCAACATCCTAGTAGGCTCATTATAAAAGAACAAGTCCTTTTTCATAACCATTAAAAAATTCTAAGGAGGTGTCAGGAACTGATGGGGCGGGTAATGGACAGAAACTGCTCGGCGGGTGAGGGGTCTGTCTGGAGTGATGGAAAAGCTATGGAGTCAAGTTCAGGAGGCTGCACGACACTGTGAATGTACTGATGCTACCCAACTACTCACTTTAAAATGGTTCATTCTATGTTACGTGAATTTCACCTCAATAATTTATTATTATTTTTTAAATTCTCAATGCCTTCTCACAACTAGTGTAATTTCAAGGGTCTTCTTCATGATCATTATGTTACCATGTACAGTTTCTCTTCCCTTATTTTAAATTTTGTAGGGAAGAAACAGAAAAGAAGTTTACATTTCTTTTCAACTTTTAAAGCTATACAATTTCTAATCCTACTTAAGTAACTTTCGTTTTAGAAAAAATTAAGACGAAGTCAAACATGTAAACAAATCTGAAATGTTAAAAAAACTAACTTAACTGATTTAAAAATTATAAACACGGTCATTGAACTGGCGCGGCTTTGCAGGCCGGTGCTTACCTGAATGACCCCTTCCATCATGCTCACCATCTTGTTGACAATGGCAATCACTTTGTGCGTCCGTTCTGCGGGACTGACATCGGGTCTGTACTGGCTGGACAATACATACCGACACGCCATATATAACACGTATGTAGGTGACAACTTAAAATGGACTGTAGAGCTATTAGTGTAGTTTATAATGGCAGATAAAAATGAATCTTCAGCTGTGAAAAGATTTCAAAAAAGAAGAAGAAAAAAAAAGAACAAAAAGAACCCCATGAAAATCAGATGGAGAAAAATGGAACAAGAAGTAATTCACTACCAATGGAATCTGAAATTACTCACAACTTTCCCTGAATTCAATGCTTGCAGGCAGTATTAGGTCAGGCCCAGGAGCGTCCTGAGTTCTGAAAGAGGAAAATGGCCATTTCTTAAAATCCGGTCACATTAGCTAATAACATCACCGACAACCAGTGCAGATTTCTGCAACTATTTCTTAAATGTCTATATATAAAATTTTTTCAAATAACACACAGCCCGATGACTGGTTTTCATGTGGAACCTATTCAAACGTTCAAATGAGTGAACTGGGAGTGACCGCGTCCCAGCTCCTCACAGAGGTCAGGTCCTCGAAGTATCTGCTTCCGTCAGGAGAACAGATCTGACCCTGTTTCTTTATTATTGATGAAGACGTCGCGTGGAACAGAGAGATCAGGCTGCCAGGCACCTGCTACTGCGATGGCTCAAGTGACAATGAAGAGACACTGCTGGGAGACACAGAGAAAATCTAAACCACACTGAGCTTGAAACTGAGCTCTCACACAGGAAAAAGAAAAGTGTCCTAAGAGCTAGACATCGCCTTTCTCTCCCAATAGAGGTTAGACACGTGACCCCTGCCATTCCAGGTCCCCTCGACCACTCAGTGTTAGCGTTTGTCCCCGCGCACGGCGACCACGCCGTAGGATGACTAACACGGCTGACTACAGATCTGCAGGTACAGACGGGCGAACTAAAGTGATTCCTTTCCAACAACAAATGTTCTGGTCCCTCCATCCTCATCTCCACGCACCAAAAGATGAATAAGGAGAAACATAATGTGAGTTCATTCAAACGATCATAAACATGAAAAGTAAAAACAAAATAACCTTCTTTTCACCAGATTACATGCTTCAAAGTTTATTATCCAGTCTATGATTTATTAATTTGGATTTAACTCAATAATTTAGGTATAAAGTAATTCAAAAGCTCAATTATTTTAATGTGCCTTTCTTATGCTGTCGTATTTGTAAACATGTGAAATTGCAGCTAAGCAGTTATTTTCAACTTAATACCCGTAACGTGAACCTGGATAAATTTTTACCAAATTTTTTTAATGCTTCATCACTTCAACACATCTATTAAAAATAAGGAATTTAAATTCTCATTGAAAAAATTTTAAAAATGTGCCAGTGGTACTTTAAGAGTCTTTTCCATCATTCATAATTGTTTCCTTGACTAAGGTTCGTATTTAATCGCTCATTTTTATGACCATACCAGTGTAGAAGACCTGCTTACACGAACAATGTATTATATACACGAAAAACAGAGACTGAAAATGGGAAGAGCCATCTGTTTCCATCACTGTCCTCATATCAACAAAGCAACACATATTTATATCCAATAAAACTTAAACAAGTCTTGGCAAAACAAAAGAATATGACCTTGCAAAACACTTAACTAAAACATATGCTCACAGGAAAAAATAATTTCTGACATACAATTAATCATCACATGGCTATTCTGACACTATATTATCATATATTTATTAACTGTATGAATAAGTTAGTAAGTGTATACTTACTAATTTTGCATATCCTAAAAACATTAGCTTAATCAATCTTCCCCTCCCCTAATGATGATTTGCTTATTCAAGTATTTATGGGCTAAGAACTACGATACACACCTCTTGATCACCTTATAAGCAAATGGAGGTTAACTCCTTATACTAATTCACCGTTCTTAACATCTAATTCTAGAATACACTACCAAAAACAAGTCCGGACACAGAAAGTAGGCTATTCATTATTATATCTAAAAAAAATTCTCCATGTATAATGATTCATATTGTAATTGTAAAAATATTCACCAAAAAATACTGAACAATGACCAAAAGCCCATAATAAAAATGAGGTAAAAACTTGAGATTCCCAGATGAGTCTACAGATTTAATTACTATGATGACTGCTATTAAAATCTTATAATGTACAGTGCCTTCTGCTGCAAGATGGAAAACTTAAGCGCTGTATCAGCCGCTTGTCGCCTGTCACCAAATGGTAAGCGACCTGCCTCAGCTAATGCCTTGGTTACTGGATCTGCGAAAGGGAACGGTCAGCATGGCCTCATCAAGAGTCTGAAAAGCACCAAAGACGAGCGCTCCTGGCTCCACTGCTGATAACGAGAGCCTTCACACCCAGCTCCCCCGTTTCTGTGCGAGGAGGGCTCAACATCTACAATGAACCACCATGCTTTCCAACACCGGAACAATTTTAGAAGCCACAAGGAAACAGAATTCTGACTTAAGGTGAGATATATTTAAAAATCTTAAGAAAAGGAAGTAACAAAAGGTCTATGTCCTCTGTTCAAAAAAACTAGGCAAGACCAGTGCCAGCAGAGAAAAGGACTCATCTCCGTCTATCAACAGGGAGCCATCAGGGCGTGAGACAGAGCAGGATGGCACTCCGTAACTCTGAAACACTCAACTTCAACCTCATTTTTGGCTCTGTGTATTTTTAAACACGTGAGGATTTCCTCTGGAAATGGGTCAAATGATGAGTCTTATCTAAATATCAAAATGATCAAATATTAAAATCCTCCAAAAATTCCCTTTCTCCCTGTTTTTACCAAGCAGCACATTTAACATGGAAACGTCTTAATTCAAACTGCCTCCCGTTTCAACTGGATGAGGCCGTGGCATGTAAGCGAGGGATGTAACTGTTGATGAAGCATTTTGTTTTCAATTCAGTAACATGAAAAGGAAATAACCTTAACGTACTGCTAACACTCTAAAAATGTCAGCCAAACCTCTGGAGTGAGTAACCTTTAACCCAAACCCCCTCCAGGTGTACTTTCACTCCTTTCACAATTCCAAAGCACCCATTTCCCACCTGCTTTCTTGCCTGCGGTAGTCCAGCTGCTGCTCCACTCTGACCATGGGCTTCACCATCCCTCGCTCGGCGGTGCCGGCAGCAGACAGCCCCCTGTCGCCGTCCAGCCTGGAGGAGCTCTAAGTCCGGGGAAACACAGGGCGTTTAAACACAGCACGCGGACCAACCACGCTTCACACTCAGTCAGCGTCGCGGGGGAGGCGGGGGGGGGCGCAGAGGGACAGCAGAGGCCAGGGGGGGCCCAGCAGTGCCGAGGATACCACGCCCACAGCAGTGTGCCCCAGAGCACAGTCACTGAGAGAGTAACAGCACACACGGCCACTTTCCCCGTCTGGCTCTAAAACACAGGCATGCAGGCGTGGGGCACACACACCAGGGCCCTGCAGAAAGTCCAGTAATAGCGGCGACCTGACTCCAGAGTTCTCTTGGGTCAGGACACAGTGGACAGGGTATGTGCACAACGTGAAGAGGCGGCTCTTTGTTTACTTGTGAGTTTTAAGGAAGGATGTAAAAATTCACTCATCACAGCTCAAAACCTAGTGAAGGATTCAGTACAGAAACTGGCTTACTTCCTGCCCTTAATCAACACAGGGAAAAGACACCTATGAAGCAACCCAACACAGTCGATGTAAGTCCCTCCAAGCAGTGCCCACTCCTAGCCAGCCTGTGGCTGACAGAGGGGTGAGCTACTGATATTCAGAAAACAATCAGAACACAATCAATAAATTTAGGTAAAAAATCCATTGCAGCAAAAAATTTATGTAAGACTTCTTGCTACATCCCTTACTGTAGAAACTGAGCACAGATAAGTAAATAAAAATCATCCTGGCCTTACCAACCAGAATTAACACTGTGCAGCACGTATCTTTCCGTTCTTTATATTTCCCATAAATGACATTACACAGCCTACACTCTGTAAAAGATACTTTTTCTTATGCTGTAGACATCTCGTGATATTATTTTTATGTTACAGAATTGCAATGGCTGTATTAACATTTTGTTTTCTATTCGTCAAGGTTCATTAAACCAATTTTTATTAGGTTGTTTAAAATGTTCATCAGTATAAAGTGTCAGGATAGCTGTGCCTGTTTGTGTGTGTATAAATACACACACACGCACACACACATATTCACACACAGTAATTAATTACTTTGTTAAGGTATGGCTACAGAAATAAAATTGCTTGGTCAGTGGATGGCGACATTTAGACTACAAAAAGTTGTTATAAATGAATAATGGTAAGGCAATGAACAAATAAACTGATATGTTTATAAACTAACATGTTACAAAACCACTTTAGCTGTTTTCAAATGATTTTTAGAACAAATGCTCACAAAACAGCTGAAGGAAGCAGGAAAGAAAGGTGTGTGTCTGTGTAGGGAAGGATTTAATCATGTTAAAATACACATGAACACACACATGCATAAGAGTTCAGAAAAGGATCTACCAAAATTTTACCAAAAGCCAACCATGAACTGTGGATGAACTGTTTTCGGTTTTTTTTACATGTTTTCTCAATTTAGCCAAGTTTTCTATATTGACTATGCATTTTTATAAGAAGCAAAATTTTTTATAAAGATGGTTATTATATTGGGTTCTGAGAGTACTTATTCATTAAATTGCTTAGTAGATCTTTACTGAGGCTTTTAAGTACTTCCAGGCATTTTTCTAAGCAGCAGAAGTGCAGCAGTGAGCACACAAGCCCTACTACCCTCACAGAGCTCACACTGCACAGTCAATCGACAAACAAGTAGCGTACGGTATCAAGGGCTGCACAAAGAATTTCACGTACGGTGTGTACTAGTGCCAGGGCACTCAAGGAAGACTCCTTCGTGGAGGAGACTTCAGATGAAGCCCGAGGTAAGAAGGGGCTCGCTGGGGGACAACCAGTGGAAAGAGCGTTCCACGAGAAGCAGGCCCACCCGGCCTTCGGGTGGGACGGGGGTGGGCGTCCTGGGAACAGAAGCAGTGGTGGCACATGCTGAGCTGAGAGGGAAGGGGGCCGGGCCCCAGGAGCTGTGTGACACAGAGCGACGACCATGTGACAGCGGGACAAGAAACCACCCGGAGGCTTCGGAAGCAGGGCAGTGGCAACGTCTAATTCACGTCTTTAATACCTCGGTTCAGCTGCCGGGAGAATGACGGGCCAGGGAAGAGCAGAGGAGAGGCTGCCGTCTAAGAAGCTCTGCGGTCCCTCCGCCACAGGACGGCTGCAGCCTGAGCCAGACTCTCCCGGGGACGACAGACAAAGGAGGGTCAGAGGGCAGGGGCCGCGCCGGCGGGACCTGCTGATGACCGGGTGAGGGGGTGACCAGGTGAGGGGACGAGGGGGACCAGGGCGGCCCGCGACGGGTTTCTGTCGAGCGATGCCGAGGACGCTGGAGGACGGGACGTCAGGCCCCGAGGTGGGGAAGGGTGAGGGAGAGAAGGTGTGTGAGAAAGAAAGTCTCCCTTTGTCTCAGCTGCGTTGAATGTGACGGGTGCTGCAGTTTGGGGGGCTGGCGCCCAAGATGGGAGTGGCGCGCACAGAGGGCATCCAACTGTCTACGGTCAGCTGGGAACAGGTACCAACGGAAGAGGGGGGCCTGAGGTCTGAAGCCTTGGCCCCCAATTTCAGAATCAGGCGGTGGGGGGGGGGGGCGGGGACCCACCAATCAGACTGAGGAGGAAGGTGCCCTGAGACGGGGGCGAGAGAGGCCCTGGGGCGGAGGGCGTGCACCCGCTGGGTGGTGCTGGCACCGCCGAGACAGACCACACGGGACCTGGAACCGGGGGCGTCGGTGCCCGGGACAGGCGCGGCCCTACGAGCGGGAAAGGAGATGGAGTGCAGGCCATGGACACGACCACCGCCGATGATCCCTGCCAGAAACTGTGCTGAGAACATGAGTAGGAAACGGGCAGTAGCTGGAGAGGACAGGAAGGAAGGGTTTTAAAAACCTGTCCCGGTGCCTGAAGATGAGCCCCACGCGAGCAGCTCCTGCCCCCGAGCCGGGCCCGTGAACGGCGCGGTGGAAGGCGCAAGGCCTGGGAGCTTGGCGCTTCTCGTGAGGCACTAAGACGTCTGCCGCCCCCGTGGAGAGAGATGGGCGAGGGGTTCCAGCCACCAACCGTCCCACACAAGGAGCCACCAGCAAGACCAGCAAAGCAGACTGAGTCCAAACCGCTCTGCACAGCTACGAAGAAACAAAACAACTGCTGTTTCAGTCCACGAGTCTGGGTGTGGGGTGTTACCCAGCAGTCGGGAACCAGAACGAGGACAGAAGTAAACCAACTGTGCAAGAGAGAGAGCACAGCGCCCACGGGCGTGAAGTGGCAGGTGGGAGCTGGGACCCAAGCTGAGGTAAGAAGGGCAGGAGTCCGCTATCTGCGGGGGTGGCCTGAGCGAGAAAGGCTGGCCACACAGAGGACAGGCCTAGGACACACTGCTTGGGAGAGAAAGCACAGCCTCCTGGCCTTAGGGGAAAAAGACGGTCTGCTGCTCACGTATCACCACGAGAAACACAAGTGGTTAGGACACCCACACACAGGCCACTATTAAAGTCTGTCTGTACAATACTTTTACGAGGGTGTCACCAGTAATTCATCAAAGACGTCCTGTTATGCGAAACAAACACAGTCCTGTCAGGTAAGTGACAATCACCCACCTTGCTCGCTGGTAATGCTGTCCCACTATGAACATCTCCTCCCAAATCAAAAGTTGTCTCCTGAACAATTCTGTTGAGAGAAAAAGAAATACGTAGAATTAATAACTCTCCAATGATAAGAGGTAGTCTCTTCTTTAGAATACAAAAGGAATAGTTAAATATCCCAATGTTCAAAGATCTTCAAGAAATCACTTCACTGCCAGAATATGAACTTAATGAATTAAAAAACTATTGTAACTTTATGAACTTTTCCTACCAATGTATACTGAATACTCTCGAGATCAGATTTTTTTTTTTGACTCTCTACTCTGAAAGGTGAGAAAGTGAGCATTCCTTCTCCACCTCCCATTTTTATTGTTTATTATCATTTTTCTTTTTTTTTTTTAACATCTTTATTGGGGTATAATTGCTTTACAATGGTGTGTTAGTTTCTGCTTTATAACAAAGTGAATCAGTTATACATATACATGTTCCCATATCTCTTCCCTCTTGCATCTTCCTCCCTCCCACCCTCCCTATCCCACCCCTCCAGGCAGTCACAAAGCACCGAGCTGATATCTCTGGGCTATGCGGCTGCTTCCCACTAGCTATCTACCTTACGTTTGGTAGTGTATATATGTCCATGCCTCTCTCTCGCCCTGTCACAGCTCACCCTTCCCCCTCCCCATATCCTCAAGTCTGTTCTCCAGTAGGTCTGTGTCTTTATTCCTGTCTTACCCCTAGGTTCTTCATGACATTTTTTTCCTTAAATTCCATATATATGTGTTAGCATACAGTATTTGTCTTTCTCTGACTTACTTCACTCTGTATGACAGACTCTAGGTCTATCCACCTCATTACAAATAGCTCAATTTCGTTTCTTTTTATGGCTGAGTAATATTCCATTGTATATATGTGCCACATCTTCTTTATCCATTCATCCGATGATGGGCACTTAGGTTGTTTCCATCTCCGGGCTATTGTAAATAGAGCTGCAATGAACATTTTGGTACGTGACTCTTTTTGAATTATGGTTTTCTCAGGGTATATGCCCAGTAGTGGGATTGCTGGGTCATCTGGTAGTTCTATTTGTAGTTTTTTAAGGCACCTCCATACTGTGCTCCATAGTGGCTGTACCAATTCACATTCCCACCAGCAGTGTAGGAGTGGTCCCTTTTCTCCACACCCTCTCCAGCATTTATTGTTTCTAGATTTTTTGATGATGGCCATTCTGACTGGTGTGAGATGATATCTCATTGTAGTTTTGATTTGCATTTCTCTAATGATTAATGATGTTGAGCATTCTTTCATGTGTTTGTTGGCAGTCTGTGTATCTTCTTTGGAGAAATGTCTATTTAGGTCTTCTGCCCATGTTTGGATTGGGTTGTTTGTTTGTTTTGTTATTGAGCTGCATGAGCTGCTTGTATATTTTGGAGATTAATCCTTTGTCAGTTGCTTCATTTGCAAATATTTTCTCCCATTCTGAGGGTTGTCTTTTGGTCTTGTTTATGGTTTCCTTTGCTGTGCAAAAGCTTTGAAGTTTCATTAGGTTCGATGTTTATTTTTGTTTTTATTTCCATTTCTCTAGGAGGTGGGTAAAAAAGGATCTTGCTGTGATTTATGTCACAGAGTGTTCTGCCTATGTTTTCCTCTAAGAGTTTCATAGTTTCTGGCCTTACATTTAGGTCTTTAATCCATTTTGAGCTTATTTTTGTGTATGGTGTTAGGGAGTGATCTAATCTCATACTTTTACATGTACCTGTCCAGTTTTCCCAGCACCACTTATTGAAGAGGCTGTCCTTTCTCCACTGTACATTCCTGTCTCCTTTATCAAAGATAAGGTGACCATATGTGCGTGGGTTTATCTCTGGGCTTTCTATCCTGTTCCATTGATCTACCTTTCTGTTTTTGTGCCAGTACCATACTGTCTTGATTACTGTAGCTTTGTAGTATAGTCTGAAGTCAGGGAGCCTGATTCCTCCAGATCCGTTTTTTGTGCTCAAGATTGCTTTGGCTATTCGGGGTCTTTTGTGTTTCCATACAAATTGTGAAATTTTTGGTTCTAGTTCTGTGAAAAATGCCAGTGGTAGTTTGATAGGGATTGCACTGAATCTGTAGATTGCTTTGGGTAGTAGACTCATTTTCACAATATTGATTCTTCCAATCCAAGAACATGGTATATCTCTCCATCTATTTGTATCATCTTTAATTTCTTTCATCAGTGTCTTGTAATTTTCTGCATACAGGTCTTTAGTCTCCTTAGGTAGGTTTATTCCTAGATATTTTATTCTTTTTGTTGCAATGGTAAATGGGAGTGTTTTCTTGATTTCACTTTCGGATTTTTCATCATTAGCGTATAGGAATGCAAGAGATTTCTGTGCATTAATTTTGTATCCTGCAACTTTACCAAATTCATTGATTAGCTCTAGTAGTTTTCTGGTAGCATCTTTAGGATTCTCTGTGTATAGTATCATGTCATCTGCAAACAGTGACAGCTTTACTTCTTCTTTTCCGATTTGGATTCCTTTTATTTCCTTTTCTTCTCTGATTGCTGTGGCTAAAACTTCCAAAACTATATTGAATAAGAGCGGTGAGAGTGGGCAACCTTGTCTTGTTCCTGATCTTAGTGGAAATGCTTTCAGTGTTTCACCATTGAGGATGATGTTGGCTGTGGGTTTGTCATATATGGCCTTTATTATGCTGAGGAAAGTTCCCTCTATGCCTACTTTCTGCAGGGTTTTTATCATAAATGGGTGTTGAATTTTGTCAAAAGCTTTCTCTGCATCTATTGAGATGATCATATGGTTTTTCTCCTTCAATTTGTTAGTATGGTGTATCACATTGATTGATTTGCGTATATTGAAGAATCCTTGCATTCCTGGAATAAACCCCACTTGATCATGGTGTATGATCCTTTTAATGTGCTGTTGGATTCTGCTAGTACTTTGTTGAGGATTTTTGCATCTATGTTCATCAGTGATATTGGCCTGTAGTTTTCTTTCTTTGTGACATCCTTGTCTGGTTTTCGTATCAAGGTGACGGTGGGCTCGTAGAATGAGTTTGGGAGTGTTCCTCCCTCTGCTATATTTTGGAAGAGTTTGAGAAGGATAGGTATTAGCTCTCCTCTAAATGCTTGACAGAATTCGCCTGTGAAGCCATCTGGGCCTGGGCTTTTGTTTGTTGGAAGATTTTTAATCACAGTTTCAATTTCAGTGCTTGTGATTGGTCTGTTCATATTTTCTATCTCTTCCTGATTCAGTCTTGGCAGGTTGTGCATTTCTAAGAATTTGTCCATTTCTTCCAGGTTGTCCACTTTATTGGCATAGAGTTGCTTGTAATAATGTCTCATGATCTTTTGTATTTCTGCAGTGTCAGTTGTTACTTCTCCTTTTTCATTTCTAATTCTATTGATTTGAGTCTTCTCCCTTTTTTGAGATCAGTTTTTTGAAAACTAATAACAAAACATTGAAAGGAAGCATAAAGAAAAAAAGAGAAAGCTGTTCCATCAGTGAGTCTCTCTAGGCTGCAAATGGTACGTGAACACAGCGCAGACACCCGAGGTGCCAGGAGCCCACGTGTGGACTCAGGGAAGGCCGGGGTGGGGTGGGTGGAGTGGGCATGAAGACAAGGCACAGGCCCAGCTGACTCCTGCCTGAAAGCCAAGCTGATGGTTTTTTAAAAGCTCACGGATACCACCACTAGGCTACAAATAAAGAAATGGAGAAATTTTTGATAATGTCAATAATTAGATCCAGAGTAATTCTAAACACTTTTTAAGAATATCTCAAAAATACCAAAACTGTTAAACTTATCATTATGAAAAATTAGTTGAGAACATAAACAAAATCTCATTTTAAAGAGTCAATAATCTGAGGCAAGCGACAGCTCTTCGGCACAAATGAAGGGTGAATGCAAGCCATTTATTCCAGTTCATGAGAGAGGCCCAACCAAAGGGGAAAAAGAGCCCTAAAACATCTGTTAAGAGGCTCATACACCATGATCAAGTGTGATTTATTCCAGGGATGCACACAGATGGCTCAACAGCCACAAATCCATCAACGTGGCACACCACGCTAACAAAAAGGATAAAAAAACCACACGATCATCTCCACATATGCAGAACAAGATCTGACAAAATTCAACAGCCATTTGTGATAAAAACTCTCCACAAAGAGGGTACAGAAGAAACGTCCCTCATCATCATAAAGGCCACGTATGACAAACCTAAGCCGACATCATACTCAACAGTGAAGAACTGAAAGCATTTCCTCTAAGATCAGGAACAAGACAAGGATGCCCGCTCTCACCAATTTTACTCAACAAAGCCAGAGCAATTAGGCAAGAAAAAGAAATAAGAACCGTCTGAATCAGAAAATAAGGGAAACTGTCACTATTTGCAGATGACAAGATGTTACATACAGAAAACCCTAAAGACTCCACTAAAAAAAATGTGTTAGGATAAGCCAATCCAGTACGCTTGCAGGGTGCAAAACCAATAACAAAAACATGTTGTGTTTCTATACACAGGTAATAAAATATCAGAGACATTAAGAAAATAATCCCATTTACAGCCACATCAAGAAGAATAAAACACTTAAAAATAAATTTAACCAAGGAGGTGAAAGACCAGTACACTGAAAATTCCAAGACACTGATCAAAGAAACTGAAGAAGATACAAATAAATGTTATTTTGTGCTCATGGACTGGAAGAATTGATACTGTTAAAATGTCCATACCACCCAAGGCAATCTATACATTCACTGGAATCCCTATCAAAATTCCAATGGCATTTTTCACAAAAATAGAACAATTCTAAAATTTGTATGGAACCACAAAAGAGCCCAAGTAGTGAAAGCAACCTTGAGACAGAACAAAGAAAAAGAACAAATCACTCCCTGATTTCAAGCTATATTATTGTACAAAGCTCTAGTAATCAGAACAGAATGATATCAGCATAAAAACAGACACACAGATCAATGGAACAGGATAGAGAGCCCAGAAATAAACCCACACATATATGGTCAATTAATCTATGACAAAGGAGCCAAGAATATACAATGACAGAGAACATATAGGACGGTCTCTTCGATAAAAAGTGTTGGGAACACTGGACAGCCACGTGCAAAAGAATGAGAATGGATCACTACCTTACACCAAACACAAAGATTAACTCAAAATGGATCAAAGGCTTGAGTAAGATCTGAAACCATAAACTCCCAGAAGAAAATATAGGCAGTAAGCTCCTTGACACTAGTCTTGGTGATGAGTTTTTGCATCTGACAAAAAAGTAAAGGCAACAAAAGCAAAATAAACAAGTGGGACTGCAGCAAACTAAAAGCTTCTGCACAGCAAAGGAAACCACCGACAAAATGAAGAAGCAATGTGTGCAAGGGGAGAAAATATTTGCAAACCATGTATCTGATAAGGGGTTAATATCCAAAATATATAAAGACTTCATACAACTCAGTAACAACATCTCCTCCCAAAACAAAAAACAATTAACAAACGGGCAGAGGATCTGAATAAACATTTTCTAAAGACATACAGATCACCAACAAGTACATGACAAGATGCTCGACATCACTAATCACCAGGGAAACGTAAATCAAAACCGCAAGGAGGCATCACCTCACACCTACCAGAATAGCCATCATCAAAAGGACAAGAGGTATGTGTTGGTGAGGGTGTGGAGAAAAGGGAACACTCGTGCACTGTTGGTGGGAATGGAGATCGGTGCAGCCACTATGGAGACCGGTAATGGAGGTTCCTCAACAATTAACACTAGAGCTACCGTATGACCCAGCAATCCCACTTCCGGGTGTATATCCGAAGACAATGAGAACCCTGACTTGATATGATATCCTCACCTCACGTTCACTGCAGCCTCACTCACAACAGCCAAGGTATGGGAGCGGTCTAAGTGTCCACTGATGGAAGAATGGATAAAGGTGATATAGTGAGAGAGTGTGTGTGTGTGTGTGTGTGTGTGTGTGCGCGCGCGCGCGCACACCTGTATCTGTGTATACACACTCACAGGAATATTATTCAACCATAAAAATGAAGGAAATCTTGCCATTTGTGACAACATGGATGGAACTTGAAGAAACCGTGCTCACTGGAATGTCAGACAGAGAAAGACAATTACTACAGATACCACCTGAAAAACACAACAAACTAGTGAATACGAGAAAAAAGAAGCAGACTCACAGACACAGAGAACAAACTAGTGCTTACGACGGGGGTGGGGAGAAGGGCAGTACAGGGGCTGTGGGATGGGAGGCGTAAACCGCCGGGTGTACCACGGGCTCAAGAATATGTTGTACGACGTGGGGAGCAGAGCCAATATTTTGTAATAACTGTAAATGGGAAGTGACCTTTGAAAACTGTATATAAAAAAACAGTAACAACAAAAAAGCCAAGCTCACAGATACAAACATTGGTGGATACCAGAGGCAGGGGTGTCCGGATGATGGGGGGATGCCAAAATGGGTCAAAAGGTACAGGCTTCCAGTTTTAAACGAATTAAGTCCTGGGGATGGAGTGTACAGCACAGCCACTACAGTTCCTAAGACTGTGCTGCAGAACTGAAAGCTGCCAAGAGGAGATCCTGAAGTTCTCATCACAGGAAAAAACTGCGTAACTACGTGTGGCGATGGACGTAACTAGACTTACTGTGATCATTTCACAACACATACAAACACTGAATCACTATGTCACACACCTGAACTAATATGCCAATTATAGCTCATTTAAGAAATATACATACATGTGTGAGAAAAAGGAATACATGAGTTATCTACCTAGAAATCTGCGTAATGGTTTAACTTGAGAACGGTATTAATTTTTATAAAAAAGGAAAGTCCGTTCTACTTTATGGATGTACGTGTAAGTACTGGTATACTCAACCACTAAGCAGTTTTGACTAGTTTTGCAGGAAAAAGATGTAATAAAAATAAAATGTCACAGCAGCACTACCCCTCAATGAGACGTTCTCCATGTCCTTACACGAACTCTGCTTTCAGCCAGAGACAAGACAAGAATCAACAACTGCAGGCCTCCAGAGCAGGAACCATTAAGGCAAAAAGCAGTAGGAGACGGGATGTTCTCACCCAGGAAAACATCGCCCACAAAACTGAAGCGCCGACTGCAAGAGTGGGACAGAGACAGTTTGTAGAACTGTGTTTATGACAGTAACACTGCCAACTAACACCATCAAAATAAATACGACATAAAACCTAGAAGTAAAGCCCAGTTGCAAATAAGAGGCAGTAATCGTAGGCACTGCTGATAGACGATACACACCACACCAGAAGAACTGCTCACACGGTAAGTTCTCTGGAGAAACTTCCAAGGAATAAGCGTGAGGCTATTAAGCGGCGGGGGGGGGGGGGGTTACCCTGTCCAGGTGTCTGGTGCTGAAAGGAAGAAACGGGGCGAAGGAAAGCTGCTAATTAACATGGAAACCCTTTCAGCAAGACCATCTGCTGAAGAGAAGAGCCAGTGGGAAGGTCATGATAAGAGACAGGAAATGGGGAGACGGCTGGTAAACAAATACAACCTGAAGAAAGGAATTTAAAAAACCTGGTCCTGCCAGACACAGTAGGGAAGGACGGGTTTATCACGCGTCCAGTTTAAAGGTGGAGACAGGGACCTTCCTGTGAAGTACAGACCCACGCCGGTTCTTTCGGGGACTAAGGGCTCGGTCACTTGCTGAACCCTGGCACTGGAAGGCGAGACGCTGGGACGTCAGATCCCCACACCCGCACGGCAGTCCCTACATCCACCCTGCTGACGCGAACGTGCACGAACCACAGAGCGTCCACCCGGGAGTGGTGTTACGTCTTATCTGCACCAACCGCGACTGCCCTTCACCCTCTCCACCGCCAGGATTCAATGTGGACAGAGTGAGAAGAGAGGCCAAGACGTCCTCAACAGCCTGGCAGCAGCCGTCAGGGTAGAACTCCTAGTGCCGACAGTGAGCTAGCGAAGGGCCAGCACGAGGGAACGGGAACGATCCCCACGTGGCCCCAGGTGGAAGCTCTGCGCGGTTTCACGCAGGAAACCACGGCACAGGAACGAGGAGCGCCACCCCTGGGATGCTACGTCTGTGCTCTCAGCAGGGCCGGAGGAAGCTACTGCCCCTGTCTTCCCAAGATCCACACCCTAGCAACCTGTAAGACGGGTAATAAAGTCACCGGGCAGTACATTCATGAAAAAAATGTTATCAAAAAGGAAGTGTTACTCCCTTCCCCTCAGAGAAGTTTTCCCAGACGGTAAGGAGTTTCCTTTTCTAGCACCAGGCCCACGTTGCAAGTCCTCAGACAGGCACTAGGTGGAGCCAAATACCTTGAATTCCTTAACGAAGAACAACGTGTTTCACTACTAGTAACAGAGAAGGCACACCTCAACGAAACACCTCGGTGATGTAAGGCTCATTACACACAACACCATAATTCAAATAAAGTGTTGTTTTAAAGTATCAGCTAGGGCTTCCCTGGTGGCGCAGTGGTTAAGAATCTGCCTGCCGATGCCGGGGACACGAGTTCGAGCCCTGCCCTGGTCCGGGAAGATCCCACATGCCGCGGAGCAGCTAAGCCCACGTGCCACAACTCTTGAGCCTGCGCTCTAGAGCCCGCGAGCCACAACTACTGAGCCCGCGCGCCATAACTACTGAAGCCCGCACACCTGGCGCGCCCATGCTCCTTAACAAGAGAAGCTACCGCAGTGAGAAGACCGCGCACCGCAACGAAGAGTAGCCCCCGCTCGCGGCAACTAGAGAAAAGCCCGCGCGCAGCAACGAAGACCCAACGCAGCCAAAAATAAATAAATAAATTTATTTAAAAAAAAAAAAGTATCAGGTAAAAAACAAAAACCAGCCACAACTTCCAATTTCAAGATGAAGTCAAGACCTTTCTTTCTTCTTGTTCTTCTCTGAAACCAACCCAAATCAACAAGAACCTGAACCACAAACCACAAACTTTGAAAAGACAATAAAACATATAATCTATGGCTAATTCATTTCATTTTCAGCATGATCACAACACTCTGGAATTCTTAAAGGTGATGGATGCTCCTTACCCAGGCCTCTGTCTGGGACCCTTCGCCATCAGGCCTCCATCCACGGATCTCTTGGGCAGAGCGTGGTCCTGGCTGGGGTCCACGAACTTAAACACATGGGACACCCCAAACTGCACCTTCATCCCGCTGTGCAGCATCGTCGTCTCCGAGATGCGCTGCCCGTCCACGTAGGTCTCAGCATCCATGCTTCTCGGCGTGACTGTGACCACTCCATCCATGTTTGTGAGGTCACAGTGATGGGGCTCAATTCCTGAACCAAACAACTAAAAAGAAAGGAAAATCAAAGGAACTTCCATCATCAACTACAGAGGATTTAAACACTGAATTTTAAGACTGTAAGTCCCTCTTTTATGATAAATATAATCTAATAAACTCTGGATTTTTGGTGCTTTCAGGAAATTTTCCCTTAATTTATTAATTAAATAAACACTGTCAAAATAACTGAATATTTTCACCATCCAGCAGCTTGATTTAAGGGGTACCACAACTCTGCATTAAAAAGCATATGGGGGCTTCCCTGGTGGCTCGGTGGTTAAGAATCCGCCTGCCAGTGCAGGGGTCACGGGTTCGAGCCCTGGTCCGGGAAGATCCCACATGCCGCGGAGCAACTAAGCCCGAGAGCCACAACTACTGAGCCTGCGTTCTAGAGCCCACGAGTCACAACTACTGAGCCCATGTGCCACAACTACTGAGCCCACGTGCCACAACTACTGAAGCCCATGCGCCTAGAGCCCGTGCTCCGCAACAAGAGAAGCTACTGCACTGAGAAGCCTGCGCACCACAACAAGGGTAGCCCCTGCTCACCGCAACTAGAGAAAAGCCCGCGCGCAGCAAAGAAGACCCAACGCAGCCAAAAATAAATAAATAAAATAAACAAATTTATTAAAAAATAAACAAAACGTGGTCATCTTGAATATTAGACAATTAATGGGTAAATCTACACAGATCATCAGGGCTACAAATCCCTGTTCACCTGTTTTACTGCTGTGCTGAGGATGGGGTTAGAACTGAAAATGACATTAGTAATCGGGCCCCTCATGCCACAACTGAGAAGTGAGAATACAGAGAAAGGGACATCTGCCCACGCCCAAGCCCCAGGAAGCGAGCAGCCCTGCCCTTCCCAACGCACAGGCACGCTAGGCTCTGCTCTAATCCAGCCTGAGCACTGTGGCTCAGCTAACACTTTAACTATACTTCACTGAACGCCTCCTACTGCGTGTGCGACCCAGTGACAGGCACTTCCACGTACGTTATCCCCCTTAATCTTGTAAACTTGAAACAACCTATAAAACCATCACCATCTTTTGGAGAAAAGCAACAGCCCTGGAGGTCTGGGGGGGGGGGTGGGACAGACACTCACACTCTGCTCTGTTCACAATGAAGCAGAGAAGTGACCCAGAGCAAGCAAGCTGCTTCCATTAAATACAAAGGCTTTCCCTCCCTTCCACTCACCCGCAGCGCGGCAGGCCCACACGCTGCCCTATGACCCACCGAAGCGGCAGAGCGGCAGCCGGACACGCACCTGGATGGAGCCGTCGTCGAACTTCTCTGTCCCAACCTCAGTGACACTCAGCTGAAGGCGGTAGAGCTTCGGCTTGTCTCTGGAGTCGGAACCATCTGCGACGAGAGAAGGACAGGGCTTCACTAGCCAAGTCGAATGTGCTCATCATGTTATTTGAAACAAACAAGCAAACAACAGGTTACCTTTGAAGCAACACTACTGTTCTCAATTCTCAGGATTTCTATTCAAAGAACTCCCCAAATTTATATCATGCAACTTAAGTAACTGAATACACAAAATTCAACGTAAGACATACGCACATCAGCTTCTGTTTAAAATATAATTCAAGGTACTAACACCGTCATTCATACCGACGTTTTCTTATCACAGAAAAAAACGTTTCCCCACCACACGGTCCTGGACTTGTGTCTGACTCTAAAGAAGACGGGGAGACCCTCCTTCCAGACCGGACCTCCTCACAGACCGCTGGGCACAGCGGAGCTACTGATGGAAGGAGTATGACCTCCCAGCTCACCCCGGACCTTCGGGACCAGACCGCCCCCAGGGATGAGGCCCCAGCGCGTGTCCCCACGTGATTCTGACGGCCACCCCTGGCATGAAGCTCCAGTAAGAACTGCCGTGAAAAGTGCTCACCTCCACGGAGTGGAGCTGGGGTGAAGGACAAAAGGAGAGCCTGGGTTTTTTACTTCTGTGTCATTTCATACTTCTGGGAACTGCTGAGATGTTTCCCTTGCCTGCGCATCACTTTGTCTGATGGGCTGGCTTTGGGGGACCACAAGAGCTGCGGCCCCTGCCCACTGACCCCCGGATGGGCTCCTCCTCTCCTCACCTGCCAACCCACCCCACCTAACACAGAGGGTCATTCTGATCTCAGCGCTATCGCACCGGGGGACACGGGCCTCAGCACTCACGCGCCAGGACACGGTCCCAGGGCCGTGACAGCAGCAGCCTCGCTGTGCCCATGCTGTGCAGGTCCCGCTGCCCCAGAGCCTCAGCGACTTCAGAATCGCTCACCGAGCTGCAGTTAAAATCTCTAGTCCCCAGGATCAGGAGTGTAAACACTGCAGTGTACACAGAGTGCAGACTGCTAAAATCTTAGCGTAGTGTGGTCTCAACTCTCACAGACCGAAGACACCAGGAACATGGGTGTGCAAGCTGTTAGAACGGTTGCTAATTTGAGAGTGCACAAGATAACACGCTAACCACAGGTCTGCAGCGATCTCTGGGATCTGGGTGAAGGTAAGACGAGACTGAAGCAGCATTCGAGAGACACAGGTCTCACAGGCACTGAAAACCGGGCCCCGGGTCTGCGTTGCTCCACAGCTCATCCTCAACAGATCTGCTGGCAGCTGAAGCCTCGTTTAAATAACTTTATTTCAACTCCAAGCACTGATCCAAAACGGGGCCTCGGAGTCACGCGGGGCTTTCCCTGGACAGGACCCAGTTCCCTTCTAGACCTGCTGAGCCCAAATCCCTGAGGGATGCTTACCACTCTGCTGGCTGTAAACACCACAGGCAGCCCTAAGGACGGTCCTTGGCAAGAAGCACTCTCCGGCACCCACAGCACCGTGAACCACTTCGTCTCGACCCCACTGGCCGTGTCTGATGAGGGTTTCTGCTTCCTCACCTCTCCCACCCCTGAGCTCCCAGGCGGCTAGGTCTTTAAAACAATCTCTCTACACCTGGTGCTCAGTACAGCGTGCGCTCAATAAAGCCTTAATGTATTAACAGTGAAGAGTTATTAACTAAAAATGCGGAAAACAGAATAATGCGATACGGTCTCGCACAGAATTATACAAATGAATTATAAAGAAAGCAAAAGAAGCAAATAAGTGATCAAGAACAACTGTTTCAATTACAATGTTTAAAAAACAGAAGAGCATGAAAAATATGTCTGTTTAGGGGTGAAAGAAAAATCCACATTCGCTTTCTTCTGAATTTTGAATGCTTCTGAAGGGTACCTTGTGAAGCTAATAAATGGGTATTATATACTTTTCTGCATCAACATTTACAACCACAAATTTAGAAATATAAAAAGGGAGAGATACAAACTTTCTCAGTCTCTCCTTTCTCTGCGACAGAAATCTATCGACAGACGAATCAGAAATAAACCTTCCCAATCCCTTCTTTCTTTCTGCTTCACAGTAATAACAGAAAACAAAGATACCTTTACAGGTATATCCTGAATAACCTAAACGGTGGCCACTCACGTCGTAGATAAAACGGAGTTCTGGGACCTCGGGCAGAACACAGAAACGGAGGCGAGTAATGTTCACAATGTAACTGACAGCTTCTTGTAGATCCAAGGCCCTTCCTCAGTAAAAGCACAGTCATCTCACAGGCAGTAACAAACGTGTAAAACGGTGGCTTAAAACAAAAATCTTAAAACTTTATCCCCTTCCGCAACAGGGATTCTACAAATGCTCTATTTCCGGCTCAAGTGCCGGAGCACATCTCTCCTCACTTGAGAGCTACGACGGACCCGCAGTGCCTCTGAAGGCGGAGATTCATTTTCCGAAGTGACCCTACCACACAGACGAGTGCTTCTTCCAGAGGCTTTAAATGCTTTTTAGAAACATTTTATACTTTTGCCTTAGAAGTACGTACCACGTTCATATGGTGCAAAATTCAAAAGGCACAAAAAGGACATGGTGAACCGCACCCTTCCCCACCCAGAAGCAAATCTTCAGAGTCTATTTTGTGCGTATATAATTACACCTCCCGATACTCATGTTCTTCTTTCTCCTGGCTTGCACAAGCGTTAGAATACCATTTGGGGTTACCAAACGGAATATGCAACATCCAGTCAAATGTCCAACATTTGGGACGCACTTAAAATAGATCACTCTGAGCAAAGCTTGAGAATGTTTTTCAGGACACTTTTGGTGTCACTGCACAGCATGTCTACACATCCAGGCCTGCTTCTGCCTCTGGGCAGCTGGATGGACGACGGCCTGGGGCGTCTCTTGGCCGCCCGCTTGCGAACCAGAGGGCGGGGGACTCACGCGTTTAAGGAGTGCTGACCAGCGCTTCCGTGTCCCAGGTGCCGCGCGGACGCCAGAGGTCTGCGGTGAGAAAGTAAGCTCATGTCCTGGCCCCCAGAGAGCTTACGTTCGCTTACGTTTTAGCGAACCAGTACAACAGGGAAGAAACTGTTTTCGGTACATACCAGGTAAAAGAGGAAACGTATTTGTCTCTCTATTTGCTCCATTCTTTTACAGTGTGAAAGTAACCAACACGTGAAAACATTAAGGAATCCTTTTCAGGAATAAAATAACAACAGAAACTTGTCTTACTCTACTTTATGTATTATATCAAAATAGGTACTAAATATCCCTTGTTTCCATTTTTCTTTAAAAGAATAAAAAACTAAAACTCCAAGTTTGGTTAATATCCAATGAAAACCTGTATGATCAGTTTGGAGAAAATTCAACAAACTGATATAAGATGCCGAAAGGCTGAGTCAACTTTATATACGAGAAAGTTTTGATTGTTACATCGACATGTAAAAAATGACACTTGAAATATAAAAACAGACAAAGGAAGTATTTCCATGTACTATTTAAGATGATAGACTCTAATGCACAAAATCTGAGAAACAAGTTCCAAGTAAGAAGGTCCAGCTGTGCCAGCCAGAAATGATCTCAAGCAGGAGAGCAAGCCGAGGCCGAGGACACCCTAAACCTGCTCACGATGGCAGCGAGCGCCTCGCGAGAACGATACAGACACAAGCGGCACTAAGTGGGTGGCGGCCTCTTCCTCCTCAGCCTCCTGGCGTCACCGGACACGTGGCCCCGATCGGCGCTCCCTCCCCCATCCACCACCCCCATTTCTCCTTCTGTCCTCCTCCCCCCCCCCCCTCCGCCCCCCCCCCCCCCCCCCCCGTGTCTCCCCCTCTTCCTCCTGGGGGCGCACAGGGTCGAAGGACAGGAAAACAGCTCTCTCCCTCCTTTAGTCCAAATTCTCACTTAAAACTTAGCCTGAACAAAGACTCCGGACATTTCTGCAAAATAAGCTGCTATTAAATGAAATGAATCCTGGATACGGAAGAGTTAACTAGATAGAGATAAAATGAAAGTACATTAAACTCTTAAGAAAAGTTATTTATATTAACTGAAAAGCCAACACATCCAGCATCTGGTCAGTTACCGCTGTTCTGCCCGTGAGGTCGTCAGTGCTCGAGATGAGACAGTAGCAGGAAGCGCAGCATCCCCTTTGGAAGCATGCCAGCCGTAGCAGGCAAAGCGACCCCTTCTCCCTGGGGTGCGCACACACGCGCAGGACCCGGGTGAAGGCAGCAGCGGCGGACAGAGGCCACGCAGACACGTGCAGGGGAGAGAAGGAGAGGGTGAGCTGCAGGGAGGCGACTGTCCAGGGGGAAAGGCACGTCCTGCCCCAGCCCTGGGCTGGAGGACACGGCAGCCAGGCTCCGCGCGGCGTGGGCACATTGCTGAGGGGGACACTGAGTTGACAGGGAGTCCCCGAGCAGCAGGGGAGCAGCCGTCTGTCCATGACAGGGAGACCCACCCCGCTCCTTCCCTGCGGAGCACAGCCCAACCCAGAGCAAGGGACAAAAACGACTTCTACCCCCGTCCCTCCAAAAGACAGTGGAAGCACCCGCCCACATCTCAAAAGCCTCCAACGACACCTACAGGACCTCGGCCCAACCCCGGGGACACGTGCTTGGCTGACAACGTGTCCAGGGAAACAGTCTCTCGTGACAAGTCAGCATCCACGAACACAGGGAAACTAAGTCCATTTCACTCTGCTTGCTGACCGGGCTCGGTCAGCAACGACACCTTAAGAAGACAGCGTCACCTGGTGAAGAGAACAGCTCTGGAGTGAGACAGACCCTGGCCGGCCGGGCCTCCACGCCCGCCGCCGCCGCCCCCCCCCCCCCCCCCCCCCCCCCCCCCCCCCCCCCCCCCCCCCCCCGGCACCTGCGAGTGCAGCGCGGAGCTGAACTTCAGGCACCTGCGGGGCGCTGCAGCTCTCCAGCAGGCAGCCCAGGCGCTCGGGCGCGTCAGACTGACGGGGGCCCCGGCTGCCCAGCTATACGGACCACGAGTCTCTCTGGAAGCCACCTGAGTCACCTGCGTACCTACTGCACAGCCTAAAGCAGCAGCTCGGTAAACGCTGACTAGAGTAGCAGAGGGCCGCGAAGGAAGCCGTGTTTTAACAAGTATCTGATAGGTGCCGTCGCCAGTACTTGGTAACCAGTAGGACACAGCCAGCGTTTATCTCGGATCCATCAGTTTCTTACACCGACAAAAAATTTCCCTATGTCTTATTACCCGGGAGGCCGTAAGGATGAAGCAAGCCGTCAAAACGCCAATTCTCACTAGAATCTACGTTCCCACGGTCAGGGGCTTAACCTGTTTTGCTGGTGTTCTCCTATCTCCAAGGTCCAGAACAGTATCTGACACATAGTAAGCATTCAATAAGTACTTGTCAAAGAAATAAATGGATGAATTCTCATCCTGTCTCTGCTACCCACCCAAGTCAACTTTCCACTATTCATGTGAAAATTATCCTATGTCAGCTGCTATTTATCAACTCTCTCTGGGTTAATACTCCTATTTTCAAAAATTTCAGTTTGGGAGAAAACAATCATTAGCTTCTAGCACGTAATGCAAAATCTTGAATGGCAGACCCAAGGCCCAAAGATGATCCTAAAAACTTCTAAGTTCAAAAACAGATGGCTGTCTTCCAGCCGCCGTTCACTGCCTCGGACCACTGAGCACCAAACCCTCACCACTAATCATGTCTGCAAACCACTGTGAGGAAACCAAAGTTTCATGAACTTTTCAGCCGGAGAACTGAGAGACAAGGCAACACTCCCATCTTCCTCATAAACAGCTGATCAATTTAAAAAAACCTTCAAACATAATTAAGCATAAACGCTACTACTTGCAGCACACGGCCACGGACTAATTACGGAGCATCGGCCAAAACAACAGCATTTTCCCTGTGTCAATATAACACGACCCAGCTGTGCCATGGAGACCACTGGACCCCAAGTGCCACATCTAATCATTAGTTATCATCTTGTAAACAAAAATCAATACTCGGGAATCAAAGAGAAAAACGTAATTGCCGCCCAAGGAAACACAGATTATCTACATAACCAGTCTGTTTTTAGCTAACTTTTTCTATAATTACTTACTGAGCTCTATTTAAAAAGCAGTTCTGGGTGGGAGGGACAATACTCTGTTCTTCACAGCATTTTACAATAAAGGTCACATACCATCATTTTAACCAAATAAATAAGAAATGATACAGTTCAGCTGAACGGTAAACAAACGTGTCACACATATATTAAATATGCGTACAAATACGTACACTACATACGATGCGTGTGCATAAAACATTTCCTTAAGAATGTCAATGTATTTCTCTACCTGATGGCTAAGTTATAACAATAGCTTTAGCTTAAGAGAGCTCAACAAACGCAATATTTAGAAGGCTAACATGAACACAAACTTAGTCTATTATAATTTTAAAACTAAGCAAATATCGCTCCTCTTACAGGTGGACTTCTTAGATGTAATTAAATTTAGATATTCTTTTGACACTGTTCATACATGAAGCAACAGTGTGATAAATACACACACACCTGCCTCCATGACGTCTGTCCCAAGAGGACTACATTTCAGTTTCTCATTTTTAGTAGTTAAGTATTTTACAGGGTTATTTTGGAAAAAAAATTTAAAAGGGAGTAAATCATTTAAACTTCTTAAATCCTCTATATTCACTATTTAAAATTTTGTTTTTCGGTATTCATTTCTGTGCATGTGAAGTTTATTTTTAATGCATATACATATTTTAATGCGTATACATATGAATATACATATCCTATAACCTTAATTAAGGGTTTTTGTTTTTTTAATGAATACCCTCTTATGATGGTTACTTTTTAAAATAGATGATCTTAAAAAAGGTTGTCAGTCAAAAGAAAGACCAATTAAAATAACATTCATTAAAAAGAATAACATGTAAAGCTGAGAATGTACATTGGTAACACCTCTCACCTGGGCTCAGCTCTACGAGGTAGGGCAGTTTCTCCGGCGGGAGCGCAGCGCCATAGCCAGACCCATCAACTCGCTCCTTCCCGTGCAGCGGCTTCCCATCCATGTGCTTCTGGCTTTTCTTTGGGATGTAGTCTGGTGGCCTCCTCTTCAGCTGAAAGACTAAAATCCCTAGAACAGTAACACCGTAAATTCGCAACCAGACTCAAGTGAGTGTAGACGGCCAGCTGACTGGCAATCAACTGTTCAAAGATTTATCAAGAAAATGTAATTTAATAACATCTCCCAGGGAATAATTAAGCAAAAGCTTTACCCAATTTACACTTTCCCTCAACAGAGGAAATACTACTCTCTTGACATGTTCTTGAAAACTCTAGCAAGCAATTTCCAAAAGTTATTTTAAATTAACCCCCTCCCAAGCATATCACATGCATGAAAGACAACACTCCAGTTTCAGAATAAATGAATGTTTCTATTGGTAAAGAACCCTATGATCAATAAATACACTCATACACACATGTAATAACACATGCGCACACAAATACACATACATTCTTAGTGAACCTGATTTTATTTAATTCAATTGAATTAACTCAGAATTCAAAGCAATCTGACTTTAATAAAGTTTAGCTTTATACTGTCGAGAAAAGGTACTAAGCAAGTGTATGTTTAAAACTCGCAATCTACACTCAAATATGACTGGCAGTCAGTTTTTATGTCTTTATTAATGCAAAGGCCCTCCACGGAGCAACAGGTAGCTTAAGATGTGTATCTGAAAGCAAGAAAACTCTATTTCAAAAAAAACATACCTTTAAACCCTCACTGCTTTGACGTAATTAGGAGAAATCGTTGCGATAGTGAAAAGTCTGGATTCATTATATGAAATGACTAAATTACTAGACGGTATTTAGGGTTGAAGGCTATTTTCCCTACCACAACAAATCTGGCCAAACAACACCAGTCCATCTGGTCGGCAGGGAAAGGATCCCGCTGCCGACAGACACCCATCTCCCACGTCCTGACACGGTGCTGAAGTCCAGCTTCTTCAGGACACGGTACTCCTGCTGCCACAAAACGGTCTGTGCCAGGTCTCCCACTAGACCCACCAGCAGAGAGCGGCCCTCAGGATGTGGGGACCCCCTAGGAACCACCCAGCAAGTCCAAGAAGGGGGCAGAAACCTGCACAGCAAACAGCCCTCAAAAGGCTCCGCCACGCGCACCGTCCTACACCTTCCAGTAAGTTAAACGACTAATATTTCAAATCGGAGTGTAACGCATCACAGCGGTAATTCTTTGACAAGTAAGACTACTCTTCACCTCTGTCATTCGGCCACTCCCTGAAGATCTGTAAAGGGCACTCATCATCACCAAGGATAACTTCCTCAGCAGCTTTCTCGTCAGAACGCTGGGCCCCAGGAGGGAGCATCACCTGGGAGGGAATAACAGTGAACTGTGACGACACTCAAAAAGTGAATTAGCAGCTATTTAAAAGAAAGAATGTATTGTTTTTGAGGAAATAAAAAAGTCACTGTAGATAGAACTGAATGGGTCAAACACAATGAACAATTCTCAAAAACACTGACAGAAGTGAAGGAAAATAGTTTCCAATTAAAAGCCTGGCCAGCCGGCCGGACCGTCTTCATTCACCTGCTGCTCTGCGCCCTGCTCCCCGGCCCATCTAGCCTGAGTCTGCTTTCTGACAAACTCTCTTTTGGAAAGACTGCACGCGACAGTCAACCTGTGCGTAATTCCTTCGGGAAAGGTGACTGCAGGACCCACCTTTCATAACCAAACGTTTTAATGTGGTCGTTTCATCGAACATGTAACCTTTTAGGGTACAATCATCACATAACAACACAAGAGATTAGCTTTCTTTTTCTTGTAGAAAATTCGTTTTTATGATTAAATTTTAATCAGGTCATTTAGATGTATTACTGGGCCGTTCATTCAACAAATGCTTCAAGATACTGCATTCACCACACTCAAAAATCTGTAACACTGGATTACTCTTTATTCTATGTTTTTACAGCAAACGACTTTTCTCAATCATTCGAGAAAACCCTCTGTAACACAGAGAACGGAACCAGCGGCCGCAGGGCTCTGTCTCCGACCCCCCGCTGACTTCTGCCCCACCGCTCGCACCAACCAAAACACGGTTACAGAAAACAGGAGAAGCCAGGCACTGGCACCTGAGAATTATTTTCAGCCTGGAGTTCCTGTAATAACGTCACCCTAGTAGGCCTCACTCCCAATTAGATCATCGTGTGCATAGACCAGATGGGTTAGACTTCCACAGAACTGTAAAACTTCGCTCCGCACTGCTGCAAATTACCCTAAAAAGACAAGTTTATTACAACACACCCTTATGCTAAAGTAACCAACCTTTCCTCACAGCGTCTTGTATTACATGCAGTATAGTGGGCTTGGAACACACACTGCTTCAGGATCTGACCCTCACTCATCTCTTTAAGTCGCAGTCTTTGTCACGTATCCTCATAGATCCAGTCACACAGAACTTCTCCGAATTCTCGACTGGGCCACGAAACCTCATGCTTCCACGATCCCTTGTGCCTCAAAGGCCCGTCCCCAGCTTTCGGGTCTAGCTAGCGTGCCCTCTCACCTCTCAGCCCAAGTACAACTCCTCCAGGGAGCCTTCTCTGACCTCCGTTCTAATTTCAAGCTCCTTGCCTGTATTTCTTTCTCGGACTCTCTGTCTCCCTTTACTGTAACCTCTTTTGAAGGCAGCTCTTATTTTTGCATCCCAGCACAGTATCTAACAAATAAGAGGAACCTACATATTTATTGAATAATTCACTGAATAGGTATAATAGATGGATGAAAGAGCTACATATTACATGATGGATGAGATGGCAAGGAAACAAAGGATTTCTATCTCAAGGCCAAAACAATAATCAACTCCTAATTTATCCTGCCTGAAGCTTGCGAAAGAAAATGCACAAGAACAGAGAAGAACGAAAACCAAAACTAGGCGACCCTCAAAAGAAATCATCAAGTGATCTCAAAAGGGACCGTCAGTAAAAGCCCCTGGTTAAGGTGTTCTTTCACTTTCTGATTTTCATCAGTAAAAATACGGCAGAAATTAAAGAAAGGAAAAAAATGTTATAAAGTTCACTACCACATATCCTATCAAATGCACCTTTATGGAACTGAGAATTATTTAATAGATTTATATACACTTAAAAGTTAACACTGCCCTGGCGAACACCTGAGCAATCCCAAGTGTTCGGCAGTGGTAGCTAAGCTCCTGCCCTTGGGCTCACAGCCTAACAGGGACCCAGCTGGAAAAGGGTCAGCCCTCTGTTTAGCAATGCAGACCCTATTTATACCGCTGTCTTACTGGTTTTATCCTAAGAACACTTTTTACAGCAGTTATTAACCAAAACTATGAGGAACGTGTATCAAAATCTACCATTGATCCAAGGACACAATTATTCTTTAGGTGTAAATATATTTTCCATACATACACTAATGCTTGCTCCATACTGCTATTTCTCCCAAGCAGGAAAGCAACGAAGCCAGCATGACAACAGGGTCCCCCTGTTTCAAACTCACCTGCAGGAGGAAAACGCCCAGCGTGGCCTGAATCTCAGGTTCTTTCCCTTTGGAGAGAATGCGTGATTATCCCGATGACCTATCCTCCCAACCTCGCCCTCCCAGCCCCTCCCTCCCCAAAGTAAGGCGAGTTTTCAGTCTCTTTCTAATAAGACCAAAAGAAAGAAAAGGCGCAGCAAAAAACAAATACTCATGAGCATCCGTCTATCTTCCTCCACCCTACAATGAAATGAGCTTTGCTGTACTTCTTTCTGATTCTAAATAACACAGGCTCAACGTAAAAAACTCAAATACAGAAAGGCATAAGGAGGAGGGGGAAAAAAATCTGTGAGACAATAAGTATATTTTCCTGATCATGCTTTCTGTAATTACGCATTTGTTTTTTACATAAGAAGGTGCATGGCCTGATCACACGTAACATTTTAAAGTCTCCTGTTCCTCTCCCTCCCCTCATGTAGGTAGTTAAGCTGGTGTGTATCCTTCCTATGCATGTACCTTCCTTGGTGCTCACGTATACATACACACAGAATTTTGTTGTTTGGTTTGATTGTATGGTGACTGTTTTTCCAAAAATAGGGTATTGTATAAAATGTAAATACGTCTAAGTCAACTGGTATTGGTCTAACTCAAAATGTTTCATAATGACAAGGTATTCAAAGTATTCCTTAAGTGATGAGTATTTAGTTTACTGCTATAACACACAACACTGGGGAAAAAAGTTTTTACAGAAATACACTCAGGAATTTACCATTTGTTTATTTTGACGTTATAACTAATATTTACCACCGTACTTCTAAAGAATATTTTCCATCTCAGACATCACCTCCGCTCTGAAACAGGTGCCGCAGAGGATGGCCACACAGCGATCCCCCAGACGCTCCTTCCCCGTCGCCGGGGACTCCCTTCTGCTGTGCTAGAGCCTGTTCTGCGATACCCTGTTCTTCTCTTTCTTGGCCTACGCCACGATTTTGCTGGAGAATGTCCTGCAGCACCTTACTGAGAGAGGCTGCGCGGGTGGTAGATTTTTGCCGTGTGTGTCTTAAAACGTCTTTATTCCAGCCGCCCAGCGCCTGACCCAGGGTATGGCTAGAGGTCGGTTCCCTCTGCATCAGGAAGCGCCGCCTCCCTGAATTCCAGAGTCCACGGCTACTGCTGAAGTGACTGCTGCAACTGTGTCCCCCAACCCTTTATACAAGCCCTGCACCTTCTTCTTTGCGATCATTACCCTCTCTTTTTCTCTAGTTTCCTGCACTTTCACTACACCCTGGTTTGGGCCTTTTTCAAAGCAACTGTCCCATTAGTTAGTGGGCCTTTTCAACCTAGAGACTCGAATCCTTCAGTCCTGGGAGATGGTCTAGCATTGCTTCTTTGGTAACGTCTATCTCTCCATTTCCTGTTGCTTTTTCTACCTGGTCCTCCTTGGGCTAAATTTTAAGATATTCTGCACCGATAATCTGAATTCCCGAGCCCCTCTCTTTTTGTCCTCCGGCAGATTTCCTCCACTTGCTCTTTCATCCCTCCACTGACATTCTGCCCCCACCCCTCATTTACCTGGGCTTTTCAATCCCCAGGAGCCCCCCGCATGCTTCTCCTCACTGCGCTCCGGATGCGCCATCCGCCGAGTCTCTTAGCTCTCCCACACTTCCATCTGCTTTGTCTCTTGTATCTCCGGGTTCTCTGATCTGTCTGTGTTGGTCTGTCTTTCATTTTAGAGGCATTTGCAAATGTCTACTGAGTCTGGGCCGTCCACTCACACTGACAGCGAGTCACAGGAAAGCTGACGGTAACGGCGAGGACGGCTGCTGGACCAGACGTCCAAGGGTCAGTTTCCATACAGATCTTTCTTCTCTGACCAGAAAGTGCCTTCTGGGAGGAATCCTTCAATCTTCTGGGTACAGCCTTCCCCTCCATCCTCCTGCTTGTGGTAAAGACCCTGCTATGCCAGTTACCCCCAAAGCCAAGGCCTCCTCCCCCATCGGTTTTACTCTGGCCTTCGGATGGAGAGACGACGCAGTAGCTGGATGGGAAGGCAGTCTGCTGGAGGCTACTACTGCTTATAAAAACTTTCCACCCAATTTGTTTTCAGCCCAATTTTCAATGCCGCCTCAGAACGTGCTAGAGCCCCTCATGCCTGAGTCCGCTAGGGGCTGGGAGACAGGCAGCTGCGCGCTTCCCCTCGGCCGGCCCCCTCTGCAGGTCCAGCAACTTAGATACTAACCCGCCCGCTTCTTCAGACTCTCATCTACAACTGCTCTGCCGACCCTTCGCTCACTCTCTCTGTTCTCGTGCACTCCCAAAGGGCTTTATCCTTTGTTGTCATCTCAGTGGAATCAAAACGTCTGTTTTCTCACCTATTTTCAGATGAAAATTGGGCTTTATTCATAAAATTACACATCTACCAAATGGTTTTTCCAACTGAATATAAAGTCTCAGCTTTTCAGCAAAAAGAAAAAAGCCATAAAACTCAAGCAAGATCTTTTATTTAATTCTCTCTGTAGCAGCACTAGGAACCACTGCTGAGAGCTTACAGAAGACCACTCACTCTGTCCACAGCCTGGAAAACTGAACACTGTTAGCATTTGGATTCATCTACAGAGTTAATGCAAACCCAGTCACAACTCCAGCAGGTTTTATGTCGAAATTGATAAGTTGATTCTAAAATTTATTTGTAAATGCAAATAACCTAGAATAACCAAAGCAATTTTTAAAAGCAAAAGGAGAAAGCAAAATTGGGACTTTATATGATTTTTAAGACTCACCATAAATCCACAGTAATCAGTCTGGTGTTGGTGAAAAGATGTAAGATATATAAATGAAACAGAACAGATTCCAGAAATAGAACCAAACACATATGGCCTACTGATTTTCAACAAGGTGCCAAGGCACTCAGTGGGAGAAAATAAAAGTCTTTTTTTCTGTATCTGTACAGAAGAAAATGAGCATCGACCCTAATCTCACACCATACACAAATGTCACCTTGAAATGGAACACACAGACCCAAATGTAAGACCTAAAACTATGAAACTTCTAAAGTAAAATACAGGTACAAGTGTCTGCAGCCTTGGAGGAAGCAAATTCTCATACAGAAAGTACAGAGCACTAAAAAGTTAACAAGCTGGACTTCAACAAAATAATAAATTGTTACTCACTGAAAGATACCATTTTAAAAATGAAAAGACAAGCCAAGCCACAGACTGGGAAAAAAATATTCACAGTACATGTATCATACATAGGACTTGACATGTATATAGATAATCAGGGAAACTCAAATTTCTTCCACAATGAGACACAACTACACCCATCAGAATGCCTAATAGTTAAAATGACTGACCAAACCAAGCATGGGTGAGGGGCAGAGCAACGGCATCTCATATGACTGTGGGGATGCAAATGGTATACTCAGGTTGGAAAGAGTTTCTTTAACAGTTACACACATGCCTCCTACGAAGCCGTTCACTTGAGTATTTACTCAAGAAAAAAAGTACTTCTATGAGAAGACCTGCACGTGTGTGCTCACAGCAGTTTTACTGTAAGAGCCCAAAACTGAAAACTGGAAACAACGCAAATTCTAACAGGTAAGTGGATGAACAAAGTGTGACATATCCATACAATGAAACACAAAAATACAAAGAGGCGTAAGGAAACTTCTGAAGGTGAAGGAAATGTCCACTGTGCTGACAGGCCCAAACCGATGGTATTATAAACTTTAAATACATGTAATACATTGTACTTTAATTATTTCTCAATAATCTTGGCGAGGGCAAGAACTAAAACAAGTAACCACACTTTCATTATTTAATAATCAATTGCTAAGATGAGAGAAAGAAGGACATCTTCTTAAAAAAATCTACTTCCAATGAGATTTTGACAGAGAAATAATGGGTATAAAGAAGTTATTAGATACTTGTGACTGACTTAAAGGTTAATAATTTTCCAAAAAGTTTGTCTTAGAAGAGAAAATCTGCTTGATTTTACTTAGTGTCACCAATTCAACTCTGAGGCATAAAATTTCACTGTATTTCTTGAGTACTAGGGTCAAAGATACACCCTTTATCTCCAAGAAATTACGGATGACTACTAAACCTACCAGCCAAATGTCGGTTAATGATGAATAGCAAACCAAGATTTATTTAAAGTTGGGTCGTTACGACACATCTTAGTAAAAACCCTAAGAAAAAAATCATTAAGGCAGATTTTACTAAAATAAAATTGTTACCTATATATATGCAAAACAAAAACTGGAAGGATATACATCAAAATGTTAATAGCGCTTATCCTTTGGTATTAGAACGACAGAGGATTTTCTTCAGTTTGCCTTTTTATACTTTTCTTAGTTTACAGCAGGAACGCAGATTACTTTTGTAATGGAAAGGAGAATGTTGTTTCTTACATATATTTACACGTGGTTTCGTTTTAGCAGATTCTAAGTGATACAGTGTGGAGAAGTTCAGCCTAAGTCTAACTTCATTTAAAGAATATCTTTCCATTTAAATGCAAAGTTCTAGCACGTGTGATGTGGGTAAGTAGGGGCGCGGCAGGTACTCACGCGGGCAATGCAGTAATCCTTCGGGTTTTCCTTCTCCAGGCCGTACTTCTCCAGAGCTTCAGCCACAGCGAGGCCTGCAGGGTCGGTGGTAGACAGCAGGATCGTCTTGTAGGGAATATTTGGTTTTAAACTATCTGCATAAATCCTCAGTGTCCCACCTGCAAAAAACAGTGGCATCTCCGATCACAACTTTTGGTCCGATACCAGAGATCTGTCTACGAATTCCATCCCCGCTTCCTGGCAGGTGACACACACCGGCAGGGACGTGCCGACCCAGTGATCCTGTGCTAGGCTAGGCTGTTTCTGTCCTCCCTTCGAGCCCGTGCAGTTTTTATAATGACGAGCTGATTTCCACTGTGGGGAAAGGACAGAAAGGGAAGAAACCCCGGAGTTTCTTCCAAGTGCTGCTCCTGCTTTGACTGCCTTCTCACTTCCTTACCTACACAGCGTGAGACATCTACTTTCCCCACTTCCGCTACTTCCTGACCAACAATCTGAAACTTAAAAACCCCGAACAGTATTAATCCCACTAAATAACCCAGTTTTTTCAAAAAGTGAACCAGAAATCAGGATGCTTCAGGTGCTGGAGTCCAAAGACATTTCATAAGGACCTGTCACCAAAGCACTGGGCTCTATTTACATTTCCAGGTACTGCAAACCAGAATGTCATTTCTAGCTGTGAACTCATTTGGGAGGAAAAAAAAGTCAACTAGAGCAGAGCAATTTGGATCCTTAGCTTTTCTTTTTGTCTGTATATTTCTTTTTAATGCAATCCTACATATGCTATATTACTGACATTTTTGGTGTCATAATTTGCTTTTTACTTATGATCTAAGATTTTTAAGTCCTAAAATCTTAAGTCTAGCTGAAAGACTACTGGGGGTAGGTAGGCAACTCAGGCAAGATGCCACATCCCCATGCTACGTGGGACCTCGGGGAGGCTTCCCGACTTCCTTTGCTCACCTCTACGTTAAAGAGCTAGATTAAACATCTCTGGATCTCTTGGAGCAAATTCTACATCCATGACTCCCTTTTGCCTCTTCTGAATTCTAATGCAGTTATTCTGGCTACTGAATGTTTCTCACACCCTCTTTTTCAACAAGTCTGGCACACACTGCGTTATGACAACTTGACTACAATAAAATAACGCTGGTCTTTTAAGAATAATCAGTAATGACACGGGGAGGGGGAAGGGTAAGCTGGGACGAAGTGAGAGAGAGGCATGGACATATATACACTACCAAACGTAAGGTAGATAGCTAGCGGGAAGCAGCCGCGTGGCACAGGGAGATCAGCTCGGTGCTTTGTGACCGCCTAGGGGGGTGGGATAGGGAGGGTGGGAGGGAGGGAGACGCAAGAGGGAAGAGATATGGGAACATATGTATATGGATAACTGATTCACTTTGTTATGAAGCAGAAACTAACACACCATTGTAAAGCAATTATACTCCAATAAAGATGCTTAAAAAAAAAAAAAAGAAGAAGAAGAACCAGCAAGCCCAGGCTGGTATTAGAACGCGGACCTGCTGACACACGCCAGGGGTCAGGCTATCTACAAACTCACAGGGATTATAAGGTCCCCCTACACCGCCCGTCCCAACGCTGAGGACACAGCATGAGCTGGTCATCGTCCTAGGCTCCAAACAGCTTGTAACCTGATTGCAGGGTCGAAATCCGGGGGAGAAAACAAACAAGACAACAACATGAAGACATAAAATATGACATCAGAAACACAAAACGTAGGGGAGGGAAGTAAAAAATGCAGATCTTTTACAATGTGTTTGCACTTAAATGACTACTAGTTTACCACAAGTAGATATAGATCAACATATATGAAACCCATGGCACCCACAAATCAAAAACCTACAATAAACACACAAAGACTAGAAACAAAAAAACAGAGTACCACTAAAAAAAATCATCAAAATACAAGGGAAGAAACAGAAAGAAGACATGAACAGAGAAGTACAAAAACTAGCAGAAAACAAGTCCTAAAATGGCAGTGAGTACATAGCTATCAATAATTACTTCAAATGTCAATGGACTAAATGCTGCAATCAAAAAACAGGATGGCTGACTGGATAAAAAACCAGAAGCACCTACGCGCTGCTTACGAGAAACTTACTTCAGAGCTAACGACCCATACAGACTGAAAGCGAGGGGAAAGAAAAAGATATTTATTTCATGCAAGCAGAAATGACAAGAAAATGGGGGTGGCAATACTCCTATCAGACAAAACAGACTTTGGAGCAAAGTCTATAACAAAAGACAAAGACGGGCATTATGTAACGATAAAGGGATAAATACAAGAGTACTCCGTTCACACATACGCACCCTATACATGAGCTCCTAACTATATAAAGCAAATACTAGCAGACATGAAGGGAGGAACTGACAATAACACAACAGTAGAGAGGACCCAAACTCCACTGACATCCATGGACAGATTAATAAGTAACTGACTGGATACAGTCTAATTTAAGAGGTTTTTGGTTTAAAAGCATAATACCATAGTATCATCACAACAGAAATACATACCTCCCAATTTCCTAAGGAAGGGGAGATAGAAGAAAAGCTAACATTTTAAAATTCTACCATCGACTAAAATCTGTTTGTATAAATATACATTTCGGTTCTAAAATTAAGGGAGGATGATTCCCCTATTCAGAAGATGAAGAAAGCGTGGCCCACGGAACACAAGGGTCCCTACTGGAACCCAGCTCCAGAGTCCGTGTCCTAGCACTCCACAGCTCCAAGACTGTTCACAAGAAAACTGAGGCAGAAGGGCTGACTCCCAAGGGCATTCTGAGGTCAATTACACTTGGAAGACATCGAGAAAGTAAATACGTCTGAGTGTTAAAAATACTTTATGAGCTCTGGGGCCAAGGCTTGTTACAAGTTATGACTTCTGATCCGCGCTGTGAAGTGAGTCAGATCTCTTTAAGTACGTCATCAGAACTTGGGGAACCAACGCTCGGGCGAACAAGACAGGAAAATTACAGACTTGGCTGTTACTCTCAGGGAAACTTACCCACCCGTGACAACATTCTTCACCAACCTAAGCGCTAAGCTAACAGCCTCAGTAGGCTATAAGGATATAGTTTTCTAAGTTGTTTATTAAAAACCAACAGAACACTTGAACTTACTATATTTGACTGCATTAATATTAACCACAGACAGCTTTTCTGCCAACAGTATCCAGTTTTTTAGGGTTTCCTAGGAGCTTGTACAGAAAAATGTTCCTTCCACTCAACCATCCCTGTAACAGACAAGCTCTACTCCAGTGGGTGTTTTGCTGTTTCTTCTCCTGATTCTCTGGAGGTTTTGTTCCTGTTTTCTTGGCCTACTTCTCAACAATGGCCGCGTATTACTGGTATACTTCCTACCTCCACCAAATCTCTTCCATGCCCATGATGTTGCATCCCAAGAACAGCTTGCTCCCAAATCTTTGTCTCCACCTGGCACCGCTGACTAGCACTCAGCCACCGAGCTGAGTGCAGCCTAAAGGCACCCCCCCACACCACGCCGGCCCCTCCCAAGACACACAGACGAAGCCTGTCTTCTCCTCCGGATGCTCCCTCATCCAGACCCACATCCATCCTGCTCAAAGCAGGGCGGCATCCGGAAGGCCTCCTCTCCTCAGAAAACTCAGGCTGGCGCTGCTTCCCGATCATTCTCTCTTCACATTGCTCCCGCTCTTCTCTCTTCATGACCACTGTCCCCGACTGAGCTCAGAGACTCGGTCCTTCCGGGGCCACACAAGCCTTTGAAGGGGGACACCTGCTTCTGACCACAATTCCGTCAAATCAACCCTAGATTCTGCTCTCAGAGTAACCGCTCCAGATTGGAGGCCTGGGCTAAACTGAAAGCGTTCTCAATCCCTAGCTTAAAACTCTTTCAGCAGTTTATTAACAGATCATACCAAATATTTCCATCAAAGGACCCCCAATGGCACAGGAAAATAAATAGGGATCTCTGGGGACACAGGCTGAAGTTACCTGCAAAAAGCTTCCTGCTTAGGGCTTCCCTGGTGGCGCAGTGGTTGAGAGTCCGCCTGCCGATGCAGGGGACACGGGTTCGTGCCCCGGTCCAGGAAGATCCCAAATACTGCGGAGCGGCTGGGCCCGTGAGCCATGGCCGCTGAGCCTGCGCGTCCGGAGCCTGTGCTCCGCAACGGGAGAGGCCACAACAGTGAGAGGCTCGCGTTCCGCAAAAAGAAAAAAAAAAGCTTCCTGCTTTATCTTAACAACATATATAACGTTGCACCCTGACCACATTAAAGACATACTTTTTATAAAAAGATTTTGTTAAGTTACTTATAAAAACCGACACTCTAAGCCAGCTCTCCTTAGTCTGACTCACATACCCCTGAGCCTATACTTGAATATTCCTCAAGGGGTCACTGAGGAATAACGATGCCAGACTCCTTCCCGTGGTCGGAAGCGTGGTCAGCACGTGGCAGGTACCTCTGAGCATTCCTCTCGTCCTTCCTAAAACTTTTACTACATTTCTCCTTCCTCACCTTTGTAGTTTCTCCCTCCTTCCTCCTTACTTTCTTTTTCTTGTCTTTTTCAATTCCTGATTGAACAAGACAGAATATATACAAACAGATAATCATTTAGGTCTCAAAAGCCATCTATCAAATTATTTATAGAACTAATAAGTCTCTCAGTGTCCTAGTTTTTTTGAATCACCGATACTATAATTCCCATGAAACATATAATTGAGACTCAGTTCATACAGGCACTAAGGGTCAAAGCAAACCCGTGGTGCTGGAGAGACAACCAGGTTTCAGGGCCGGCTCCCACCGTGGCTGGTGCTGTATGACACGCCACCCTAACACAAAGCTCTGGGCAAGCTCACAAGAAATGGGGTCACCAGCAATTTCTGTCAAGTGGTCAGAATCAAGCAACCATGCATTTCAGAACCATGGTCCACAGACTACCTCGTGAATGGAGGTAAGGTAAGAGAGACCACTAGTAAAATAGAGAATAACGCTGCTCCCACGAGTATGACGCGAGTGTGAGCACAGCTTCCCCTGACAGATCCCACCTGCTGCCACATAAACATATCGGATAATAAGAGGGTCTGGATAGGGACTAACACCCTTTGACTCAGCCTTGGAGCCGAGAGAATGGGCCCACAATTAAGCAACCTTCCCAACCGAAACTGCTATAAACCCGGCTCCAGAGAAAAGCCACCAGTCCCAGCACTCAGACCTTAAAACTCGTGCGTGAGCTAGCAGGAGCGCAGCGCTACAAAAGAGCCGCAGAGGTGATGACTTACCAGGTCAGACATTTTTAGGAAAGGCTGGATCAACGATACAGCCTTCTAATACAAGGATTGTTTTTGAAACAAATGATTATGCTACTATCTTTTAACAAGTAAAACTACTTTACTTGCTGCGTATAATTACAGGTTAATTACAAATAAAAGTTTTATATCAAATAGCTAAAAATACACAAAACCAATTTATAGCTCACAGAGTAGTCATCTGTTTTAACTTCTCGTTTTAACCTTTATTTCCCTCAGAAATACAGGGTGATCTCCAGGAAACATCACAGTGGGACATGTGTACAGGATGTTGCCTTTGACTCAAGGGGTCCACAGGGACAAAAAAGCTGGACTTCTCTAAACGTACCTTGTTTTGCAGATTTGACTTAGAAACTGTTAAACAACACTAAATTTTAAAGAAGCAAACCTTCAAAGTCAAAAGTAAAATAAAACAAACCTAAGTATAAATCAATGTGGGTATATAATCACATACACAGGAATCGAATATGCGATTTCAAACACAGCACAGATTTCACAAAAGGCTTAAATAAAATGTTTTCACTATCATATTGGTATTAATAACAGCCCTATTTTGATTTTGGTATTATACCTGATTAATATAATTATGTTGTTAATAATTATTCTATTGTTCTTAGGAGGGAAGAATTTTACCTTTAGAGAAAAGACACCCAGATTTTCTAAAATCAAAGTAGTAAAAAAAAACATATTTCCTAAGCTCTGTCCACTAAACAGGCTTAGAAGCAAAGACTAACCAGTAACAGAGAGCGCTCCTAGCAACCAGACACTTATCCCAGCAAAAGGAACAGGATTCCTCCGAGGAAGAGCTGACTCCTAGGCTGGGGCAGGAAAGCACGAGGTGAGCAGACATCCTATCCTCCAGGGCAGCTCTCGAGATCACTGGGCCATGTCACAGACCCGGGTGCCAGCTGGAAGACAGCCCCGCTGGCTCGAAGCCACCATTCAAGGATCAGTAACGACAATAATCGCAAAAGATGGACAAACATTGAGAAGCTTTACATCCATGAGCTTATTAAAATTTTACGAACCACTGCTCACCTGGGGATGACACTAAGGTGAATATTCCTGTCCCACCGCCTACCACCAAAAACCCTAACCCTGTACCTGTATCTAATCAAGGAAAACAAGAGGAAAACAGCGGTAAACCACACAACTGGACGCCTTCAGCAAAACCTACAAGACATTCAACCTAGGGTTTTAAAACAAACCAACAAATAAGCAAACTGAGAGGTTAAAATACAAGAGAGGAGAGGAGATTTTAGAATGAAAGGCATAGAAGACGAATTAACCAATTGCAAATGCAACATTTAGGTTTTATTTGTATCCTGGCTCAACTACAGGAATTACCTGAGGCAAATCAGGAAAATCTGAACAATGACCAGGTATCTGATGGGAATTACTGTCAATTCTTTTCTATGTGATAGTGGTACTATGGTTTGCTTTATTTCTGTTTTTGCCTTTTTAGAATTGTTACCTTTCAGGAAAATATATCAAAATATTTATGGATGAGATAATGAGAAAGTTGGGACTTGATTCAAAAATAACACAGTCTGGGAATGAAAGCAATATATGTAGAAGCAGAGATGAAACGTGTTAATTATGGAAGCTTGCTTGGTAATAAACACATGGGAAGTTCATTATGTCTCTATTCTTTTGTATATACTTGACATTTTCCAGAATTAAAAAAAAAAGCCATACTGGGGATAAATACGTAAGTAAACGTATTGAAGGCAAAACTGACTCTGTACCAGACACACATGGCACACGCTTGCTACGAAGAGGCTACATCACCCATTAACTTCACTTATTCAGGGCCTCATGCATATATGAAAAGGATTATTAAATTAATAGACTTTACAACAAATATAACAGAAAAACAATTCAAAGTCTGCACCTGAATCAGGCCGCCCATCTGAGCTCCGAAATTCCTGCATTCTCTTTTCCAGTTTTTGTTGTCTCCGTCGTTTCATAACCACCTCGGGATTAGAAATCGTTCGGGTAAAGCTAGTTTCAGGCATGTCTTTGTAAACCTCAGCAGCCAGTCGAGAATTTTCACTGTAAGGAAGAAAAGGCAATAACAAGATTTTCAGAATTTTACATCAGAAACAATTATACTGAAATCATACAAAACCAAAATGGCAGATGCTATCTGCCTACACAGTTCTGCCGCGCACCGTTCACCGTGGGCCAATTACTAGGGACGGGGAATACACTTCCTCTCCATACAAGCTGAAATACAGAACTAAGCAGAAATTTATAATTAAAATTTTATAGTGAGTTTACAGAACTCAATTATTGAGTATTCATTAATAAAGCCAGAATGTATAAATTATACATTTCAGTTCTTTCTACCACGGTTATCTTAAAATAGACTAAATGACGGATACAACATTCCAACCACTAGAAATAAAGGACTGAACATACTTTAGTAAAAATCTGTCTTCAAATTACAGTAATCTTGAAGAACTCAAACAGCCTGATTTTTTAACAACTAAGAGATTTACCACCATTCACTCTCTTGAAGCGAAAGTTTTAAAAGGAAATTGCTCCATAAGTTCCTATAACGAGTCAACTGTATAGAATGATGAGTTGAAAACTAAATATTTAGGTAAGATTGATGTGCTTGACTAAATTTTGATAAATATACTTTAAGGATGCCATTTTTAAAATCACAAAATAATTTCATTAAGTCAGCCAAGCTTCGAATCAATCAAGGTAAACTTAACTCATTTTAAGTAGCTCATTTCCTTAACACAAATAATTTATCCCCCTATAAACTAAATAAACAGAACTGTAGCCTAAGTTCTAAACTCTCCTTTTCCTTGATATTTTTCATATATGAACAATCTATGTATACAAGTTCTTTCTCTTGCATAAATACACTAAGGAGAGCCTTACTATGTAATACTACAGTCAAGAGTTCATGTGCATCCCATAGGCGTCTCTGCCTAACAGATTAATATCTAAATCCATTTGGATGCACTCTACAATGGGCTCAAATTCCACTCTCAAGTAAACTCCCTTCACTGACAAATGGTTAATATCCTCAAGACACACACAACACTTAGAATCAACCAAAAAAATGGAAAAAAGACTTGAAGAGGTCACCGCAGCAGCAGCAGAATATCAACGGTCAATAAACGTGCAGAGAGACATCCACCTTGTTAATGATACGGTAAGCTCGGGTTACTGAAGGTCTCACGTACTGCAGAGACCGTACTCTGCCCTGTTGCACCCAGCAGTACTAAGGCGATGGAAACGAGAGGGCCCGTGGGCTGTGCAGACCTTTCCAGGGGCTGTCTGGCAACACAAGCACCCCAAGGGGTCTCTGAGCCATTCTTCCAGAGCCCTTCCTCAGGAAATAGTCACATGAGTCCTCAAAATTGTAAAAACAAGGATATTCGCCGGAGTATCATTTATAATACGAAAAAAACCCTGTGAACTCTCCACAAGTACATGAAAAGGGCTGGTTTCATAAATTATGGGAAAACTATATGATAGAATACTGCACAATCATTTAAATTATTTAATATGTATGTTTTTTGTGAAAATATATATATTTTGACTGTGTGTATTTATGTGAAATACATACAATTTCAGTGGGAAAATGTCACGTGAAAAGTTCTGGTTTCAAAAGACTGATTATGCTTGTTTAAAAACTCTCTACATAGATATATGAAGCTCATATATTTGTGTTGCATGAACAAACTACGGCTCTCTTTGGGCTCATGCGTGACAAGAAGCTCCTTTCCCCTTTCTGGCAAATCTATCTACTCTGACTTTCTAAACTAAGCTGTAAACAGAACACTATGCCCTCAACTCTAAGGCAAGGAGGAGGCCTAAGAGAAACCACGATAAGAGGATGAACTGAACTAGAAACTGACAAGGCTACACTGAGGCCCGGAGACTGCAAGCGAGGAGGAAAGGCCAGCTTCTGCTCATGTCTCCTTTCTGTTATAACGAAACACAGCGGTTTCCCTTATGCCCTCAGCTCCGAGGTCAGAAGCTCAAATCCCTTCCGACAGGTAAAGACACCTGTGATGGGGCTGCTGTGCGAGAATAAGGAAGGGGGGCGGGCGGGGGCCGGAGTGAACCTGATGGTGCATTTGAACCTGAAAAGCGAACACCAGCTTTTCTCACTGGTCTTGCCAACCTCTGATCAGGTGTTAAGCGTACCTGAGGTGTCTAAGAATCCACTACTGCCTTAAGGACCAAAACAACAGAAAGGAAAGGAAAGGCCAGGCAGAGACGAAGAACACCCTGACACCCAGTCTACCCAGCAACGGCAATACCGTTCATCAGTCCGCATCTTTAAGAAGAGCGCGCACAGCGAGACCAGCCCTGTGAGCGACGCGTGCAGCTCAGTCAGAGCCCCACCGGCTTCCCTCGACGCCGAGGACCCAGCACGAGCCCCAACGCACTTACCTGAGGCGCACCCTCTTCGGCCTTTACTTGGTAATTTAATGAGGTCTGCTGCATGAAAAACACCGGGCTTAGAACACAAAGAAACAGGAATATTTCCCAAATTAACTTACGTGTCATCCCCATGGAAAGGTCTATCGTCTCGATCAGACGCCTGCCTCATTGCCTCTTTTTCTCGCTTCTTTTTTTCCTTCTTTTCTTTCTTTGAGAGAGTTCTCTTGAAGTTCTGGATAACACCTTCTTTTTCCTGCTTTTCAGGTCCGTTACTCTGAGCCTTCTGATAAAAGTAACATTATCACTACACTGGCTATGACACAGAATGACATAAAGCTAGCTATCTATGGCTTGGCTAACTTCACCTCATACGCTGCGGCCAGAAACAGAGCCACCGGGGCAGGGCAAGGACTGGGGTGAGAAACGTTCTTTGTCTTGATGGGCCGACAGTTACGTGAGTGTACCGATCAAAACGTACACATTCAAGATCTCATTTCACCTTGTGTAAATTGTATCTTAATTCAAAACTATAACCAAGGAAGCAAACACACAAGAAAATCCAAACCCAGTTAGAAAACGGGTTGGAATCACACCAGTTTATTATTTTTAATAAATAAAAATCCAAATAATTTACATGAAGTAACTTAAATAAAAGGAAACTAATGAAAATATGGAAATAACTAAGTGTTTGAATCATCGTCTACTTTAAATATGTTTTCTTTAACTTCAAAAGAAATGTTAAGAGTAGCCCTAATAAACTGGATTTCATGAAGCAAAGTTGGAAGTACTGTGTTTGTACAAAAACTGCTCATTTCTTTTCCAGATCTTACTTGTTTCCTTATTCGTAATTTATAACTTGGCCTGCCAGCAGATGACACAGAGACAAATTATTTTTATATGACTTAATAGGTTGGCTGGTAAAAGAATCAAGAAAAATAAAAGATTATCTTATTGGGAAAGAAAACTGCCTTCTGCTTTGTGAGTGAGCATCTCCGTTTCCTTGCAAGCTACTCCAGCACCCTCCTGTCATCCTGACCCCAGAAGAGTTCTACTACATAGCAAGCAGGATCTGTGGCTCCGTGAAAAGGTACATCAGCTGAAACCATGGCGCAGAAACAAAATAAAACATGGACACACACACACACACACACACACACACACACACACAAAGTATCCGTTCTTGTATCATATGTGTTCGCCACAACGGCAATAAAAGTCCCTGGAGCGCAGGAACAGGAACACAGAGGACATGACACAGACAACGTGAAAACTGCTGCCCTAAGTAAATAATGGTACTTGCCCCCCAGTCTGCTGGGGCACAAAATTAAATACAAGATTTTTCTCAAAATATCCTTAACCTCCGCATTTGCTGTCACTTGTCAATACTGAATTCTAGTGTAAGAGGCCACTTGACTTAAAACAGAATTATAATTGTTTTAAAATTGTATCAATATTTCATAGTATTCCACATAAAAAGGACAGTAGCACAGGAATTCCAGACATCCTACTACCTGAGAAAGTTTTAGACTCACTCTATTTCATCATCCAAAGAAACGCAAGGAAGTTTACTAATTTCTAACCTTACACATATAACATGAAAAAGGTCTTAAATATGCCTTATTAAGTTGTATCTAAAAGTTCACATATAAATAGGTTATTAAAGTTTTATTTTCCCTTCTGATTCTTATTAAAACCTATTTTGACTTTATAATTTAGGGGAAAAAACCTGAAGCTGATTTGAACATTAAGTCTCTTAGGAACAAAAGCTTACATAACTCTTCTTTGAAAAGGAAGGAGTAATATTTTGGATTACTCAGTGAAACAGAGGATGAAGCAGGGAGAAGCTGGGCTACTTTTAAATTATATTCCAGGACGGGGGTAAAAGGGTAGTTCAGGAAGAGAAGCGAAACAGAGAATGAACCCCTCTGACACGACACGTGGTCAGACGCAGGCCAGGCACAGCACGGGCCGAGACCCAAGGCCTCACCTTAGCAGGAATGGCATCGTTCTCATTCTTAAGAACAAATCTGCCCTCCCGATCATCCTTATTCCAATTCAACTGCACAACAAGGGGTTTCTCGTCTATATCCAATCTTCTTTCTTCTTCACAACATGAAAAGGAAAAGAAAGAAGCCGTGGTTATCTAATGGCACTAGCCAATGCAACATTCTGATACACATTAAATTTTATAGACAAAAAATACCTAATTGCCTTGATTACTTACCGATAGGCTGAAGCGTAATTCACAATGTGAAGTTAGAGTTTCAATGACTAATTCAGTATTTTGGTGCTACTATATGTGTACTATCACGTGTCCAATGCCAGACACGGACCAGGCACAGCTTCCTGACAACATTTAGAATGTAACCCAGAAAATAAGAGAAATACACATGGACTAGAAAAAATTATAAGCAGGGCTTTGCCATACGTTTGTTTCTATAAATCAAATTCCCTCACATACAGCTGGAAAATACGGAAATAATGTTCATATCACACAGAAGTTCCACTGATTCATGGGATTTTTCTTCTCATGTTAATGTTAAGACGCTGTCAAGAAACGGCACCACCGCCATCAGTCTTGGAAGCGATCACTGCACTCTCCCTCCTCCCCCTGCACCTCTGATCCTCGTCTCCAAAACCACACTCCTCGACCCGCACAGCCCCTCCCACCATGAAGCACCAGCCTTTTCTCTGTCGATGAAGTGCTATGTTAAGTGACTACTTCCTCCCTTACTAGAAACCTAACAAGCCTCATGGCAGCCCACTGAGGGCCCTACACAGCCTGACCACCTACTAGAAGCCGAGAGCTGGCAAGGATTACCCAGGTAAACGCACACAGGATGCACCGCAACGAGGGCAGCAAAGACAGGAAGCAGTGAGACCAGAGGGGGTGGATGACAATGGTACAGGAAGCAAGTCAACGGGGCAAACTGAGAAGACAGAGTTTATAGAGGCTTTCAGTGAATATTATAGGTAAACAGCAGTGTTAATGATCAGAATACAGGAAAAACAAATTCCAAGTCATTATTTTATCAACTGAAAATATGAGAAAAGAGTAGTAAGTCACATATCGGATCAAGAAGTTCCAAATTCCTGCTGCAAAACCAAAATTACCAAGTTGTTCGTGTTGCAGAATCTTCACTAGATCAAAATCCCTCATGGCATGCTTTTTAGAGAACCAATCTTAAGAACAATTAAGTCTAAATCATAAAACAAAAACAAGGTGAGCTGTTCTAAAGCATACGTGCCTAACTACCGCATGCAAATATAGGTAGGGCCCTGCTACAACTTTATAACTTAAGGTATCTTCTGCCTTATGTTAGAAGAGCAGAATCCTTTTTACTTTTCCAGTTGATTTCACACAAGGAACCCTAACGCAGAGAAGGGCTGAGAGTGGCGTTTCCATGGTGCTGGGCCAGCGCTCTGGTTCACACAGCAGCTGCGGTGTCCAGCGGCTCACTGAGGAGCACGTTACATTTCCAGCGAAACGAGCTGCACCTGCCGGATGCGGCAGGAGCTGCTGGTTCCCACCAGGTTGCGCACTGTCCCACCAGGGTCACGTCGGGCTTTCCACGGCGCTGTAGGAACAAGCGCTGCCCGCAAACCAATGTGAACAGGAAAGGAGGGCACTGCCCCCACGCAGGAGCTGCGCAGGGCCCAGGAGGCACACGTGCCCCGTCAGGGAGCAACTGTGATTAAGAACGGGATGAAATTTTCAGTTTTCCTTTCATCTGATCTGTACTATTTTTTCAAACACCCACCAAGCTGTTAAAGCATAAATCCTGATGAACTTGTCTGAATCTATGCAGTAAAATGAACTGTTAGGTATTTCCTTTGGCCTAGAGATGCCACTAAAACAATTACTGACACACTAAGGGCTCCGTGACCCGAAAGAGATTGAGAAGCTGCACGCCAGGGTCTGCTCCTCTCTGAGACCCTGGCGGGGTATGAAGGTGCAGAAGGACACGGCCAGGCCAGCCTAGTGGTCACTGCAGGGGCGGGGGGACATGGGGAACACTTCCTTCTTTACACAGCTTCCTTGTGTTTTCATCGCTTACAAGTAACATATTTTACTTTTTAGTTAAAAACAAATCTAGCAAAGAAAGTTTAAAGAAAAAATGTTCTTTAAAAAAAAATCAAACCCATCCCATTTTTAGATCTCAAATCCCAACCTTAGATAGCATTTCAAAGACCTCACTTGGCAGCATTCAAATGACCCAATGGTGCAGCGAGAAGAGGGCTGAAAGTGAGAAATACTTTATTCCTCTTTGTAACCTATTTAAAAAGATTCTGAGGTAAAAGGAGAATTCAACCTCAAAAAAACGTCCAAAATTGAGACCATCCGCTATTGTCAAATTTAGTTTGGGTATTATTTATGTAGGTGATACCCTAGTAACCTTAAAAGAGTGATAAACAAGTACAGCCTACCTAACATAATACTGGTAGCATTTGGTGACACCTGAATTCCACACACTACAAAAATTTTAGCCCAATTTCAAATGTACAAAGAAAGCTGTACTTTTGAAGATAAGAAAAATAAATTATGTTCAAACAGGTTTTGTGGCTGAAACTTAAACAGGTATTCAAATTGGGCTTGTACTATATACAATCCTTTGTTTACTGCATTAACTGGAATTTGTTATTTTTTTTTAAACAGGTGACTCAGTACTTCAAAAGCATTCATAAAAAATTTTATAAATTTCTACATTTCTAATGAGTTCAACTTCAACTGCCATGTGATATATAGGATACTTTCAGAAATTTCAAATCTTAAAACAAGGAGAAATGAGAGTTTCCTCAAGATGCCCTAACTGTTCCCAAAGAACAACGTTACTGTTTCACGTTACAAAAGTATTACAGCAAGCATGATAAAACACTGGGTTTTACTCATAAAATACTGTACTCATAAAACACTGGGTTATCGTTAATTGTAATATTATAATCTATGCAGAGGAGCTACATGAAATACTTCTCCAAAATTAAGCAGCTTACTGTACCATCAATGTATGTGACAGATCTGCTGGAGAATTTCAATTATGAAACGTTATGCTACTTATCTTTGGAGAAGTGAGCATACGTAAAACTGATCTATTCATTCTAACTCCCAACAAATGCACCTACTAGGTAGGAACTTATGAGGACATTTCGCAGACATACTCGAGTTTTGCCAACCTGTTAACTGCTTCCCCAGCCCCTCCAGAAAAAGAAAGAGGGGGTCAGCAGTAAAGCAGGGCCCCCGGGACAAGTGACTGTGATAGTCTCCAGATGAGCACACATGGCCGACAAGCCCCGTCTGTGTCCACTGACCTCCGCTGACATGCACTTCGTACAGGGAGTACTTGGGTGATGACAACATCCGCATGTCAGGGCGGAATTTCTCCGCGAGCGTTTCCAGCACGTCCTGAGTGGTGGCGGTACTAGAGACCCGGATACATTTTGTTGCGAAGTTCCCAGCAGCTTTATCTTGAAAATAAAATCTCATCACTCCATGGAACTCCAAATCCTAAAAGGAAAACAAAATGATATACATTTTTGGAAAAACAACATCCTAAAATGATGTCTTCAAATTTAATTATGTGACTTGGGACAAGTTATTTACAATCTGTCTCCTTCTTACGTGTCTCAAGTATCAGGTAAGGGCGGTAGAGCACCTGACGTCAGAGCCGTCAGCAAAGGCCAGGCACACCTGGACAGGCATCGTTTTATCGCGTCTTTATAACAACCCAGTGAAGCGGATACTATGACCAAACCCAACTCTCAAGATTTGGTCTTTAAAACTCACAAAGTCTGAGTATCTTGCTCAAGCAGTTAGCTATGCAGCAAACCCAGAATTAAACCCAGATCCACTGAACTCTGAAGTCCATGCCTATCTGCCCCTGAGGTGCCATCCCATCCTGAGATTACAAAGCCTAAATGAAGAGACTGTTCTAAAAGCAAAGGGGAAATGTTAACCCCAATCCTACCATGAATGGGAATAAATGGAAACTCAACGTTAGCGGAATGTAAATTGTAAGTAATTTTCACTATGAACTACTTGCCCCAAATCAACAGACACAATTTAGATTTTTCTTAAAATCTTACTTCTAGAGAAAAATTCGACAGAATGTCAACCAAAGACTACTTCAAGCAGGCTGAAGCCCATGCGACTGTGGAAGGCTCCCTCCCGTGGCTTCCTTTTTTTTTTTCTTTTCTTTTCAATCAATTACGAGATGGTTATTTAGGTCCTTTGCTATCACCATAAAAATAAGACTCAGCATGGGGCTTCCCTGGTGGCGCAGTGGTTGGGAGTCCGCCTGCCGATGCAGGGGACACGGGTTCGTGCCCCGGTCCGGGAGGATCCCACATGTGCGGAGCGGCTGGGCCCACGAGCCATGGCCGCTGGGCCTGCGCGTCTGGAGCCTGTGCTCCGCAACGAGAGAGACCACAGCAGTGAGAGGCCCGCGTACCGCAAAAAAAAAAAAAAAAAAAAAAGACTCAGCAGTTCACATCCCACAGACTGGGAATCACCGCATCAAAGAGAATCCGTGTTTGTTTGTCAGGTTACACTTTATCTGGGGATGCGAGAGGGTGAGGTCCAGGGTTCCTGTGCACCCCATTAATCCCTTGAACACAGGACAAAGCACAGCTCCCCGCCAACTCCTGAGGAGCACTTGCGACCCGACCCCGAGGTTCTGTGCTCGGCCTCCTGCAGCAAAAAGCCTCGGCCGGGCTGCTCTTCAACGGCCGCCTTTCTCTCCCCACCACGTCTGACACATGGAGTCTCTCCACCTCCAGATGTATCCAGAATCCATCCAAAATCTTGTTAAAACCCAGTCGGATAAATCAGTCCTCGCTTTCTTCCTCGCAGTGGCTTTCGCTCTCAGACGTCAAGTTTCTCCTGCAGCTCAGAGACCATCGCAGTCAAGCTTCTGCCCACGTCCCAGTCCACTAGCCTAACCTTCACTGAAAATTATGAACTGGGAAGTATTTATCTGAAGAAAAGTAAGGCAAATGGAATATTATTGACAGAATGGGGTTAATGGTGTAACCATTCGAAAGTTAAACCGGAAAAACGAGACTATAAGGCACGTTTCTAGTGACGAAGCTTTTACTGTGCTCGCCCAGACCCTGCCCACTGGGCCACCCGCCCTCCCTGTTCCCCCTGCCCCGGGGAGAAACACAGGTAAGTGAGCATGTGTGTTAGAAGAACACCACTGAACCACAGACTCTGGGATGAAGCAGGACCACGGTTATGGGGTGAGAGCTGAGAAAGCTTAATGAATTAGGAGTCTTCTTTGTCTGGCTTGGGTCAAGCAGCAAAAAAAAAATGAGGCTGATATCCTTTAAAAATAAATATCTCCATCTCCATGTTAGTCTGGCAACCCTAAAAGCCGTAAGTAAGGATGCACGGGAGAGATGCCCCTCAACTCAGAATCTGTACGCAGGTTCGGGTCAACGCCAGTAACAGCCAAGGCTCCCTCAGCACGCACTCTGCCCCAGGCACGGTGCTCAACACTCTCCACATGGCTCCCTTGGCCCCAGGATCCCCCAGGGGCCCAGCCCTGTGAAGTCACTCAGGGACCCCCATTCCAGGTTTCACTCTTCCTACCGACCAACCTCCTCCACAGGCCCCTAAGACAGCACTTCAGAAAACAACACTTAGTCTGGAAATTCGGTTACCTACATTTAAGTTTTTATTATGGGAGTCACATTTTTATCCCAGAGTTCCGCTCCTTTCACCACCGCCACCCTGAAATCATCTTTACGCTGCACCTAGCAGTCTCCTCTGAAGGCCCACCCTTATACCTCTCTAAATTACCCTCCGTAGCACTCAATCGTTTTGATAACTGGGTCGTTCTAAATACATCATTTGTGATGAGAATAAAACAGCTAGATACACCTACAGGTCCCAAAAGACACGAAAGCACCAGCTTCTCTGAGAACGGCCAACAAGTAATTCCCAACTACCAGATATTGAAGGAACAGAGGCAGCATCTGTGGCTGAGAGGGGCTGCCCACCCCAGCTGGGCAAGAACAAAGGAAAGCATCTAGAATGACTAGATGGAGGCAAGCCTGGAGACAGCCCCCCGTATCCTTGGTCACCCTCATCAAAGTCCCTCACGTACAGATTACTACCCTTTATAGGTACAAAGAAAACTACAAATATTAACCCTCCATTATTAATGTGGTTCAGCTACTGATCTTACATAAAATGTTGAGATAGAAGATTTTTTTTTAAATAGGGTAAACCCAAGGTTACAGATACAGGTCTCCAGCAAGCAACAGCTGTCTACAGAGAAGTAATAATATTTCTATTGATGTTTTTAAAGAAAAAATTCTCCAGGTCTGTCCAGCCTAAATAAAGTAGCCAATAAAAACGACCTTTGATTTGATTTCATTTGCACTAAATAAGTATTAATGAATAACTATTAGTTGGTTTGCCTGGTGACCTTGACATCACACAGAACATGTGGGTAGAGCCGTCACTGGGGTGTCCCTTCATGAATGAACACATTAGCATTCTGTTCAGTCGTTCAGCTAATTTTGGCTGGTGTGAATAAATCCCCAGAATTTTATCAAACCTGAGAAGACTGCTAACATCAAGCTCCTGAACCTAAAAATTGGGCATGTAGTGACCAAACTAACACACAGTAATAACTAACTAATATATAGGATGGTCTACCACGTGCCAGATACTGACGGTTCAGCATTTAATTCCCCAAACTAAGGGTTAGGTACTACCATCAGCCCCACTGCACAGGGGAAAAAAGAAAAAGGAGGTCCAGGGAGGCTAAGCACATGAGCTACAATCACACAGCCACCAAGCGGCGGGCTGCAGGCACCAGAGGAGCCCCAGAAGAAACAAGTGGACAGCTGAATAACTGAGAGCGAAGGTTCAGAGGGGCTGGAGACCTGGACAGCACGTGCTCAGCTGCAGGTGTCCTCATGGCCCCCACTCCCCACGGAGCCCAGCCCGGCTGGGAGGCACAGCAGGGCACAGGACAGCAGGCACCCCTGAGGGAGTCTTCATCACCCACGTGAGCTCGGATGCCCTCAACTATAAGGTGGAAGCGCCATCAGGGCCTGGGCCCCTTCCTAAGGTGACTTCCTCTCAGCCTCTCCACAGACGGCAGCTCTTCTGAGATGAGGAGCTTTCATTCACAGTCCAGGTCCTCCCTCGGTCTCCAATGCTTCACACATAAAAATCAAAACACATTTGAGTCAAAACTTCCAGCAACAATGTCTGATGCCTCCAGCTATGGCTGTCTGTTCTCACCTGATCAGAACTCTGAAAAACAAAACTTTACACTTGCAATCAGTAGGCAGCTGGAATTCCGATGCTGCTGCAGCCAACACGGCCGTAATCTTATAAAGGCAAGTGTTTCCTTAAAAAAGACTCCTCCCCTCCTTAGTGCTGGTTACGCCTATCACCCAAGATAAAACAGCATTTAAAATAAAAGCACTGGGACGTCCCTGGTGGCGCAGTGGTTAAGAATCCACCTGCCAATGCAGGGGACACGGGTTCAATCCCTGGTCTAGGAAGATCCCACATGCCGCGGAGCAACGAAGCCCGTGAGCCACAACTACTGAGCCCGCGAGCCACAACTACTGAGCCCGCGAGCCACAACTACTGAAGCCCGCACGCCTAGAGCCCGTGAGCCACAACTACTGAGCCTACA